>NC_141862.1:4149794-4749794 GCF_024713525.1 Acromyrmex echinatior | reverse complement strand
CCCTCGTGTGTTGGGAAAATACGATATATCCCGTTTACGGGATTGATAAGAGATGAACGTCTTCGGAAATTTTCCTCGAGAAACTCGGGGGTTTCGACGGGAGCCGAGCGGCCTGGGCGCATCGCTCTCGACTTTAATCTTTCACGACGGCCTGTATCTGTGCCGAGATCGGCAAGTGAGTGGCGGAGAACGCCGATATTTGTGGTATTTATTCCTATAAGTTCTTGACAGACGCGAATCCATAATTCAGCAGCCGACAATCAGAGAGACGAGGCGCGCTGGTTCGAAGTACGGTTGAGAAACATTTATTTTGAAGTGCTGTCAGAGCTCGCCATCCCACCTGATTCATCGGCAGCGAGAAAACCCGAGGCTCACAGCTTGGAATATTTATGCTAGATTCCGAGGATCGTATGTCTGAACCGATACCGTAGGGGCAGACGAAGGAAATACATACAAGATACGTCGCGAGTCGAGCAGCAGTATAAATGACTGGATAAAACTTTTAAAAGCAATGCGGCTGCCACCGTTTGCTCCCTTCTTCCTCTTTCTTTTGTAGATTAGAGACAACTGCCATCTCTCGAAATTTCAATACGAGTCTATATTCTATAGCCACGAATATCCACTTCGTTTTAAGTAACGGTGCCATTCGACAGTATACCAGCTGGGGGAAGAAGTTGAGTTTGTTTCAGATTAGATTAAAAAAAAAGATTAGATGCAGAAAAGTAGACCCATATGAATTAAAAGATATGATAAGGTAATCGATACCATAAAAAACAATATCTTTTATCAAGACAGAACAGTATTGAGAAATAGAAATGATCAAAGAATGTCGATGAAACGGAACGTTATCTTATTGAAAGGTAAACTTGGACAGGTTTGAGAAAAATTGAGGACGCTGATGTAACATAGAAAGTAAGAATGATAAAGCGATGCCGAAGTTTTTCGACGTGCGTGCATTTTTTTTCCCACCTCCCGGGCGGCTGAATATCTGGTTCGAGGAGTCGGTTCGGTCGGGAAATCACGATGCCGACTAATTGCTAATAACCGGCGAGCAAATATTACTTCAATCACGGTTCCTCGATAACGTCGTTAAAGCTCGGCGACTACTGATTGCGCGCGCGGAGCGGAACGCACCGCGATCGAGCGAGCACGGCGTATGACGGATGAATCGGATGAATCGAATCGCCGAAAATAACTGGATAAAAAGATTTCGTCGGCCGAGTCCACGTCCACGAGCGAGCCGATCGCGACCGCATCGATTCTATCGCACCGGCGCGGCCGACGGCGTTCCACCTGCGGAAATCCCTTTTCCGCCGTGCGCGACGTCGCGAATTGATAACCGATAATAATTCAGCGAGGCTCGCTCGCCAATTCCACGTTCTCCCGCTTTTTCTCTCCTCTCTTCCCTTTCCACTCCAGCCCTTATCCTCTCGTTGTATTCGCCGTCACTTTGAGTACGGCGGTCCGCGTGCTCTGAAGCGATCTCCATTCGGGGATTATATCGCCGCATGCACTATGCACTATGCACTTTACTATGAACTGCGTACGTTTTGAACGCGACGCGACGCGACGCGACGCGATACAATAACCGGACGCAACGGGAGGTATCGAGCTGCAGGCTATACTTGCCATGCAGTTATGCATCGTGAGAACCTGCCTTACTTTGCGACGTAATTTCTGATACTGTGTCACGTAAACAATGGTAATCCATTCTCTCGCATCGCGGCTGGGGGACGTTGGGACGCGCGATGCACGCAACGCCGCGCGATGCAAGTCAACGAAGTAAACATCTAATACCAAACTATTAGCTAACTCTGAGAGCGCTGTTAGTACAATCCACTTGAATTATCACATGCCTGAAGTTTACAGTATCGCGGGATATTCGATGATATCCAAGAGTTTTCTGTGATATCACATGTTTTTTTCGTGTCGACATAAATTCAAAAATCTCAAATATTAATATATGTAATGTTCCGGACAGATTTATACAAATCAATATAAACATATTGCGATAAACATGTTGATCGTATCCGCAGTTTTTAATTCGTAAAAACGGAGACCTATATAGATTTTGTTGTTGAATTCAAAGCGTATACATAAAATACATTATTGTGCAAAAATTGGAAGATCTGCGGACACTGCAGTCATGTTTCATCGTCGAATGCCTACGCTGATGTGAAAATGATATGATTTTACCGCGATTTTATTTCGTCCGTCACCACGCTGTGATGTTACGTTTGCACGTCGAAAGAGAGATAATTTAACAACGGAGTAGGTGGCAGAAAATTCAATTACGCGCTTATGGTAACTCTGCCAGGTCGCATATCATTACGAATTTCGACGCGTAGATTATCTCGCTCGCTTGGTTGAAGATCTGAATGCGCTCGATGTAATCCGTTAGTATCTCATTATAAATTTTCACTAGCAAGGTAAAAACCAATTATGGTGCGTGGAGATGCGATGAAAAGTGATGATAAACCTTAAAAAAAAATACAGCATACGATACAATTACAGTGATTTTAATCCCCAATTTTCATAAAAGATGAACATAAAAGATGAAGTTTCTGTGCTAGATTTATGCATTACGAACAAATACGTGTTTAAATAATTTTTAATTAACCTGGGGATAGTGGGATATTTTTACACCCCAACGGCGAAAAAATTGCAGTAAAATATCGATATTGTTTCGATATTGTTTTTTTTTCTTTTTTAATAATTATGTTCTACGAATTTTTAAATATGCAATTCCATCGAAAATCCGCAATAAAAAACATTATGTTTAGAATCTTTATTTTTTTTTATGATTATGACCGGTCACCGAGGTAATATTTTTCGTAAAATAAAATTATTTACAGATTTTAAGATAATAGCAGCAGATTATTAAGATGTCTATGATCATCAATATTATTAAATTGTTTGCCAATTCAATTGTGATATTACTATTCGAGCTTCGGTTTAGGGCTATTTCGAGATCAATAAATTATCAGCGCACAGTTGGCTTGAACTAAAAATTGTATAAATTCACAAGAAATATTATTAGACACGAAGAACCGCCTTGGCCGAATATGACATTTTTCACTCACTCTTTATTTTTTAGAAATATTGTCATAATAAACTATTTCATGTACTTATATTCCGTTTAATATATGTTCAGTGATTAATAATATTTTTTCAGAAAATTGTAATTAAAGTCATTAAATTCGTATTCATAATGTTTTCAAATATTAATAAATAGAAAAACAATCAATAATATACAACATACTGTCAGTAAAAATAATTTTAATTGGGATATAAAAACATCGCAGATAATTATTTACGTAAAAAGAATCAAGTGACTACCCCGTAATTATATTTTTACAACATGTAAAAGTCTTTAATTTAATTTATCTCACGATAAATTATATAAACATAAAACTCGGGAATAATTCTTAAATTATATAAGTCAATTATATACAAATAATTATTTAATTTCGTCCAACATTTTACTTTATAAATATAGATTAATCCTAAAGTTCTAAAAAGATTTTATTTTACCAACTATTTAATATTTATAACGCTTAAATAACGTATAAAATAGGTAAGAACTGCGTGTTAAATTTTCAATGTGAAAATCGTATCAATTCTTATTTAAAAATATAAAATATTCGACTGTATATTATACACGCAAACAAATATCAGCACTTTATTTGGAGCACCTTAGATGGCGATTGTGCCAATTAATTTTGCAATGGCAGAGCGATCGCGACAACGATAATTTCTTTTATTATCATGCTTGTGCAGCGCTAGCACAATGGAACCGCTATATTTGGTGTGTATTATCGCGTGCGTGGATAATAGAATTCGCGCGCGAACAATCGTGATCGTAGTACAATAGCATAAATCCCGGCTTTTCGATTAAAATCCAAATGGCTTGCGGTCCTCGATCGAAGCAAGGAAAAAAAAAGGAAGGGAATAGAAAGGGAGAGAGAAGAAAAGGGAAAACAGATAATCCTAAACGCTCTCGTCGTATGTGGTGGACCGCGAGCGTGGCCACGTTTCGATGCACGCTGATGCAACTCGCATTTTCACAATACCGACGTAAAGAAATAGATTTTCCGCCTAACGAGACGGAAACTAACAAATACCGCAGCGTGAGGTCGTGGCACGATGCCAACCGTATATGATAAAACACACTGTGGGAGCATTTTTTATTTTCATTCGCTTCCCTTTTTACATAACGCGCGGATGCACCGAGCGAAATCTTTTTCGTTCGCCGTTCGTCACGCGTGCACTCATCGCCGCGCACGACGAGAGAATCCTCCAGTAAAGGTACCGGAAAAAAAAAAGATATGTTTGTTTGCTTCCGACCGACTCTCGTCTCCGACCGACTCTCGTCGGCCGAAAGCAGTACGTTACGACGGTAATTTGAAAAATTCGTTGACCCGAGAATGCGGTGCGATACGGAACGACGCAATAATACTTCTTCCCGTTCAACGACGACGAAAGCAACACGTCGCGCGTGAACTCTGAAAAATTCACTTGTAACTGGGTATCGGTGGGGAATTTCCACAGTGTTTCCGCCACAACGAGGAATTATTTTCCCGAAAAATATTTCTAGAAACATGAAATACGTCGCTCCTGCCGTTGTTATTATTCCGCAGTTTATAAATATCGCAGATTCTTAGACGAAGAACTCGAGCGATACTTAAAATCTGGAACAATGTTTAAAACTTTATTGTCAGCGTCGAATACTGGTATGAAATCCCAGTGTCCAGCAGTCTGTCATACTTGATCTGTATAACGGTTATTTCACCGACTCTGCAACTTTTGCTGCAGAATGACAAAGCACAAAACTTGCATGCATCGCCGTGCACACGGCCACAACATTTGCATAAGTGTCAACAAGTTGTTTGAAAAATGCAAGGTGAATGATGTAGTAAAAATATAGAGAAAGAAAAACTTGACGCACATACAATTTTGTCAACAGATTATTGACAAGTTTTACGGTTGAGAGATTATCTTTCAAATTTTGTCAAAGTATTTATTATTAGAATATTTTAATATCTTATTTAATAACAAAAAAAAAGGCTATATTCAATTAAGGTCTATAACAATTTTTGTGTAAATTTTACAATTTCTAGTTCAAACGAAATTGCGCACCGACTATTTGCCGGTCTTGAAATACAGTCCTAAATTAAAACTGGATTATGTAATATCATAATTGCGTAAATTAAATTGGCGTAAATTAAATAACTTAATTTTTCTGTTTTTAAAACACTGTAGAAAATTTATTGCAAAAAATATCACCTCAGCTGAGATTCGAACGTGAATTTCCTTCGTTCCGTATCGGCATCTTATTAATTTGACCGTCGAGGTACATATATGAGGTAATATCGAGTGCTTTCTATTATATTTGATGATACAAATCGAAATAAGTATTATCGTTCCATCTTTGTTACTCATAAAATGCCAAGAAGGATATAACGACGTTTGTATTATTAAACTTGTTATTAGATGGAAAACATCCATTAATCGCAATAATTAGAATGTGTTATAGAAAAACGTTTTCAAGCGACATAAATAAACAATGTTAAATGAAAATTGATTGAGAATTAAATACAAATAAATATCTTATTTATGGACAAATTTTGAAGAACTGTGCGTAAATGTAAATTGAACATTTTGCATATTATTAATCATTCAAAAGTGAAAAGATTGAATAATCTATAACGTATAGAAGGATTAAGTTGAATGAGTCGAACAATCTATTGAGGGATTACCTACATATGAAATCAATTCTGATGGATATAGCGTGCTCCCTTTGATCTCAAAATATCTCAATTCATCATGGTTAATATAGCATTCTATTCGGTGCAATTTAATCTTAATCTATCTAGTTCATTACTCATACACTTTGACGAATGAGAATATACTACTATAAGGTCGGTGAATCGGATTCTCCTGAAAATGCGGCTCGTCATTTACACGCAATCCTATGAAATCCGTTTCTTTCAAGACGAATGCGAAAAGCGCGACACGCCCACGTTATACAAAAATCAATTGTGCTTAAGTCGGTTCGCTCTAACAATCGCGCCAACGATCTGAGAGTACAATAGAGATACTAAGAGCAGATAACAGAGAAGTTGCAGTGGTGAGAAACGTTATTCTCCACTAAGTATTGAATTATGTAGTGAAGAAAAATGTAAAAGATATATTCAATATAGATACCTTTTAGCAAGAATTAATATTTCCTAGAAGAGATAAATGGCAAAAGTCGATAATATCTAATCAGAGATAAACTTCAGGAATCTCGATATTTTCCAATAAATCGAGTACTTCAAAATATGAAAAATATGTTGCTAATTCTTATTCACAAAGCTTTGACTGCGAACATGATGCTGTATAAGGTTGCATTGCTTTCCATATGATTACCGCATTGATAGGAGAAACGTAAAAAAGCAAAGACTGATCAGTACAGATATAATCAAGCTCGCAAGATTACAGAACGCAATGGATATCGTAGACTCAATATCAATCGGTATTATAAAGGATATAAGAAAGTTAGAATTATCAATGTGCAAATCGCGCAAATATACTCTTGTAATTACTTGTTTTAATCCATTCCCATCGTCTATTTATACATATTTTCCACGTTCTTCTCTCTTCACATGTACTTATATATATATATTTTTAAATAGTTTTTTAAGATTATACACGTTTAGTGGTATATTACTGAATTTTAGTAATTAGTGATAGCTATGACACTGCTTAGACGATTCTTTAATAGAGAAACTTAAATCTTGACGCGCGTTATTTTAAAGGAACGATTGAGTCACCACAATATACGGAATAAGGCATTTTAAAACAAGCCATCTAAATAACTCGCTTGTTTTTATCAATTATGTACAAAATCATAAGTTATGTTATATGTAAAAAAATCATTCAATTTTATTTTACAAAATGGAGATGACTTTCATATCTTTTTGGCATCTCCACTTAGAAGAAAAACACGACTAAATTATGTCTCCTTTAAAACCATGCAACTTTTGTTTGAAACTTTTCTTTCTATTTTTAAAAGCAAGCGAATTATTGAGATGGCCTGTTTTAGATGCCTCACTCTGTACATAAAATCAGATGAAATATCAAAAATACCTCAATACAATCGTGCAAAATTTATGGTTCTACAAATAGAACATTGATAATTTGTCCAAGTATCTTATTAACTGGTAATAAGATTTTCGTATTAAATAACAAGTAATGCCAGATTGCAAACGCAGCAGCAGAGGAAATCTGTTCAGAACATATTAATTAATAATTATAATTGTAACTATAATTATTATTGTAATAATTATAATAATGATTATAATAATAACTTTACTGAATGCAAATAAAGAGATATATTAAATATACATATGTACAAATACAGTATAAATGAAGATATTAATTACAGATAAAAAACGAGACTGCAGTTAAATGCCGATTTGATTTTTAACTTGAGTAATATATTCAATATAACATGATTGATAAATAGATTAATATAAATAATCAGCAGAAAATATTACAAAAAAAAACATTTGCAACATAAATTGTATATAAATAGTTAAAAAATGTAAAGAGAGTTAGATAGAAAAGAAGTAATAATATAAAGCAAATATAAAATCACGATATAATTCTGACAAACTCTATTAGAGATAAAAGAAGAATTTTATGATCGAACATGAAGCAAGAAATTTTTAAATCAGTTAAATGAAATGTATGGATATGTAACGAGTTGATTCAACACGGATAGAAGAGAGAGATGAATTATCAAATATATTTGAAAGTGTGACAAAAAAATCAAAGAAAAAATCGAGAACTAACTGGTTAATTTCCAGGCATTATGCAAAAATTAAAAGATTAAAAAATTATCTTTTACTAAGGTATAGATACTGTAAAATTAGAGCTTATACATTTTAATTCAGATATTTAGTACAGTATATATTAAAAAATACTAACGATAGCTATTTTTATCCCTTAATCGATAAATTAAAGAAGACACAGTTGTGTGCGAGAGAGAGAGAGAGAGAGAGAGAGAGAGAGAGAGAGGAAAATACATGTAACGCTGTCGGTGACAGTTGTTTTGTTAAAAGAATCGGCTTGACATGAATTGCTTGATATTTTTCTCGATACACGCGAATATTTTTATACACGACATGCATGCGCTTTATGTATTTCATAGAGCGTATCTGTTCGTTTGATAAATATAATTCAACGTATATTCTAATTCACATGGATCTTTTATTATATCAACCTATTCTTTTTCCCTGCGAAACAAATGCGAGGACCTCTGCACTGTAGGTGCTCGTGAAAATTCAAAAAGTTATGTGAACCCATTGCCGCTATTATGAAAACCATCAAAGAGGGACAGGTTTTATTCTAAAAATAGAGGCCTCGGTCTTCACTATAAAACATATCTGCATCCAGATCATGTACTCCAATGCACGCTCTAATTTACTGGACTTTCGGGTTTGTTATTGCGCTGCAATACAACCTAGTTTTTTTTCCAACGAATACAATGGATTAGAAAAACTCTTAAAATAATGGGTGCATTGTATAATCGTGAAAAATAGTGTTTGCTTTTTCTATGATATTTCGAATTTGCTCCGGGGCAGTAACCTACTTTCCCCTTATCGACTTATATTATAATGAAGTCTACAACGTGCAACGCCTTCACATCACGCTCCATTAATCATGGGTTTCAATATTAACGCGATAAAAATTAGCAACCGGAGGATGCTATTTATATATTGACGAGAATTCCCGATAATTGACATCGTGTAAATTACTCGACGTTATTTTCAAACACGCGCGAGCGCGTTTGCACAGCGTGCTTTTTACTTTAACGCGATATTAAACAGCGGAAACATCGTAACACATTTTCATTAGTAGGGAACATTTATAAAATCTAGTTGTATATCTTAAAATGATGATATCTTAAAATGACACAGCACAAAACTCAGAAGTGAATTTCAGCTAATGTATCTGCAAAGAGTAATTTATAGTACTATTAAATTTTTCATTCTTTCTTCTCGACTGAGATGATTTTAACGCAAAGCCATGCTTCTTTCTTTTTGTTTGTAAAATCCGATAAACCTGCCATCCGCATTTTCTCTCTTCTTCTTGATTGAGAAAATCCTAGGGCGGAGTGGATGTCTTTGAAAGACAGCTTTGCAATTATCTCCGATGTTCTATATTTTACATGCTAACTAACCGCTTTGTTGCCGGACGTAGCAACCACCGTCACGCGTGACAGTTCTGATTTTGAAACCGTGTTGCAATTTCAGGATAGTCATGGGAATCGTGATAAGAATTCTCGTTACCTTACGTTCGCAAATCGGCAATAAAGAGCCATGTATGAAGATGATAAAGCTCGAGAGACCTTCATGCGGGAAGCAATTTTGCCCATATTGAAGAACGTTTTTCCCGAGTGTGAAAAACGCCGGTAAAAAATAATTCCATGCAAAAGTGAATCATTTTTGTTCTTTTTCTTAATTTACCAATAAATCTATACATTTAAAACGAAATAATCTTATCATCTGCTATGTAATTAAATTTTAAGATTATATTATTTTTTTAAAGAAATAAACATTTTTTTAAAAATTTTTTTTATATGAAAAGATGAATTATTTATTTTATGTTACAGTTACAGTTATAGTTACAGTTAAATAAATCTGCAACGTGTATTGAAATATTGATTTATAATACTTTCAGATATTTTTATAGATTATCCTATATGTATTTATACATAATACTGTAATTTAATATGTAATAAGTACTGTAATAATTTTTAACGTATTTTTATACGTTTTTGCTAAAATGAGCCGAACTGTAATCAATATACATGTCCTTAATAAAATATGTGCGAAAATGTTCAGACGATTTGAGAATCGTGTGATAATTCACGATACTCGTTATAGAAATAGTCATCGCATCGATCTTGGGATCGGCATAAAAGCGGGACAGTTCTGCACTCACAGGATAAAAGAGTTTCGGGAAAAGTTTCGCGAGGAAAGCAATTTTCTGCTATATCGAGTTCGTGAAAGCGCGCCGGAGGAAAGTTCGCGTCCGGAAGTCGCTACGAGGCGGTACGGAAATAAATTCGAAATATGGTGCGCTCTTTGCGAGGTGAATAAGGTTCCAGGATCGCGGTGTGGGCCAGAATCGGCCGAATGCAGGTCAAAGGATTCGAGAAGATGTCGTAAGGATCGTTATCATTCTTCGGGCTCGATAAGAAACGGAAGGAGTCGCGTTTGCAGGATGCATGCAAAGAGCACACGTTATCGCACCGATATTAGAAGCGTCGGGAATGTCGTTCCGTTCTAAGAATGATATTCGTGAGAAATCGTAAAGAGAGAGAGAGAGAGAGAGAGAGAAAGGAGAAAAAAAGAAGCTGCAACATCCTTGTCGCATTCGGCCAAACATAATTTATGAAGAATTTACAATGGTCGATTTCCTCATTTATTATTTAGTTTCTTCCTGAATACAATCGTAATTAAGATTTCTCGTTTAAGATTTTTAAGTATAACTCTATAAAGGAGAAATCTCCGTAAAGTTTGAAAGCAATTTTACAGTGAAGTACGCCAAAATTCTAAAGGCTACTCAATGTATATTCCGCGAAATAAGAATATTAGGTAGTCCAAGCTACACTAAATCGTGTTGATATGATAGAATTTGCCAATACACTCGCGCGCGCACACATTTTCTCTTTTTGTCTCTCTCTTTCTTTTTCTTCTTTTTTGAAATAGGTACCCATTGCATTTTAAGCTTGTTTGCACTGAAAACTGAATTAACTTACTTAAAATACGTACATATATAATAACCAAATTGGACATAAACAATTTATAATTTTAGTTAAAATAGACAAACAAATTTGATTGCATATATTTTGGTTTGATAACCAGACACATTTGGTTTGACATGAACTCCGAAATCAGATTATTTAATTATGATGATCAGAAATTCTGTTTAGTATTATTAATACTCTACGTCACGTTAATCCATCTTTTTCCTTTATAATTATAATAACCAAATACTTGAATATTATCACTACAGACACACTAAACGAATACCCTAACCGGTATCATATAAATGTCTTGTGTACAAAAATAATTGCTTATAATAAAAAAATTCTGTTTATATATACTCTTACCAAAATTTGCTTGCTACCAAATATATCTCATCCATTCAATCACAATTATTTTTTCCGTATGCATTACTTTGCATCTTTATACTTTGTCTTAAAATCGCTGGACACTTATAACGTCATAACTGTTAATTTTCAGGAAAAGAAAAAAGAAAAGAATAGAAAGAGAGGAAGAGAGGAAGAGAGAGAGAGAGAGAGAGAGAGAGAGAGAGAGAGAGAGAGAGAGAGAGAAAGAGAATCTCATCGGAGAAACGAATGTTAGACATCCAGATGGAAAAACGACAAGACGAACAAACGATTGCAACGAAACAGCAAGAATTTTGCAGCAAGCCGTCCGCGCGTAATCGACGCGTCTTTTTTGAAAATGTTTTGCAGTGCAACCTATTTTCGTGTAGTGCCACTCGCGAAATAGATCGCGCAATACACGAGAATGTTTTATAGCTCGTGGCAATTTTTCAATCGCAATACTAAACCATACCATGCGTGCTATTGCTATACGATATACCGCGTAGCTGACCAGTCCAATGGTTTTGCTAAGAATATTATTTATATAACTAGAACAAAAAACTCTAAGCAGAGCTCAGAGTACCATTGCATGTGGTCGAAGAGAGTTAAGACAATTTCCAATTATGAATACAAGACATCGTACAAGCGACATATTTTCTTTGAATTAAATCAACAAAGTTTTAAAGAAGCATTATTATAGCGCTATTGTATTAACAATTTCTCTTATAAATATAACTTCTCTTAGCAATACTTATAAATAATTTTAATTAGATTACTCAAATCTTCAAAAGGATTTCGTACTATCTGTGTGGAAAATTAGCTCCCGAAACGAATTAGTTTCCGCAAATGAAGTCATTTTGTAATATGATCCATAAAAAATGTCATAAGGCTTATAATTATTATTGGATAGTCCTGTAAGGTGTCTATGAGCACAAGTATTACTCCATAGCTCAAAAAGCTATCTATTATGAAACCTTTTGTAACATATTTTATTTATCACATTATAAGCTATATCATATGTGAAAACTAATTTATTCTACCAGGATCTAATTTACCATATAATTAATAGACCATGCACTAATTATATGGATAATTGGATCCCGGTAAAATGAATTATAATTTTCGCATATAATGTAGCTTATAATATAGCTTATAAATAAAAGATATCGTAGACACGAAGATCAATAAAAAATACAACAATTGTTTTTGAGATACTATGCATCTCATAGGTATTAAATTTGTGCTCACATCTTTGATAACAACTCAAAAACTATCTATTGAACCTTGGTATATACATCTTTTGTTCACCGCATAAACAACATTATATGTGAAAAGTAATTATTTCATCGGAATTTAATTGTTCAAAATTAGGAATTCTTCAAAGTAAGTTTTATACAATAAAGATTCGATTTACAGAAAAATAAAAATGGAATGTATTCCTTTCCCCTATTCCTGAAAATACAATAGATAATTTTTATTAATAAATTATAAGAAATTTTATTAAGAAATTTGCAATCTCTTTCAGCCAAAAAATGTTGGCATTGCAAGGACACTTTACGTATCTACAGTGTCTGCAATAATCAAGAATTTAAAGGCTTTTTATATAGTTTATAAATATAATCTGTAATATATGGAACTCTTTATTTCTTACATTATTTTATGCCATCGATACTTTACGACGTCGCTTTATATAGCCAGGTTCCTGATATTTCTATAACAGCGCACATATTTTCTCATCGCGTCTCGTCGGATATCGGAGGACTCAAAAGGTGGTCGAGCGTAGAATCGGTCTGATGTTTCAGAATTACGGCCGTACCTGCACGTTGATAAAGCGGAGCGATTCAATCAGATCGAGCGACCTCGGACTGCAGAGAGAGAGAGACGTATTATACATGGACTAACTTATTCCCGCCTCGATTACAAGAATCGTAAACCAGATCGACTGACGTAGATTACGTTCGTAACCTAAAAACGCTAACGTGAACCGATTAACATTGACGTGATTTTACGGAGGCAGATTTACAGCTAGCGCGATTAATCTTGGCGAACGATCCTAGTAAAGCATTTTGAAGTGTGTTCAAATAAAAAGTTTTACTTGCAAATTATACTCGAGTGAGCATAAATTTGAATCAACTTAAACCCCGTAACTTTAATGATATTACGCTATTTATCCACAAGAGTATCTAACTTATGCAATTAACTTTGTAAACAGGTCTTTTATTTTTTTTAAACTTGTCAATATATAAAATAAATTATACTTAAATTATACGCGAAAATTATACTTTTGTAATTATCTCGGTAATAGACAGAGAACGAATTCCGCGCATTCAATTATTTTCCAAAAAATAATCTATCTATATATTAGGTGCGCAACTAAGTTCTCGCTGTTATTTTGATGAAGATGCATCAAAATAACAGCGAGAACTTAGTTGCGCACCTAATAATATATCGCTCATTTCGATGATAATATTGCTATCAAAATAAATTCTCTCTTAATTTCTTCTAGAGTCGTTAACTGAAAAAGTCAATACTCGTTGAGAACTGCATTCGCCGAGGGCGAATTAACGGCTGTTAATTAAGCCCAAACGAATCGACTAGAAAACTTCGTCCAAAAATATAAACAGTATCAGCCGTCGTCGCTGCGATAGCACACTGCACGTATTTATTCCTGTGGGTATTAGGCTTTCTGTGGTCTAACTGCAACATGCGGAGTATCTCGGGAGCGACTAGTCTACAAACGTCACGCGTGAGTTCTCCCGAGATCGTCGTCCTAATGCGATTCACGCAAATGCAGCGATTCATCGGACTGTAATGAACTGCAGTTTGTACGAGTGTCGGCAGTAAACGAGCGGATTTATCTCAAAGGTTGATGCTTACCTTTGAGTTCGCCTTAACGATCAATTATACAGCAATGTTACTTCACTCAGATATGTTCAAAAGGGCAAACATCAATTTGCCGTATTGATATTATTAAGTGTGTAGTTTTTCGGCGTAACGTGTCTAATATAGATCCATACAGCACAGACATTCAAGGGATGTTCTAAAAACATCTAGAAAACATCCTTATATTTGAAGGATGTTCTCAGGACGTGTTCTGTAAATAGGATCGTAATTCGATCCTTATAAATATTTATATGAAGCTTTGACAGTACCGTCGCCACGAAATGGTATTTCGTTATAACGTGTGGTAATAATCGAGAATCATTCGTCCACCAGAAACTGTATTAAGGGCGTATAAGTATTCGTTTACGTGTAGCCTCTCTGTTTATGACAGGAAATCTTTTTGCCGCGCTCGCGCGCGCGCGAGCAATCTCGATCAACGCCGTAGAAAATCTTTGATCCAATTTTAGAGCCATCGCTCTCTTTGGCCATCGCAATCCCTTTTCTGTTCGGTAAGCGATATAGGTAAGCGCGCGTTCGTTGCTGCAGCTGTCTGCGCGTATAAATTTGCTGGACACATTCTCGACGGTCATTGGAGGGATCGCTTCCTGTTTTCTTGGACCAAATGGAACGAAGACATTAATAGCTCGCTAAGAGGCATGCCGAGCGGAGGCTGCCACTTCTCGCCTGTCGATCATCTACCTAGATCAAGCCTCTATCAATATTACAAAATAAAAAAAAAAGATAAGTAGAAATAAACTTTAAGTTAAGCTTAACCATCCAGCTTAAACTTTCGGTTAAGCTGGATCTTAAGACTTAGAACGCTATCGATACGTTTTTACATTTTTACGTACAAGTGAGTAAGGTCATTGAACATTAAATTATGCCTTCAGTGGTCATCAAGAGGTTCAATCTGTCATGTTAAAAACTAGAACAAACAGGAACAAGCTCTTAAAAATTCATTTCATTATACATACATACATCAGGACTTCTTACACGGAAAGAACGATTTTGCTGAATCAAAATAATTATATAGAAAATTTAGTTACAATGAATAATATTGCAAAAAATGTTCTATAGCAACCAGTTTATGCGTCCTATATAGTATAATTGTTTGTTGATAGTAAAGGAAAGACCCCTATTATGAGATACCGAGTTCATTTTGAATAAATGCTAGAAGTCTATGGGCAGAAAAAAAATAATAAGTCATTTTGAAGAGAATTTAATAAACTTTAAGATAACGTAATAAAATTTAATCCAAATACCATTATTTTTTTAAATTAAAGAAATGTAAAAAGTGAGCAAAATCGCAAAGTCAAAAAATTGTGCTCTTAATATGAGATGCCCCGAGAAATCGATAGTAAAACGCAAAATATATCAGTATTGCAATTAAAAAAACTTTATTTCATGTTTCTAAAATGCAAACAAAGACAATTAGCGTACGTGAAAAATGAGCATTTTATAGATTATACCCAGAACTCGTCTTCAGATAGTTGGAATCAAGCATCGCAGAAATAGGCACTCGATGTTCATTTCGGTTGACCTTTTTACAATATTATTGTACAATAACATTTATTCTTTAGCAAAGATTTCTACTATAACATAGGAGCATAGGTAATTTCATATCAAAAATATCCTGGGTATCTCATATTATTTATAGTTTTATGATAATCAAATTTAACTTCTGTAATTAAATAATTCAACATATCCTGTATTTTTCTATTAGTACAACCTAACTCTGTCACTATATGAAGAATTTATTGCCAAATATTTATTTTATTAAATAATAAAGGTTTAAAAGGTCTCATCTCAATGAAACTTAAAGACATTCAAATTATAAAATCTTTTTTTATAATGATTACAAGCATGATTTAATAATGAATTTTCTGTTAAAGTTTTCAATCTAAGAGCAATAAATTCATGGTGGAACCAATAGATAGCGTTTATTAGTTTAGCAGAAACGTCACTATCTCATATTAGGCGTCTATAATAGAGAGTTTTCCTCTATAACAAAATTATTTTCAAATTTATATTTAGTTAAATTAGATACTTCAGTAAAATGATTCTTTCCATGTGATAACCAATACTATAACAAAGATCAATATTATAATATTGATAAGTGATACCAATTTTTAAGCAGTTTTATATTATTATTTGTACATTTT
This sequence comes from Acromyrmex echinatior, assembly GCF_024713525.1. Taxonomy (NCBI): domain Eukaryota; kingdom Metazoa; phylum Arthropoda; class Insecta; order Hymenoptera; family Formicidae; genus Acromyrmex; species Acromyrmex echinatior. Next base: position 4,733,582 of record NC_141862.1, on the reverse strand, counting down.
ATTGGGTTTGTTTAGTGATAAATATTATATTATGAGGAGACATTGTGGACATACTTCTATATAATTTCAAAATTAAATTTGATAGTGTGCTTATTCTCTTTTTAAGTTAATAATTAAATTAATTATATGTATTTATAAAGGTTTAGAGTATAAATATTTTATCATTTAAAGTGTGAAGTGCATGAAAATTTTGTGTTATAGTAATTAAGAGTGGCATATTTTCTTGTAAAATTTACGTAGCGATACTATCGATAGCAATACTAGGTATTAATCAATATTGATAACATTCTAATTAATAACACTTCGTTGTAAATTTATATACACATCCAGTTTTATAAATTGCGCGCCGATTTAGTTTTCAGTCTTGAAATATATCGCATTTTTAATAAACAGAAACTGGAGCAGTAATATCACAAATTAAATTGAGAATGAAAAAGAAAAGAAAAATATCCGCAGTCTTTTTTAATAAACTCTCAATATAATCACAATGCAATCTTGTATTAGAATTTATTATTCGTTTTCACGCCATGTTGGCATTAAGTTTTAACTTAAATTCGAATATATACATATAATCAATAAGTTGAATAAATTTCTGTAAAATTTTGCGCTAAAAAAGCTTATACTATTATCATTTTATTCAGTAATGACTGCAACATCAATTCTCAAATATGATCTTCGTTCATTTGATATTCGTTTAAATGACAGTTCATAATGCGTTGAAGATAGAATGCTTCTCGCAAAAGATAATTCGAAAACGAATTCAGTTTGTAACCAATGGAGAATTATTATGTAATCTTTACCTTCTGAAACAGATATCAGTTGTAACTATAGTAATGTGCTCTGTCATGTATAATGGAAAGTTCAGGTATTCCCTTGCCTGGCGATGCCTGAAGGCTACGATAATTTTACGGTTCATTTGCATAATGCCGTCGGCCAGTCACGTGAATCACTTTGATAAGCTCAATAGTAATGGTTTACGTTCTCGCTCTCTCTCTCTCTCTCCTCTCTCTCTCTCTCTCTCTCTCTCTCTCGCTCGCTCTCTCTACATTTGTCTCTACGTTCGATTGTGTTGGGATCTCTGCGGGGAGTTTCGATTTACTGTTCGGTCGTGCCGACCGGCTACCCTGCAATTCAATTTTTCGGTATTCACTATGGTATAAAATAGAATATAGACAAAGGTGTACCAGAGTTACCACGAATATTCTACGTATCCGGCGACAAAGGAAATTAAAAACGCGTCATCGTTATTGGAAAAGCGAAGAATACGTGACAGTGTCAAGTACTTAACCGACACAGCGTTGAAAAGACGTCATAGCACTGTCTAGAGAATATTTCAATCTTTCACAGATGTCTCTTATAAATACCTCTCAGATGTCTTTTGAACTTTTGCGTTGTTCCGGTAATCTGGATATACCCGAATATTCAATAAATCAATGCAATGTTAATTATTAAATAAATCTGCTATTCTCGTCATCTGCAAACTGCGACCATTCTTAAAATGCGCAAGGACGAAAATTATTTATAATGCTTTAAAGATTCTTAGCATCAATAACATTAAACTGTTTGTCAAATTAATTTGTGATATCACATGCTCCAGCTTCAGTCTAAGACTGTATTTCAAGATCGACAAATATATAATGTAATTCTTGCGCAGTTTGTTTGAATTGGAAATATTATAATATAAATTCAGACAATACATTATTACTAAAACCCGCCAAATGTGACCTTCTTCATTTGTATTAAATATTTCTCTATCCATTTTCACTTATTAATTATTTGCGTCACTTGAAAAAGACATTTTTCTTATAAATAGGTTATTGTGATTAATATCATCACATGCTTCGGTGATCGAATTGTTAGACGTCCGCATGAGTGTTGCACGAAATTCATGAGAGATCTCAATTCGAATCCCGATTGAGGCGATATTTTTTGTAACAAATTATTTGCACTGCTTTAAAGATGTTTTAAAATTGTTTATTAGTCAATAATATTAAATTATTTGTCAATTTCATATGTGATATCTACTCCAGTCTAAGATTGTGTTTCCAGACTAACAAATCTCTCTCTCTCTCTCTCTCTCTCTCTCTCTCTCTGTTATTTTTTTTATATATAAATGATATGAAAGAAAGTATTGCTGAGAATTGTAAGTTAAAGTTATTTGCAGATGATGCATTAATCTATACGACTGGACATGACAGTTTTGAGATTAACGAATTTAAGGAGCAAATGAGAAGAATAGAAGAACGATTAGGATGAATGGATTAAAACTGAATGCAAGCAAGACTAAAGTAATGGTGATAAGAGAAGTTAGGAAAAAGGTGGCTGAAAATAACATTGAAATAAAAATAGGGGATAAAGTATTAGAAGCAGTTAATGAAATAAAATATCTAAGAATAATAATTGATAAAAATTTAAATTTTTCGGCTCACATTAATAGTATAAGTAAAAAAATAAGGAACAAGATTGGGAGTATTGGGATAAATTAGTAATAACTTATCACCATTAATGAGATATATGATATACAAATCATTTATTGTCCCATTGTTTGATTACTGTTTTTCAATAGATATTAATAGGAATAAATAAGACTAATTTAGAACACCTACAGAAATTACAGAAAATAGGAGAATGAGAATAATACTTAGGTGTAATGACAAATGAGGATTAAGGATATGCTAGAAGCACTTCAGTTTATGTTTATTAAGCAAAGAATAGAATTTAATATAAATTTATTGATACATAAAATGATAAAGAGACTATATCCGAATTATTTGACCAGGAAAATAGAAATCGTGCAAAGAGAGGGCATAATACTGACAAGGCAAGAAGGAAAATTGTATGTTGATAGATATAAGACAAGAGAAGAACAAAAAATGTTACTGCACGCGTGATGGATTTAAAACATATAATAACCTATCACAGAAGATAAAAATGGAACAAAATTTACAAGGTTATAGAAAGGAATTAGCATATTAGACAAAATACATATTAGACAATATTAGATAAACCTGCCTTGTTGACTAAATATGGCCTTCTTCATTCATTTATATCGAAAAAAATTTGACCTTTTTACGTTTATCAAATCATTATCCAGACAGCAAATTAATGTTATTTGTTAAAATAATGACAAATAATGTCAACACGCTACCTGGGTAATAATAGTAATGTGTATTTAAAAAACAAACAAACTTTGAAATGTTAACTACATTGTCTTATTAAATACCAAAAGATCTACATCGAATTAAATAATACATTGGTAAACTAACTAAAAACTCTTTACTAACTGCCTGAGAGAATTTATCCGTGGAAAGATACGCGGCCATCGTTGATGCCATTCCCAAAGGAACTTAAAGTTTGCATCAAAGCTAAAGGTCATTTTGAATGTTAGGTGTTATTTTTTTATATTTATTAAGATAAAATCAATACTCTGGAAAGCTTGCTTTTTTAAATAAATATATGTTATTAATGATTTGACAAGCACACAACTTTATGATCGAACTTTTCTGTCATCCTGTATATCTTGTATGAATTACACGGTGTATTTAGTGTAGTTTTGAGAAATAATTCATATTCATCAGATGCGTATGAAAAGTTATGCAGAGTGTCGAGTTTAATAACATGTTTGCAATTAATTTTGGCGCTTAAAGGTGATGCAAGACACGGTGTGCGAAGATATATCGTTATTTCAGTAGATATAGATACTGCTATAGAGATATAGGTATATGTATGTATAATAACATCGATTCTCTTCGCGCTACAACTTCAATGGAACGTCGCAACGTTCTTGCGGTATCTTCTCCACCCGCCCGCGACGAACTCGAGTTTGGCAAATTGGCTTCTCGACTTACAATCAACCGCATTCCGCAAACGTGTTACACGTCCGCTCGATATCTATAATTCTCATACAATGCTTGTCGAGAGAAACATCAGACTATCAATATCCGGATTGCATTTACATATTATGCACATTGCACACACAATTGTATCGCGATTGATGCATTAAGAAATTCGAGTGAATTTACTCACGAAATCGATTTTCTTTGCCCTGCTTTTGCTTCTGTCTCTCTCTCTCTCTCTCTCTCTCTCAGTAGCAGCCAATGATCAAAGTAAATTATAGAATTGTAGGATGAAAATAATCGTCTATAGAACAAATTCGACGTCGATATAAAAAGCAATTTGTATTTCCACGTCTATCGCGTTGTACAATGAATTATCGACCCTTTCATTCCAGCGTGATAAATATTACCTCTTTTACCGCTTCAATGAAAGTATCTCTTTCAAATAAATTCTGATTTCATCGATATTTTCGAAACATGGTTTATTACAAAAAGCTGTAATTTATGCAGTTTCTATTGGCGATACGTGTGTAACAGTGATTTGGCGAATAAATAATGGATTTAGAGTGCACAGTCGCAATAATGTATATGAAGAATCGTTCGAATTTACTCGTTATAATGTTACAGTCGTAATTAACTTTTGTTCAACGGTAACATACAGAAATCGGGACAAAATCAAAAGATATACACGGACAAATCAACAAATGAAGTCGGCTACTTGCAAATAATCCGTCGCTTAAAAATTCAATTTTCCGCGACGTTCGTAAGAAAGTTTATGTCTCTCGATGAAATTTCCAAACACTTCATTTCTCGATTCTTGGGACAGAGGTGGCACACGATAAAAGTCATCGGGAAGAGCAAGGAAACGCCATTGGGAAACGAGGAAAATTTGTTCTGCTAATTCAAGCAATGTTTATTCTCCCAAAGCTAACAGCCGGCAGAACCTAGACGCGTTAATTACCGAGCATGTCTAATTCAGTTTGTAGTTTTTCGAGGTCTAACAGTGTCGCAAAATTATATCAAAGTTTTTTACTTATATGCAAATATATACATAAAGTTATATACGTACTTCTATCAAGCTCGACAACTTATCTCAATATTTAGTTTAATCAGTTCATCTACATGGAACTTGTAATAAATTAACTAGTTCTATCTATGTTAATTAATCTTAAGTAAAATAATCCTAAATGGACCGACCTAAAGCACAAATTATTAAAAACATTATTTTAATCTTTGTATACGGTTTCAATAATAAAGCTAAGTAAACTACTCTTAATTTCTAACAGATTTCTGCTTGAAATGCAATTTCACGATATAGGAAAAAGCTGTAAAAAGAATTTTCTTACATTGGCAATGTGTCTGTATATATGTAACATTATGGCCTCATATTATACATCATTTCTGGACGTAGCAAAATTTCAGGTAATTTATATACGGTTTACTCGTGAAGCGTGTTTATGACGAACGAGTGAATTTCCGCTACATGTCCGACACGACATTCGATCGATATCTTCTTTAAGGAACATTCTAAATAAAGTAAATCTTGCAATATTTCTAAATAACCAATATACAAAATAACCCAAAATTAAAAAAATACATATTTTCAAAATTTCTTAGCTTCTTAGTTACAAATTAAACGTTTTAAAAATGTGCAAAACAATTACAAATCTTATAAAATCTGGAAAGGAAAGTGAGTCAAGTTACAAAAAAAGTCAAATCCCTATTCTGACAAGACTAGATTTACTATATGTAAGATAATTTTTATATATGTGTATAATTTACTCTATACGCATATAATTTTTCCTTTTATTATTTTTCATAAAACTCGCTTTATTTATTTCCCTCTATATGTTTATTATTTTATTTTCATTTGAATTTGACACAGAGATAAAAGAGGGGAAAAGACATTGTTTTTTTTCCAATAAATAACTAAGCGTGGTATAACGGAAATATACATATAGTCTGTAATTTTTTAAAATTAAAGGATAATAAAAAGATTTCAAAAGCATAAAAATTCTGCCAAATCAATATTAACTGTTTTGACGGAAAATAAAAGTTACAAACGTTTCATTATCAGTTCCAAAATCAGCTAAAATACTTTCTCCAGTTCAAAATCAGTCACTTTGCACTTTATTTTAATAAATAAAAATTATATTTTTTTCTTATACTATATTATACACGTTTTGTTGACTAAAATAATGACCTTAAACTTTAAAAAATAATCTTATTGATAGATTGAATAAGAAAATTATACGAATTTTTTCACCGAAAAGACTTTAAGTGGCGTTAACGATTTTTGCCGATGGACTACTCAATTCGAGCGAATGAACGCTTTGCGATCTTTTAACAAGGAAAATGTTGGATTGTTGAAGTGAATCGCAATCCGCAAATTGCTCGACAAAGCTACAGCGAAGCCTAGTTTGATATAAGAACAACTTGAAATTCCCGACCTCAACAATCAAATTGTTCGTTGCTCCTACCGACTGTACTCGATTTAATGCAATTCAGCATACATATAGCGAATTATGAATAACTCGGTATGTCGATAGAGTTCGCTCTGAAATTATTGGCAGAATGCCTTTCGCCGAACGATCTCGAGCGATCTGGTTTAAAGCGCTTTATTCATGAGTCCATTCATTGCATGGAAATCAACTGGAATGCGATAGCGGTCTGTGGTATTTAAGAATACATCGGAATACACGAGAAGCGATCCTACCTTTCAGTAATTCTGGGCAGATATTACGTTACGGAATTCATCTTATCACGCAAAATGTCGCATAACATGACTTTTTCTTAGCAATGGTGTCCCCTTTTTTCTTAAGAAAAAAAGAATACATATTTCAAGTATAGTCACTCTTTTTTAATTTTCTTATAAATGTCCGGCAAATTATTTTAGATCGCAACTTTTAACCAACTATACCACAAGATATCTTAAAACGTTGAAATTAATTATCGAACGTTCTAGCGACAAACTTGTATTATAATTAAATAAAAAAAAAAAACTAGCGCGTTTTACTCGTAACAGATCATATCCTGTAAAAGCTAGTTAACTCGAAGCTCATTAAATCGCAATATTTCATCGAAAATTGGGTCTACCTTACAGTATTTTATTCGTGATATACATTTCGATATAATCGCGTCCGTGCGCGAGCGCGTGTGTGGAAAACAATACATTGTGTCGGTGTGGCCCATTTTACTGACACATCTGCGTTTTGTTCGAATGAGCGACAGAGTGTCGTTGCATCGCTTTAAGTTTATTCCGGCCAACAGGAAATAGCAAAAAAATATTCGTTCATCCATCGTGTTAGATTACATTCACAGGACTTTATTTAGATGCCTGAAACATGTATTTGTGCACTTACACCTCGAAGTAATCGGCTTTAAATTCTGATTATCGATGCAATCATCTATTTCATTCAATCGCCAAATTACTGAACGTGAATTGAAAATTTTAGTCAAAAAGGAGGATATGAACGACCGTAGAATATTTACCTAAAACTATAAAATATAATTTCATTTCCGTCGTCTATTTTACAATTTCATTTTTTAAAAATGATCCCTATTTTCAAATTATTTACGTTTCGTAATATCTTCTTTAATAAGAGATAAGACAAAATTTTTAGAGCTTTTTCTCACATTACTATTATTATGTTCTTTTCATAACAAATTTCCCAATTGCTAAAATAATTTGTCTTTTATAAAAATAAATTCACAACCGAGAGAGAGACGCAGCTAAACATCAGTTGACGTAAAATATCTCGCGCGACTCGGTCTTCTCTAGATTTTTCGTGAAAAAAGTTGGTATTATAATAATAATAATAATAAATATAAGATTGTATTCACCTGTCTGATGCAAGAGGAACGTTATCAGAGGTAGCACGGCGTGCAGCCATCCTCCTCGATGATCCTTCATACTGGGTATTTCTGTGAGCGGTATCGTACGGTTCTCTTCTTATCCTTCTCCGTCTCCGCGACAGTGACAACGACAATGGCAATGCCAACAACGACGACGACGACGACGACGACGACGACGACGACGACGACGACGAAACTGATCTCGTTGTGTCACACTCGCCGTTCTTTTATTGACAGTTACTCACTGCAGCATCCCGGCACTGAACAACATCCGTGAACGACGTACACATCACCGTCATTCTCTCGTAACTAATCGCGCACACCACTCGTTTGTCGCCACGCTGTGCATCACATGTCGACTCCGATAAAGTCCATCACTTGCCCCACGACAATCGTCGGCTGTTAGTCGATTATTGTTTTCTGGTCGATCCGTTCGCAACAACGCACAAAACTTCCCTACCAAATTTGTTGTTTTCGAGATAACTCTCCGTTAACGTCGCGCTATTCTCTTTTGTGGCTCTTTCTGTGAATCTGCGCTCTTGTGGATATTTAAACGAATCGACAGGCTATCAATGCCTGAAATACTTTGACAAGGATCGTCATGCTCCGGTGGTCGTCGACGAACAATGCTCGTTTTCTCCTGCTTCTCTCTGTACCAAGTGTCCGTGTACGGAAATTGTTTTTTTTTTTCATTCAAGATCACTCATGAATAATCTCCTTTGTAATCTTAGATTTCTTCCATTTTCTCTTTGTGACAATTTTCTTCTCGCAATGCTTCGCAAAATGCGCAATACTGTAACAGTTGAATTTTCACGCTTTTGATGCTCGAGTGGTGAAATCATGGAACGACGTCATCGTAAGTGCACAGCCGGAATTTCATTTGCCAACGCTCGCTCTTACCCACGTACAAGTTCGTGACACGCGGTTGACGATTATTGTCAGTTTAACGAAGCACATACGGCACCGCCCGCATTCGGGCTTGCCCAGAATTGTCGAGAAACGAGGTTGATTTTCGCGGTGGATTTAAAACGAACGACTTTGCGACTCACGTGTTCTCTTGGATCTTATATTTTTCAAGATTTTTCTGTATACCCGCGAGAGAATTCTTTTCTCCAGTAACCTCGCTAAAGTTTTCACGCAACTTTGTTGTGCGCTTCAGTAATTAGGACTATCCTCGAAATTTACTCGCTATACGTTTTTTTTATTCACGAGTTACGTGCCATTCTTCAAGTCCGTGTAATGATACCCAAGAGATCGCCCGACTTTTCTAAACTCACATTGAAAGTAATTAATTACCGTGAGGCATGCGCGTCTTCGTACTTTAGATACTACGTTAATTACCTCTTTTCCGATTTACTTCTTAATTGCTCGTACACCACGATTTATGCACTCTGGCACGTATCCCCCGAGCCTTTACACTCGGCTCTATTTGATATGGCGTGTCAATATAGAAAGACCGTTTTTTCGGTTCACATCGAACGGGCTTTGAATCACGATGAGATGCCCCGTGACGCGTTAAACTACTCGATTTTCAAGTATCGACAAATATTTACCAAATCCGACACTATTCCGAATCGTTTTCGCAATGACGTCAATCACGCAATCACGAAAATCGACCTCGTTCGCAAAAAAAAAAAAAGAAAAAAATTTAAGGAAATCCGCACTTTATCGAGCGGAGCACTCTCGTGTAAGCACATACAATCACTTATTTCGAGTAACACACTTGTTTCTAATTTCCCAATTAGCCCTTGTTCCCAGTTCTTCCGACGCTCGAGTCAGGCATTCCAAGTCAACTTCACAAGATCGATGTACGAGTTAGGGTCGTAATTGACATGAGGCGTCTCGAGATCTGTTTCGAGGCAGGCACTAAGAATGACCCAGCGCTTTTCGCTTCACACCTCGAGACATCGACTCTCTCGATAGAATTGCATTATGTATCAGACACGCTACGTGCAGCGCGCGAAGTTTTACGACCCGGCATTATCGATTGTCCGAACGACCAGCCCAGGTATACGCTTTAATTCATCGACGAGCACATCGTTTATGCCGCAACCTCTGCGCCGCGACAACCCGCTTTTCAGAAATTCGCAAGACATAGAATAAATCTGTTCTCAGCAGACGAATCTTTGATTATCCGAAATTAAGGGCAATTCTCGAGCGATTCTCTATGTTTTCTTTTCCGTCATCGGCAATTCTGTCGTCATGTAGAATCACAGTTTCAAATCTCCACAGATTTGTTGCAGCGCGTGATTGAAACAGCTTCCGTGCGCGTTGGTGGAATCTAATGCGCCAAGTTTAAAGCTCTTCAAGGAGCTCACGTCAATGATTTGATCGATCTGAGATGAGGACAAGAGCGCTTGGATTTTAGACGGTCTTCTAATCCTGGGCTTAAGAAACCTCCATCTTCGGTTGGCAGCGTGTCATCACGTTCCCTTCCATAGGTTGCGCTCCATTAACCCAAAGCAGGAACGTACATTAATCGTCGGTTAATTTTTAATTTTCAGTTTCATGAAATTTCTTTCGTCGTCACTCACATTTCGTTGCGTGAACGTTTCCGATCGTAGAAAAATGGCAGTCTCTTCGTAGAAACATTCTGCAACAAGAATGAAAAGTTGCTCGTATTAAACTTACAATCGATTAAATAAATTCGATCTGATGGTTATTTATTAACAAACATTATTCTTATATTATAATTTTACTTATTGTTACATTATTAATTCTTATACATAATCGTAGTAATTTTCTTGCTTAATTGGACGATAAATAAAAATCAAGCAAATAATTACAAAATATTACCTATATAAAGTGATCAGAAGAAACTATATATAAAAATCTCAATCGTGTCAATGTCAATGTCGTAAATTGCAATTATAAAAATAGAGCAGGTTATTTCAGGAGAAAAACCTGTTTGTCAGAGTTTACAGTGATGAATTTATGGGGTGATAGAAATCCTCGGTAACCGACGAAAGTCCAGCGTAGGGTACTTAAACGAATCTGGACAGTTAGAATGTGGGTACAAATCCCAAGATAGTTAAGGCGTCTTAAGCATCTTGTATGTATTCGTCCAATTCTGCACGAACGAGATGTAATTGGGTCTACCATCCCCGCACCCCCTTAACGCGCTCGCAAGCTAACCCGAAGTTCGCAGCCGGGGAGAGATATATACCAGTGTCGTCTACCAGGTGCACTCTCAAGTCCCTCGGATTAAAGTGCCGGGGCGCGAGTGCCGCAGAGTCACTCGTATAACTCGGTAGTTTAAGATTGACCGCGGAGTGACTCGATTACGACATACCTCGGAGCTTCGAAATTCGGTGGATTTTAGGATTTACTGCACCCCGCCGGTAATCAGCTGCATCCCTCGCCCGAGCTTTTTCCGTTCTGTGGATAATTAGGACAGCTCAGCGAAATCTAACCCAAGTGAATCCCTCTTCATTTCAATCCCTCCGGAGTCATTTCAGACAAAATTTTATTATATAGAAACTTGTCTCATAGAGCGTTAAACAATACGTATAATCATAAATATATATACATATAATGAAAAAATATATTTTTTCAAAAAGAGCACGTGTCATTTAGAAGAATTTATAAAATTTAATGAAATGTAAATATAAACCAATGCGACAAAATAAATCTGGAAAAAAGATTATATAATATAACTGGAGCCCATTTATTATTAAATGTTAGCTACGTTGAATGTATTTCTGCGCGATTATATTTCACGACAAATCAAGAATTTATATGAATATATGCGGGGACAAAATGTGAATATATAACGTCGCGGGATGAGCATTGCAGGATTTGTACATCCAATTTCCAGACGACAGGGCTTAATAACCAAGGAACTTCCTACGTATGCGTGTTAATTAAAGTACACACGCGTTACCCGAATTTCTCAAACTTTAACTACTCCTCCGTTGACCGAAAGTTTAAATAGCTCGCTGCACATTCGGCTGGTACGTGAAAACGGAGGATGTAGAAGGCATACTAAACACACATCAACGGCGAAAGGCATGACCCTTTGCATTAGATTTGTAATACAAACGTTCACATTCAATTTGTATTCGCGAATATGTTAATTAATATATCATTGTCTAAATGTTGAAAATAATTATGCAGTATTCACAGTTTCAATTAATTGATTAAAATTATTTATTGAGATAGCAAACGGTCGTAGTTCCGCAACGAAGTTGCTACTAAAGTAGACGTTCATTCGTTACGCAAGAGTGAATACAAACTGACGAGCGATATTTCGACGTTAAGGAAATGTTTCGACATTAAAGGGGAGATGAGAAAAAGTCGAGCTGTCCGCTTTGGCACAGCTCGGGAATTTCTGTTCAACTCGAGAGATGAAGCCATATAATACGTCTCGTACGGAGGCTAACGGGAAGCGAGAGCTACTTCGATTATCCGGGAATTGGTCTTTCATCGTCGCTCTAATTCGACGGTTACGTGGCAGCTTTCCGGAAGACTCACGCGGTTACAACTTTGCAAACAACCAACGATTGTAACGGTTACGACTACGGGGTATATTCCGGATGGAATTTGTCGACCTAGCTCGGTTGTAGTCAACCAAGCAATGCCGCGTGAAGACGACTGAAGAATGGATGCCGCGTTGTGTAACTCGTCACGAGGAAGGAACAAAAATTACAATTTTAATTTAACCTTTAATTAGTCGTGCGAGGTTGTCGCGACTTCTAGCCATACAACATTTTGTTTAAAACTACGTTGTTGCGGGTATTTTCGCGCCTTCTGCTTAACTCAAAGTTAAGCGAAAGAATGAAAGAAACGATTTAACAATCACTCTTGCGATCTGACAGTTATATAATTCACGAATTTCGTAAACGGCGAGCTGTTCAACGAACTCTTCTATCGTCATCTTTATTTTGTAATTTGTTCGCTAAAAATACTTTTCTAGAAATTATTAAAAAATATACATGTAATGATAATAATTTTTTATGAAAATTGATTATGCTTTTAGTAATATAATTTTGAATTAGTAACGCTGTAAGATAAAATTTGTTTTCATTGATAAAAGCACAGTTTAGTGACAATTACAGTAATTAACTGGCAAATGTTTTATTCATGGGAAGATCTAAAAAGAGCAGCAAAACGAATAAACGAATTTTGCGTAAATATTTCATACTCGTATATTTATCGTTGTTTGTAACAGAACTTTGTTGTTATACACGATTACGACAGAAAAGAATCGTAAATAATTTAGCCACCTGCAAATCTGACCGTCCGGTTGACATGAATATTTAACGACTGTTGCAGGCACGTCGCGCAATGCGAAATCTTTCTCGTTCGTCGCACCGTGCTGTTGCACTTTACGTTGGTTGACCCCCTTTTTATCCGCAACGCCCACAATTGCGAAGAAATTGGAGACGACCCAAACGTTTCCGAATGATAAGTGTACTAACTTTTCACCTTCTCGTAAAAATTATTTTTATTCGACGAGGCAATCACGTGGATTAATAAGCTTTGCAATCCCACTAAAAGCTCACCCAATAATTTCAAGTTAAATGAAAAAAAGCAGTTTAGCAACTCGAGATTTGACAAACGAGATTTAAATAAATTCTTTACGCGTATAAAATCATCCTGAAAACGAGATATGCGATATCGTTACTCGCAATCTGCCTCTCGTTACAACACTTTGCGAATTATGTCTACGAAGTGCGAGCTTGCATGTAATCGACGAATGAAGCAATCCTCTCGTGCTGTGTAATCATAAAGTTCGTAACTACCTTTTCGCACGGTCAACTGGAAACTAACCGCTCATGCGGTTGCCAAAAACCAAGCCACTATATCGTTAGCACGATCAGTTCAAAGAGAATCTCGTATATGTTTGGGGAAATCCATCATATCTCACTATCTTTTTATCGCTATTACGGTTTTCCGATTCTTTGAACCAGATAGCCTTATCTTTAACATATTTCCGATATTTAGAGATAACAAAAAAAGGAAAGAAAAAAGAAGGAAAATATTATTCCAGATAAATTCATTAATTTAACGTTTATCCTAGTGTCTTACAATTATATTTGCTTGTTAATAATAAAAAAAAAACACACACAAATAAATGAACGGATCTCTCGAATATTGCGATATTTTTTATATATACGTTAAATATTTGTTACAGTCGAGATATTAAAACCGTTATATTACTCTTTATTCAAATGTACGTATAAATTGTCAGAGACAAACGTAGGTATAATAAATCCGAAGCCAGCGAGACACGAATGTATATGCACGTTTGTTACTTTAATCGCCGGAGATGATAGTGCGGCACGGAATCGCGGTGGCCTGACAACGGTATAACGACGGTGCACAAATAAAAGCACGGTTTCTCGTTAGTTGCGATTGTAACTGCGCTACTGAATGGTCAGCGAATGGAGGAGTGTCCAGCTCTGTAAAACCGCGACACGTCCTTAATATCTCGGCGTTTATATTTTATTTTTTTCGCATTTTCGTCAAATCATTTTCGATAAAAATGAAATATTAAAAAAACCGATAACGGAAAAATTGATAACGAGACGGATGAGACACTCGTTCGAATATTGGAACTTGCGGAGTGAAGCTCCCCAGCGATATAAATCTTCGATCCACCACGTGGATCTTGCATTCAATTTTCGAATAGTCTACATTCAACACAATAATTTATCCCTGCATCCTTCCGATTGAATTAAGAATCCCCCCCTCTCCCCCTCCAAGCTCTCACTAATAAACTTACGCTCTTATCAGAACGGGACTCTAGTCGTAAGACGCGGACCGGATTTAAGTTGCCCGCGTTTATATAGAGTGTTATCACTACGTGGCGGTTTGCCCGCGACTGAGAGAGCTTTCGGACCAACCCCGTCCGAGTTTCCCGGATCGGCCGCGGTAGCGCTGCGTAACAGAATCCACCCCCGTTTTCTCTCTCCCTCTCCCTCTCTATCTCGATCCTCTCCTCTACCCCTTATTCATTTCTCTTTCTCGCACTCTAGTGTCCCATCAGCTTCCGTTGGCCCCACGACAAAAACAATTGCCTCTCCGTCCCCTTCGTGCACCTCCTCGTCGTACTGTCCGATACGTATCTGCATTCCCTATGTATTAGGTAGTAAAGTGGCTCTACTCTCACCCTCCACCGAGGAAATCTGGAATTCTTGTCGTATTTAAATTAGCGTCTACGGCGACAGTGCTTAATGCCGAGTAAGGGAGGTGCGCCTGTTTCGCGTACGACGACACCCCGGAGCACTTTTTCAGCGCGAGGTCGGTAGTTTGGCGAGCGCGATAAAAGGGCAAAGTCATAAGGTAAATTGTAATTAAAAGTAAACATCACAGGCGAGCCAATTCGAATCATCATTTTATTAATATCGAACCATTTAAGAGATATTCGATGCGGAATAATTGTTTCAAATATATATTTTTTTTATCTTGCAATTAAAAATAATATGTATGTTGTATAATAT
Source organism: Acromyrmex echinatior (assembly GCF_024713525.1). Classification (NCBI taxonomy): domain Eukaryota; kingdom Metazoa; phylum Arthropoda; class Insecta; order Hymenoptera; family Formicidae; genus Acromyrmex; species Acromyrmex echinatior. Next base: position 4,718,446 of record NC_141862.1, on the reverse strand, counting down.
CATTAACATACATATTATTTTTAATAAATTCATTGACATATCGACATATTTTAATATTAATTTTACAATATCAATATATATAGGTATTATAAATAGAAAATCGTATACAAAATTATTTTAATTAAATTTTTCATTATAATATTCACTTGTTGTATAAACTTGCACATTTAAAAAGATATTATGATAATTTCTTTTAAAATCATTGGAAAAGTATGCTGTTATTGAACAAGAGAAAAATGAGAAAAATATATGTATACATTAATATATGAAATCAGCAATTATTCTATTAGGTGTTGGAATTAATTCGTAGCGTTTTACAAGTGATGGGAAGTACTTTCATTAATGTATTTTTTAATGCTCATGTGAAATAAATAACATTCTTTCATTAAAAAACGCTACGAATTAATTCCAACACCTAATAGTTAACTTAGTTAACTTTATAAGATCTAATGGCCAATGATCGTGTGCTTTATTCTATTGCGATATAACACTATACGGATGAATAGCTATCGTATTACGTTGAATGTTGTATTTACTTCGTAAAGTATTCTTTGGCACAGTGATATTCGTTGAGAAATTTAAACAGCGAATTTCATCGACGAACTTAAAATACGCGATATTACGCCAGTGAAAGATCCAATAGCAGCACAAGCAATCTCTCTTAGAGCAATCCTTCAACAGAATATTTTTTTTCGAAATTGAATCGGTAACAAAAGATACATAATGCATCAGCGGGCAAATATCTCACGGCTGATAGCTGTGATTTATTCGTTTGATTTTGTTGAGAATGGTCACTGAGATATCACGAACGAAACGTCGCGTATCTACTCTGACGAGGTCAATCGCAGGATATTTCGTGTCGAGGGATAATTTAATGCGAGTGTCGTTTTCTTACAAATTATCATCGTAAAAAGACGACGAGTGGTCGTGATTGCTCAAACCGATAATTGAACGCTTGAACTTTTTTACGTCGTATCGACTCAATGTCATCCTAGAGCTAAGAACGTTTGCAATTTTCCCGAAGAGAGCGTTTCCGGCAGAAAAATCACACGAGCTTTATGCGTGCTTTAAACTGTACTCTTTAACGCGAGCGTATCAGGAAGTGAGCGCCCAGGTCTCTTCACAGGTATTGACTTTCTAACAAAAGCGCTCTTCCGATAAAGCGTCAACTACACGCCACCCCCGGACGCGACTCACCCTACCTGCCTCTGCCATGTTGTCCCCTCACCCTTCCTTCCGTCATCCTGCTAAGCCTGCCGCCCTATAGGTATAGGTATTTCGATACACTCACCGACTGCGCCAGCTTCTGGCGTAAAATAATTAATTTTCAACAGGCAACAAACCATTAAAGTGCTCGGACTGGCGTGCGCATGTAATTATCGGCATGCGTTAGAAACGTGATATTCTTTTGAAGTTGGCACACCTTTGCGCCGAATAAAAAACAAAGATTGAGTGCTAATTGAAGTCGAGAGTCGTCAACTCGATGAGGAAGGTTCGATTTATCGCTCTCGGCCGATTCGATCGATGTCGATGGTTTGAACTTTCTACTTCCTCCAGGATGAAAACCGATTGTATTTTTCGTACAATAAATACCAAAGAGAAAATTATATGTTAAAATCGAATAGAGAGAAATATATGATACATATATCATATTTCGATAAATTATCTCATAAGAGAGCAAATAAATATTCATGATTTTAACGGAAGTAAAATGATTGAATGTCCGATTATAAAATAAAATGTATCAGATACGTTTTAGGATTTATTCTAAAGTTGCATATTACGGCCACGTCCTGATTCCACTTCCACTTTGATTGACGTTTTGTATTGTTAATGCTTCATACGAATATTTAATCTTTCCTATAGGATAAATAGTTAGCAATCACAGCAGTCGATTAGATTCTACGCTTGTAATTATAGATTAATCGTCTGCGACGATTAATAATCTGTCGTTCGTGCTGATTCGACAATTCGATACACGTTTCCCTTCGAGAACGATTTTCTTCGAGGTAGTACGTTTCACTTAACTCTCTGGAGCTGACGCTAAAATCTGTAACAGTTATTAATGCTCGGTCTGGATCTAAGATCTACTTAATTTATATTAATTAAAAGACATTAATTAATTTCACAGAATCGAAATTACATAACTAGTATAAAAATTGTAAATACATTTTAAGGATCAGGTGTACGATCTCTTTGTGACTAGAATTAGAAATTTATGCTTTTCGTATAAAAAATAAACATTATATGTATATATATATGAAATAGTTCAATAAAATTAATATTTATATTTATCGATACAATTTTGTAATTTAAATAAAAATTTTCTTATTTTATCTTAATTATTTTTAAGACATGTCTACTTCTTATTATATAATATACCTTTTGATCCAAATTCTGAATCATCGCAAGATTTCTTGTATTATTTTCAAATATATTATAAAAAAATCTGAAATTCTTTTATAACCTTTCATTTTGTTAAAAAATATTAAGAGTATAATACACTCTTAATAAGAATAATCCAAATTTGTAGATGTAACATAAAGAAAATTGAATTGTTTAACAAATAGCTTGATTATGAATAATTGAATGAATCCAATAGACCTATTGTCAGCTCCGAAGGTTTAAATGTCGATATAACATAAAATGATCAATCCATGTATTTAATAATTTTATGTATTTATACGATTATTTATACGATTCGTAATACCATATCATCTATGCTACGTCCGAAAGCATATATTCTATGCACGATAAATGAGCTTATTACATTTTGCTGCCTTCATTATAAGTACACAATCGCGGCGCATGATATTTACATATTACTCTAAACAATGTGTTGCAATATAATGTATACGTGTACAGAGTATTACTGTTTCTGACAAAATACTTGTTAAAATCATTACTAGCTTCGTCAGAAACAGTAATGTTACATGTATTATAAGCATCAACATTGGCGTTTCGGCTCGTATTGACATTTTACCTATACCTACTTACCTAGTGGATACGTTAATGTATCCACTATTCAAAAGTGTTTGTCCGATTTCGGGTTATTTCTAATTAAAGGAGTGCTAATTAAAATATTTAATTAACTGTCGTTTTGTTATAAAATGTTATTGTGCATATTACATTAGACATATGAAGACAATGTCATAAAATCAATAACTTGTTATAGAATTAAAGTAATCTTTTTGACACAGAATATAAATGGTGTATACAGACGTATATAATATAGATAGACTGTCAGCATAGATTAAATTAATGGCTACAATGTAAAATTCATAACGTCGAATTATATCCATTTAAGTTATTTTCAATCATTTCTATAGGTCGCTACTCCTACTCAATATGTCCTTAACTTATATAACTAAATCAATAAAGTTAAACAATTTGACTCAAGAAGAAAGAAATATATTAAATTTGATTCAAATTTAATTTATTATTCACTAAATGTATACGTTAATATGGACGTTATTTATTAAGCAATTTAGCCACAGAAATGGATTGATTTAGATTTTGACACATATAGAAATTAGATAAGAAACTTGTGTGTGTGAAATTAGATAAGTTATTTATATTTGACATTGTATATTTTATGTATACGATGTATATTCTTTACAGGATCTTCTCTTTTCCATCTGTAGATACACGTGTGTGTATGTACTAAACAAATATAAAGACACACACACACACACACATATGTGTGTGTGTGTGTGTGTGTGTGTGTGTGTGTGTGTGTGTGTGTGCACGAGATGAATTCGTGAAATCGATTCTAATTTTTATTTTTAACAAATGCGATAACCAGCAAATGCCATTTAAGTGTTAATTGCATCGATTTTGTTCGCAGATAATTCGATTCGCGTATCTCTTTCATTATCCTCAACCTCGTATCGTATAATTCATTCCGCAGCAGACAATTCCCGATACGAGATCCTCTCAGCTTGATAAAGCGACGATATCACGCCCGTGTTTTCTATAGTAACAGATTAAATCTCCAGCGCGAGTAAAGATTTCTCTTAACTTCAATTATACAACTCCGGAACCACATCGCTAATGCTTGTTTTTCGAGCTGTAATACATTGCGCGTGATAACTTTTAACCAATTTTATATCAATCTTTCACGTCAGAAACTGACTCTTCTTTCCAACGAGATATTTCACCAATATGCCGTTTATAAACTCGTGGGTGTTGCTCGCAAGTAAACCTTGGATTATGTAAAGGATTGTACTGCAAACAGTATAATTTAATCTTTTTTCGATTTTCCCTGACCTACTTCGCTTCTCACGCAAGCCGTTCAATTATCCCTGTTTCTTTTTCTATTTATTTCGTACCTGTCTTACTGCAAATTGAAGCAGAACGAATAAGTTAATTCTTTTGTTTGCCATTCAAATTTTACCGACCAAGAATAAAAAAAGCTTATTAATCTATCAGTGACATTCTTATAAAAAATCGTAATTATAATGTAAGATTGTATAAAATAGAATAAGTATCTATTATTATATATCTCGATTATTCAAAATATCTTTTTTAAATATATTAGTAATATAATTTTATCATTCCTTTATAAGTAAATTACATTTTTTTTTGCTAAAAGTATTATCTTAAAATATAATACATCTCATTTATCGTTGCTAAGTTAAAGATTAAATCTCACTGGACTGCACTGATTACACATATCGTTAAATTGTCATGTCTGAATTTAAAACTATTCTAAAATATTGAAAGGAATTATATAGATACAGTTAAAAAGAGATCGTTCTCTTTTCATTTTTAAATTCTCGATATCTTACATCTTTTTTAATAAACTTTGTTTATAATAACTCCTTTTTATCACCGTTGAAATAGCAAGTACTATAATAAATCAATGAAATGCGCGAATACAGTTTCTAAAGATTAAGCCCGAGCAAATTCTGTCTTGGACATCTTATATTTTATTTCTAATTCGCGATTCTTTTATTGTTAGAGAGCGAATCAGTCGCTTCATAACCGACTTTCTTCATCGTTATCCTCTTGCTTTTTCTCGTTATATTCCCTTGCTTGTGCCCCCCTCCCCCCTTTTCCTGCTATGCGTTCCAATCTCACAGAACCCTGTCGTTCTGCTTCTGCGGTACCGCATAATACTACCGCGAGAGATTATCTTAATGGCGTCACAACTTTCCGACGAGCATCATGTTATCGGGCCTTTAATACTACGTTAAGTACCGCACTTCTCGTAGAATCGTTGGGGCGCTAAGAACGATTCGCAAAAAACTGCGTCGTTGCTGACGTGAAACCTACGCTAAGATTATTTCACGTTATCTTGTCTCGGCATTTATCCGAATGCACATTTTGTAATCTCCATTAGTTTCTTAATTCGAGAAATTCACTTTCTTCGAGTAATCATTAAATCGCGGATATTGTTTTTACGCTAAAGCGTAAGTATTTGTGCCAAAATATATCTGTATAAATTAAATAAAAGTATTTACGGCCGCAATGTAATATGACGAGATAAATAAATTGTTTTGCAACCATTGATATTGCATTAAAGTAATCAATGATAATACAATCATTGATATTGCATTGAAGTATTATTGATATTACACATGTCACTTAATAAATAGCTGCAAAATTTATAATCACAATTTAATATTGTTAAAATTTGTGTCGCATTTTCTTACACCGTCAGTTAATAGACAACAATTCAAAATAATCATATAGTGATATATACAACAAATCTAATTATTAAAAATAAGCAAATCGATAAATTAAATATTTTTGAATGTCACATATTTATCGAAAGTCAAATAATTAAAATGCAGAGATATTTACATGAGTAAATAATATATTTAAAAAGAATCTAATATCATAATTTGGATACTTAAAAATGTAACTAAGAGTCTAAAAATCTAACGTATCAAATTTATAAATTTGATATGTAAAATAGATGAAACGATAAAGTTTACAACATACAGCCTTAACCATAAGTATAAAGCACTCCCCAAAAATTGATGTACACCTTTCATATTTAACGAAAAATAAAAAAACAATTTTATTGAAAAATGATACTTATTTTTAAAGCTATTTTAATATTCTATTTTATTCCTCCTTTTATTAGCACCAGTATTCTTTTAAAGGAATAAATCGAGGATGTTTCATTCATACACTAACGATGTATAAGATATAGAGCTCTAAAATTTTAGCATTCATACATATAATAATAATTAGTATAACAGTTTTCGAAGTAAAGTCGATTGAAACGCGAAGGAGCGCGAATAAACATGAATGAATTTGCCTCAATACGTGCGAACAGCGCCGTCAGAATTGAATCAGTAAGCAAGTCATTCATTCACGTTAATTCGCGCTTACTTGGTCTGAGTACAGCTTTTTTTTTTATAATCTACAAAATGTATTTTTTTCCGACAACCGTGATGCATGTTGAGAAAGAGGGCTGGTTGCGACTTAACAAAGGTCGCATACTATACGTACAATGCATTTATTAACGTTCGAGTAGCAGCAAGCGTGGTGTCATGCACGGAATTACGTGTCGGTTGTTATTTTCCTGCGAAGCAGAGCGCGCGATAGGCGGCATACGGAATCACTCGGTACAAGGCAATAATAAGGCATGTCGTGACTGGAAAGTTGTAAACAGCACCGCTAGTATGATAACGACAGCGAGATTCCTGGGTGCATTAAACGACACCCTCTCGCTAACTCGCTCTCTCGCCACACGCGGTGCGAGCAACAAAGCCTCAAAGGCGAGGCCGCGAGATAAGGATCTCCAAGCGGGGGATGAAACGGCCGATCGTGTTCCCGTAAGTTCCACGTCGACAGTGTCTCTCGCAACGGTCTCTTACAACCGAGAGATCGCAGATAAACTGCATTTCTGTACTCGCGATGGTCGAACGACCGACCCGCAAGTACGTAATTTGTAATTATCAAGACGGAACGCAGGCGACATTCTACCCAGTTAAAAATTCTCACTTTTCTCACTTTTTGCCCACTCTCGTGTCACGCGATAGTCTAATTACTCGTCTACCTGCCCGTCGCACCTGACGTTACAATGGGTGAGAACGATTACGCCGGTTTTCACGACTCGTCGGCTAACGTAAGCAACTCACCCCCTTATTCTCGACGGCGACGAAAGCTCGCTTTAGCCGCGACTACACCTCGGGTTCTTCTTCACCTTCACCGCAGAACTACGGTCTTAAATCATAACTACGTACCGTCATTTAGAGTGGCGCAAGAAATGAAGACAAATGCTCGGGGGTGTTATGAAGGGGAAACGCGATAGCTGCGGACATGAAGATTCGTTGCGTGCGCCCCCTTGATGCTTTTCAGGGCGCAGCATCCGAACGGGATGGGATATGAACGAGGCGAAAGCGAACTTTCAAAAAGAAAGAGAGTACGCCGACGTACAATCTCCTCTTTCTTTCTCTTCCCCGACGCGGCGCGGCGTTGTTGATGAAAATTTGAACGATTCTACTCGGTCGCTCGTTTCACGTCACGCCGTTTCTCCGTATCTCCTTCATTTCTCTCCGGGGAGTTCTCCGAAAGCGTCTATCCGAGGATAGGAGGAACGCCAGCCGGAAGTTCGGTCATTCCCCGATGAACATCGGTCGGTCGATTAATTTTAAAACGAGCGACTCGGTGGAGTCCGTCGTTAACTTTCGGGACCCCGGACTTGAACGACGTTATTATTACCGATTTAAACCCTAAACGACAAGACTGCCATCGACGTACGAAGTTTAATCGTCGATTTACCTTCTCCATCCGGGAATTTCACATTCCATGAATTTCGAGTATCAACGTGTTATACAACCGTAAAGTCTCATTACATGGCTACCTATTTTTCTTTTCTTTTCCATGACAGAGTACACCTTATATATTATGTGTAACATGCAATTTTTGCAGACTGTCCCATAAGTTTTACATCTCAGATGTTGAAGGATGAATTAAGAAAAATGGTAGTTACAGTTTCTAGTTTATAAAATATAGAGTTTAAAAGACGAGTTAAATTTCAAATTGATGCGGTATAATAGTAACAAAGTTTCAAATAAAAATCGAATGGTCTTTGTTAATACGTACAATTAATGTTTGCAAATTACGGTGACAGTTTTATAGAATTTAATAATTTTTATACAAGTTGTTTAATTAAAACTTTAAATAAAGAATAATTGATTCTATTTGTGAAAAGAGAAGAACAGTTTCAGAATTATCTGCACGCATATGAAATTATAATTTTAATTACGCAAAAGTAACTGAATAAAATGAAAGTTTTTTATTGAAACAATTGAGCATTCAAGCAATCGAATCTGGAGAAGATATGCGATCATCTTATAAATCGTTTACTTTTTCAAGTAAGTAATTTCCAAGATCAGAAGATAAAAGATTATGATCTTGTTATGCCGATAAGTCAATTCGAATGAAATGCTCCATAGATGGCCCATTATCGGAACGAAAGAGATTCTCGGTACAGATAATAGATAAGCTACATCGAGTGCGCTTCAGCATGAAATTCAACGTGAAATACACCAGTGCGGCGAACGGGGAAACGGAGAACTCTACCATTTGCATGTGGGGACGCACGAAAGGGAGAGAACAATGGTGCTGCGTGAGTAATGTTTCAATTTTTTCCCCTAGGATCCTTTATATACACGACCATGAATATATACGCCGCGCCGGATCTAGGAATACAAAAGTCGTCGTATATATCCGAAGACAGTAGGCGCGGTCTCGATCCTCGCTCGATTATTCGCTAAGTAAATTTATTAATGCAGGCAAAGGCTTGTTCGACGTTGTCTCGGTGGAAAGAGAGTCATTCTGTACACGATATCGAGCGAAATCGATTTCCTGCCGGTGCGGTAACGCCGTCGGCCCGTCGTAATTCTACGAGCTTCCAAAATATAGAGTCCTCGTGCGCGAAAGCAATTATTTTCCCCGCAAAAATGTCTTCCTACTCATCTCCGAGAGAGAGAGTGTAAGGAAAGCACCGTTTAACGTCGGCACGTTTGCTCTCGACTTCATAAATAATTTAAAGGCCGTATAAATATTCACAACAAGCGCCCGCGTTTTACGCGTATCAGCATCTCTCGACCTTCGGTAAAGGAATCCTTTCCGTTGAAGAAACAATTTTCCGCAAGTGGCACTTACAACAGCCTTTTTTCTGTCGCGGCTTCGATTACAGTAATTTTCGCACCAGCATAGCAGCGCGATACGGCGTGTTCCAAGAGTGGTGCGTGATTAGCTGTTCGCGCGCGGCAGCCACGCGGTAGAGGGATTTGATCGACACTTCTTGTTTTCGGCGTGTGATCGCGTTAAAACGCGAGCGTGCACGCGACGCATAAATTGTGATTCGTAATCGCGTTTATCGGATTATCGAGCGTAACACAACGCATTAACTTACTCCAAACGGGTGCTGCTCCACAAATCTCACTCATAAATATTAGTTAAAGCTGTTCGAAGGTTACGATTAATCCTCCGTGGCTTTCTGAAAGCGGAAAAAAAATGAGGGAAATCGATTAAAGCTGGATCAACGACGATCCGCGTCAGCTGGTTACACTCTTCGGACGTCACAGAAATATATCATTTGTTATTTATAACAACGTGAATAACATTTACGTAAATTTGATAATACGTACTGTGAGGCTTCCATAAGTATTTTTTTTTCATGGAAGTTACGCGGTTTACGGATTTATATATCGTGATACGATTATATATCGTGTTTTGATATATTATTAATTGCCAACATTTCGTGAACATTACAGTTTACTTTATCCGAACGAAAAGTAACCTGCTACTGAGTCGTTTCTTTCTAGGAGATTTCTCTTTTATAGGTTATTCAGACGTAGGAGGAATAAAGGAAAAGAGGATCGCTGAAATTGTGGTAAAAGCGATTACTTTCGGTCGATCAAATTTAAAAAACGAGATTTTCCATACGTTACTTACGTTAAAGCCATTGTTTTTGTTTAAGTTATCAGGATTCTGTATCTCTAGTGTCTCTAGTTCTGTATCTCTTTGTATTTTCTTGGGAAATATGAAGTGGTGGCTATTGAGGAGGCATTCGGTCAGATAATTCGTGTTCTATCTTAACATTATATTCAGATAATGCTTGTGTGTGTCATGTTTTAATCTGACATCATACGTTGATGTTCTTTCGTACGTAGATTACATTTTCCCTATGTACATACACATGACCGCTTTCTCAATGTACACTTTCCCGCAAGAGCAACCCTGCGTAACTTCCGTTACATATATTAAGGTTCAGTTACACCAACGTTACTTTGACTTTAAGCGAGACTTAAAACTCTATCTGTCTCGTTTTAAAGCTCTCGAAAAAGAGAGAGAAAAAGTTTTAAGCCTCGCTTAAAATCAAAATAACGTTGGTGGCTAAATAAGTGGGCCTTATTATCTGTATACACAGTACGAATATTTTTGCGTTCGAATGACTGCGATTTTTCGCAGAATTAGACTCGACGTTTCATTTTCTCGTTGATACATCACGCATTAATACATAATTCTTTGAGCAACTCATAATAATGATAGATAACAGTGTGGAACAAAATTTAACCTATTTTTTGCTATATGTGAGTGTGAGCAGTTATTTCCGATGTATTTTTACTTACTGAACAAATCCGTCAATAAAATTGACTATTACGTCACAATTTTTAGAAAAATTTCATCAAAAAAAGCAAAAAACGACATCTTTGAGGATTTTCAAGGCGTTGTAGATCAGCAGAGCTAGTTTCTTTCTTTAATTTTATTAATGCCACATCAAAGTTCTATCTTTAATTTTAAAATGCATTTTAGTTCATTTTATGATTTTTTTATCTCCGATATACATAGTAATTTAGAAAAATAGATAATTTTTTTCTCAAGTAACAGTATCCAATAAAATTTAACTTTATCTTTCGTCATGAATGTGAATATTCATTTCTGATGTATTTTTATCCATTGAACACAAATTTGATAAAAATTGGCCGTCATATAAAATTTTTGAGGAAAACAAGGGATCGAAGGGATTAAAAACGTGATCTCCATTGATACTATTTTTCTCAAAATTTTGATGTAACAGCCAACTTTAGCCAATGAATTCGTGTTCAGCATGTCGGAAATGACTTCACATTTGCGTTGCAAAATGGGGTCCCTTAGCGCAATCAAACGTTTTAAGCTTTAAATAAGAGATGAGATTTCGAATCAATTTTTCGAGTTGCTCGTTACATTTGCCGATAAAATTTAAACAAATTTTGAAAAAGAATTATATCATAAATAATTCGCTCATTGGTTTGCACGCATCCATCGCACATCGCTGTCCTATTGCTGCTAATTCCTGTTCGCCTCTGAAATTCCAGAAAGACGATTCGTCTACACCGACGCACACTCACTCAACAAATTGTGAATTGCGTAAAACGTGGTCGATTACGATCGTGTGCGCAAATTTACACGATACGCAATTTAACATTACATTCCCGACGCGTATTTACCTTCGCGTATTCGCGTACATGTCATGTTCATTTTCGACACGTGAATACGATAAAAAAAATGCGAGGAACACGTCGGTAATCTCTGAATTGTGAAAAAATCGTCGACAATATTTCAATTTCGATAGACTCAATGTACGTAATAACCGCGTAATAATCCTTTCGGTGATTATCCTGTTCGTCGATCGACGAGTGATTACCAAATACTATCGTATCATTGAGAGAGAGAGAGAGAGAGAGAGAGCGAGAGGGGGGGAAACGCATTATTAACATTCGATATTTGTTCAGCAATGCCCGATTACTTAACGACCAAGAAAAAAACAGGAAGAAACACAGTACATATCCAATGTGTTAATCCGACGCAATCGTATGCAACAATGAATATGTTTTTCCGAGACAAGTGACCGTTAAATACCCTTGTACTATTAAGAAAAAAGAAATACGTTACGAACATTTGATATTTCGTTCAATAATATTGTCTCGCTCTCAGCGACTAAGAAATGAACGGAAAATCAACGTGCGTTCTCGATGTTAACTCTTCAGAGCTAACGGCGAGTCTATTAGATCTATTCAATTATAAATCTCTTTGTCAAAAATATCAAACAATTCCATTTTCTTTACATTATATCTCTGCGAATTTGATTTTATTTTTATTAAAATATATTTAGTATTAATTCTTTTTTTAATACAATTTATGTCATTTTGAAATTAATTCCTTGAAATTAATTATTTTGAGGAATCAAAATGATATAATTCGCATGAAAAAAGAATTAATATCAAGTATGTTTTAATAAGAAGCCAAAAGTAGATTATTATTGATTGTTTTTATTTTTTAGATTAATATTATTTTTATGTGTAAAAAATATAATTCCAAAATTTTTCGACTTTTCGATAATTATGTCTTCTACATTGGAAAAAAGTGGTTACATTAATTGAAATTCTGATTGAAAATTGACAAATCAAAATTTTCTAATAGAATTTGTTATAATTTCTAGTTGACTAAAATTCAAATTGATATGATCAGAATCTTCTGTTTTCATATATTTTCAACCAGAAATTTTTCTCAATGTATAATTGCTGATGAAATATTTCATTCCTTCTTTTAATTTTATAATGATTTATTCGTTTTGTCCCATTTTAATAAGTAAGAAACTTTGTATTTCTAATGTTAAATGAATTTTACAGATTTAACATTAGTAACAGTGTTACGATTTTGACATCAATTCCGGAAAGTTAATCATGATAATGCAATAAACATATATTTTTTTATATTATTAAATATTATTAAACAAATTAAATACTTTTGTATCACTGAAGAGAGAAGAAATGTGCGTTACAAATAATAATATTTTAATATTTTATTCGACAATACCGTTCCTTGGCGATCGAAGAGAGAAGTGCCATGCGTGTTCGTTCGTTTCCGAGACAGTAATAAACAAATCCTTTCTACCAACGGAACGTGCTCATCGTGAAACGGGTCATCGAAAAACCAATATGGGACAGTCTGCCGAGTGATTCCCAGAATTCCTGGCAATTGGAGTGGGACGCGAGATATTCCGTACACGCAGCGTCTGTCGTGCCATTATTAGGACTGCGTTTGGGGAACGTGTTATCAGTTACCATTATGCCATTCTATCTTAATCGTTCATTAGATGTAAAACAAGAATAGAATGACGCAATAGCTAACAACGCGATCCCCGCGCAGGACAAGTAGGTCGTGCGCGTAGCTTCATTATATATCCTGATTCCATGGATGAATTACGTACATGTGTATTCCCAGTAGCGAATTGACATTAAAAGACAATACGATGACGTCTAATAGACTAAAATAGATGTCGTCATATATTGATTCTGATATCAACAGTACTGAAAGATATACATATAATACATGTGATGTATATGCTACAGAATTCTAGCGCTACCATTGCTGCCAATGAATATTGAAACGTAACTTGTGTCGTCTTTTGACGATACTTTGCTACTCGAGTTTGCGCTTTTCGATCGACGAAATATTTCGATTTTAAAAGACCATCAGTCGATAAATAATATGGTAATGGACCGTCTACAATGGGAATAATATGTTATAGTAAACCGATATATGTGTCGATAATAATAAGAAATTGACCAAAGTAGTCGATTATTCTCCTTATATTCGATTGTGATTGGTTGATTATTTACAACTTACTATATTCTATTACTCCCTTTATAGGTTAACCTTTTAAATCTATGATTCACACAAAAACATAAGACAGTAAGATGATAAGTCAATTGGCTAATCACAGTAGCTTATTGCTTTAAATTCTTTATTGTGATTGGCCAATTCGTCTACCGTTTACGTCTTAGTACCTTATATTTTTCTATGTGTTTCTGACTTTATGTGCCGCATCATAGAACATTGACAATGAGAAGTTTGCTGATTATGAATGTGTATTAGACGGGCTTGTGAGTGACTTGCATCCCTGGCGAACGACGCGCGAATTTCTCTAGAGATTGTCTCACATTTCCTCATCGCGCTCTGTCGTCGGGCGACGTTTACTATCGCGAATACGCAGGAGATAAGTTTACCGTAACGAATAATATCTTATTACTATAACAGGTGGATTGGGTCTTTTCTCCAGTTACGTTATAATTTGCTCTAGATCGTAATCAGACACGATCACGATTGACACGAAGTACGTTTCGTCCTGAATTTGTCAACGGCAAAGAGCCTCGAACTTCCTCGCGAGTGAAGCTGTGGTGGAATTAGACAATAGTCAGTATTCAGTCCTTACTTTAAGATCAACTTAATGGTTTAAGATGCTAATACGATTTCGTGATTGGCTTATGATAACTTAAGATGGCCCCGCCCGCCGTGCTGTCGTGAATAGATGATTTTCAAGAGCGTTAGACAAAAGCTCTAAGATTTAGAAGATCAATAAATAACCGGTAATATAAAATCTTATTATGTTAAGAGATAATAAATCGACACGTAAATAAATAATAAAAGAGATTATCGAAAAGTTAGAGCAGGGAAAAGTTAGTTTCTGAAAGAAGATGCTGAGAGACAGATAAGATTTGTCTGCTCTTATATGCTCCTATAAGCTCTACTAAGCTCCAATCGAATTTGCTATAAGTAAGAGAAGCGCCAGTTACAATCCAAGTTAGATGTTGAAATGTTACATCTGTATGTATTTTTAAATAAATTTATCTCAGATATATGTTTGCGCGTTAATTACTCTCTAAATCTGAATCAGTGGATAATCATTGATACCAAGTATGCCACTGATAATCAGTGAATTAAATATGAGATCCCTAACTTAGCTAATCTTTATTATGTGATTTAACTAAACTTGTTTTAGTGTTTAAATTCAATGAATACGGTATTGAAAGATTGAAATTATCGTGCAAATGTCAGTATTTTAATTATATAATGCTCAAACATTTTTCCTTTTTTTTTTTGGTTGAACTTCACTGATTATCTGTGCTAAGTATGCCACTGAGGACACTAGGTAATTAGTAACTATCCACTGAAATCAGATTTAGAGAGTACTTTTTAACACATTAAAAGCATAAAATCGACGATCTAATTTAACTTGGGAGGATAATTATTTTAGTTTGTGTTGCAAATCTGAAAATAATCGACACATAGTCATATGTACATTTGAGATACATTTATTTAAAAATATACATACACAAAAATATACAGATGTATTATTCCAACGTCTATCTTTGATCGTTTATAATTGGTGATTCTCTTACTCAATTGATGTAAGTCTTTTATTTTCTATTCATTATGCTTTATGCAAAAGTCAGAGCCTTTAATTTTGCGAAAGACGCTCGATCGTCTAATTAGTACGCGAATCGCAGTTGACGGAAACTTCGTCGAGAACTTGTCGCTTTGAGACAGTTGACGTTGGTGATTGTAAAGCCTTTGTATAATGTATGTATGTACGTTTAGCGTTTGCTAATCATCAAACGACACAATTGTCTTGCGAATTTCGGCGACTGAAATGATTATTGTCGCCAGATTATTACGCCAGAGGCTTGCGAATGACGATCAATATTCAATCAATGCATGGATTGTGGGTAGCGACGACGAATCTCATTGTATATCTCAACATCGGTTTCTTGATGCCTCTACGTTAATGGTCGTATAATGGCTCATTAACGATCAGTATATTTGTTATTATGCATACGTTGATTTCGGAATCAGGTTTAGATTTCGATTCAAGTTCAAGTACGTTAAATGGCATCGAACCCCTCCTCGTTAGGGACTAAATTGGTCAATAACAAAGTTAATTTAAATGAAATATAAAGTTAATTAAATATGAAATACAAATGGACGAGATAAACTCGGCTAGAAACTTCTAAAAATTAAAAATACGCCACCTACACAGAGAGAAAAAATTTGCTATGAACGTTAATCCTATGTCAACGGGAAGTTCTATTTGCAAATGTAAGGATTGTAAAATTATTTACAGGTGTAACAAATACTTGTTTTTACTCGCTACAAAAATTATTTGCAATAAATGCAAAATATTTGTTAAATATATAAATTTCTTGGATATAAACAACAAATAAATTTTACAATTACATTTGCAAGCATTTTGCGTTCATAGCAAAATTATTTTTCTCCTGCATAGTATGAATAAACACATAATTGCCTTCTTCTTTTTATAATAGGAAAAGAATGTTAGCGAATGGTGCGATTACGACAGAAGAAAAAATGAACTTAATGTTCTCTCTGTGTTTTGGTGTGTGCATTGTTTGCTTATTTGTTTATCAGCAAATTCAATTGTCAGCAAAACAAGATACATGTTACGTCATATAATGTTGTGTAATAACTAATATTAATTAAATATACATAATATTATATTGATTTGGAAATACCACAAAACTGTACAGTGTTCAACCAAGTGCAGACAATGAGTACGATGATATATCATTAAATTAATAATAATATTGTATATACGTGTATAAAAATCGTATGTGTATGTATGTTTATATGTGTAAGACAGAGAAAGAATGTTATTACGTTTCTTCTTCTGTCATAGTCCTACTATTCGCTAACTACAATGAAAAATTAAAAAACTCTGTCTATTCTCTGTCTAAACCCATTACACAGAACTTCAAGAGTGTCAAGAGAGAAATTATTTGACCGAGAGTAATTGCATCATGTTTCATCGCGATAGTGAAATAATATGAATATCTAGATGACCGAGTATAAATGCCATCGGGTCAATGTTGAATAAAAGTGGGCGATCATTGACGGAAGTGTCGCGAATACCATGAATCAATATTTGCGCGAAAAGAAAAAGTGGAGGGAACCGGAGAACAATATGTGTATATATATATGTGGATTATCTGACAAGCAAGAAACAGCGGAACGACGAGATATCTTACATTAGATGTCATATAGACTTTTGTACTGTAAAGTAATCCGTTAATGGCGTTAATTCCCTTGTTCATTCATATCTAAAAATTGAAACCAAAAATTATGTACTAGACATGCATAGTGTAAATGGTCACGTGATAATGTGATATGGCCGAAACACTGCTATTGGCAAGAAGCTTTATAACAGAGAGTCTGGTCACGAGCAATTTTGTCAAAATCCTACGAGAGAGAAAGGTACTTATATACTTTTTCCTTGTATGCTATCTCATTCTAACTTATACTCTCATGTCTCACTCTATGATTAAAACTCTTAATTATAAAGTTGTATAGTAAAAACAGTATAAAAGTTAACTTTCCAACGGGCACGTGTTTTCCACACGCGCGCCTGTTTTATGAAAGGGATACAGGTAAAATCTATTTTCTGGGTCTTGGTTTTCCAAGGTATTCCTTCAGTGTCTTTTGTTCGGGCCGTCGATTCTCTCGGGTCGCATTCTGTTAGCATATGTTGTTTACGTAGAATCAATTTTTAAGATATCAGGGCATTTTTTCAGAAAAATATTCCTATGGAAAATACACGTTATGAAAGGACGCGCGCCCATTGGAAGGTTAAGTCAAAGTGAAAAAGAAAAGAGAGATAGTATTGTATATATAGGAAAAAATGTATACTTACATATATAAAAAAATGTACTACATAATATGTAGTTTATTTCAATTAATTAAATCATTTTTTTTGTATTATGTACTCATTTCATTTTCTAATAAAGAATTTTTTATCGTCAAATTGAGATGTTTGATTTGAGGATGTCAAAACAAAGCGATATACTATAGACTTAGAAAAAAATTTGTTCTCTCCTTAAAAATGTTTTATAATTCAACTTAAATGCAACTTTTAAAAACTCTGTCAGGAGGTCCCAGGAAAATTCCAATTGGATCTTGTTTTAGGTGAACAGTTCTACAATTTGTGGGGTGTAACGATCTATTTGAAAACTTGAAAGCTTGTTAAAATCGATTTTGAACTCGAAATTTGGTAATTTTTCCATATTAATCGGACTTTTCTTAAGGTGTATATTGTAGAATTAAATAAATTGTTGCATTGTGTTCCAGCAAAAACATACAGTACCACATTTAAAATCTGGATTAAGCTATTTTTGCATCAAATCAAACGTGTTAAGGAAAATCAGAACTTGATGATTTAAAAATCCACTAGCAATCTCTAAATCTTAATATTTTTTGATAAAAATTTAGGGATGTTCTTTTGGTATATGAAATGGAAGCTTTTGAGAGGCCAATAAAAAAATTTTTTTTCTTGTCAGTCTAATATATACACGGTGTCCCAAAATAATCGCCAAATATTTCATAAGCATGTAAAGCGAACTAAACTAAGTCAAAAAATCTTCTACGATTTTGATTAAATTTTTGTAATATAGTTAACAAGATATTAATTACTAAAAATTGGGCTCTAATAATTTTTTACTCAAATACTATCAACTTTACAGAAAAACAGCAAAAGACAAAAATTGTTTATTTTCTTCTCATAAAAGTTTAAGAATTTTTTCAGAATTTGAACACTACGTTTTCTCATGTTGGTAAAAATAAGAAAATGCAGTACCAAAAAGTTGCTAAAAATCTGCTCTGAAATGTTTAGCAATTATTTTGGGACACTCTGTATATATATATATATCTATATATATATATGAGATAATGATCATTTTTTAAATATACATTAATACATAAAAAGTATTTCCTACACGTAATTTTCCACGATCTCTTTACATTTATTTATTATACATAAAAATACTTTATGTAGAAATACCGATTTTCTCTGTCTCTCTCTCTCTCTATTTATCTATGTATCTATCTATCTATATTTATTTATCTATCTCTCCAGTTACAAAAAAATGCTGTGATCTTTTATTCCATGAAATGTGAATTTATGAAATGCAAATTAGAGAAAAGAATTATTAATATATATCATCGACATAAGCATGGTATTAATTATAATACCTATAGTGAACATTAATCGATCGTCAGCATTGTGGCTATATTCTATACAATTCGTTTACAAGTAACACATCGAACAATTAATGCTATTAATAAATATTGATATCATTATTATAATTTATTCGATGATAATAATAGATTTTGAATGATGAGACACTGTAATTAAAAAAAAATGAAATTTTCTACATAGAGTTAAAAAATAATACATATGCGTTCATAGTTTTTACAAACAAAATTTCTTGAAAAGTCAAGAAAATTATATTTAAAGAGGAATTATAATTAATTAAATTTTAAATTATCATACATATGTTATTTAATTCTTATTTATTCCTGTAAGATTCTTATAAGATAAATTATATATATATATATATATATATATATATGATAATTAAAAAAATGTGATATAAAAATTAAATAACATTATTGCATTAATTAAGCAACATCTCGTTCAACGATATTTAACGATCTCTTAAGAGATTAAATTTCAACATAGTTTCTTTTCTTATTTTTATCTCGATATCTTTTTTGCCAATGAATACGGTTAGGAAATGGTAAAAAGGTTTTAATCCATTTACTTTAAAGGCGCGAATTCAAGATACGGCGTAAAGATTTATTCATTGAGATCAAGTAAAGCTCGCACGTACATTTTACGGTTAATTAAGAACGCGGTCGCGAAACTTTGCACACATTTTTAGAATTAACTCGCATCGAAGGTTAAAAAAGAGACACGCGAATAGTTTAGATTCCGTGAAAGGTCAACCGGTAATCGTCGAGCATCAACTATAAAGAGTCGCGCGCTGCGATTTAAAGAACGGAGTTTGTGCACAACGACGTGATACGCGAAATCAACGAGCACGCTCTCACGGACTCGGGGATCGTTTCATTATTCAACGGACCTCGCATGCAGTAACACGCGTCCTTCCTGGAATTCACGTGCGAGCAAAGCAGGCTCCGTGTATGTACGTGCTTGATTTTTTTCCTCCTCTCTCAGTGTAGCTTCATTATGTATAGGGTGGCGGTCAAACTGCTCTCTCGCGACTTTCGTTACCTTCCACACAGATTGCTTCTCGATTAGAAATTCTCTCCGATCTAGTCGTGTCTTTTAAGTTTTTTTCTGGTATATCTATAGAATTTTTCATACATAATACGTAATGCAGAAGCTTTTAATATTACATTTAATTCCATACCGGGAGAGGCAATAGATTCCGCTCTGTCTACTCTTCTCTATATCTTCATAATAAAATTTATGTCAGCGATTTGAAAAATTCCAAGCGTAACAATTTTCGATATAAAAATTTCACGAATTCGAGTATTTGGTATTATCAATAGATCGTCATTTTTATCGTTCCATGGTATGGCAGCTATTTCCAAACGGCAAGCGAGGCAAAATTTATTGTAAAGCGATGCTCTTGAACACGATACTCTATTATGAACAATGTTGCCCCATGGTCCGGCAGCGATCTTTTCATCATCGTGTCCCGACCACCATTACTTTACATATTTTTTCCCTCACATCGATGCTTCTCATTTAACAATATCACTGGTCACTGCCGTGATATAACTCCATTACATAAGCGAATAGCCGATAGGTTATATCACCTGAACTAATACAGCAAGCAAACTTCAAAGGATCGAACAGCCAGTGGTTAAAAAGCTAAAGCCATTGCAAGAAGAAAAAGAAATTATAATATCATATACATATATATTAGAGAGCACGATCATTAAACTAAAGAATAAACGGTTATCTAATATCCATTCTTACTAATGTAGATTAACTTTAATCTCGATTCAACTTACTCTTCATCTTTTTTTAATTCTTAGAACTAGAAAAAGATGAAGAGTTAATTAAACTCAGATTAAAATTAAACTTATATTGGTACATAGAAACAGGTATTACTACGATAATCAATATATATTATAAATTCTATTTGAACTATATATACATATGTGATACTTTATATTTTGGAAAAGTTGTATTAATAATATTGGCAATAACAGATAAAATGAAGGGGAAAATCAGAAATAGAATTTCGCGCGATAGTAAATTTTTAATGTTAACTTATTTAATATTAGAGAACTACCGCGCGACGATTAACTTATACTTAGATGTTACCGACCATTAATTTTAATATGCTATATATATATGCGTGTATGTGTACAAGTATAAAGTTAATATTGAATGTCTTTAAGAAAAGAAATGAGCAGGAAGAGTGAATTTTGATCAATTTAATCACTTACATAATGCAACAAAAATTACAGAAAATTTCAGAAAATTAGAAGTTTGAAAAAAAGAATTATAAACCAATCACGTTGACCACTTTGATTTTATTAACAGTTCTACTGTTAAAAATATCAAACGCACAGAAATAATTTTCCATTTTAATAAGAATCATTTTGTTATTGTAATATGTAATTCATCACGAGGATGAGTTAGATTGCAAATTCTGACGGATAAACCAGGATTAGCGAATTATTTCTTAAATACGGTATAATTTGCGCTTTCAAGATAAGCAGATGCGACGACAGGGTTAGTTAGAAATTAACCTGCGTCAGCGTTTGTGATTTACGTGAAATGCGCTCTTTGCATGCGTGTTTTGCTCGCTTTGAAGAACTTGGTAGTTGACTGTACGTGAAGTGGCGGAGAAGTTTTTAAGTCGCGTGAGATTTCGCGCAAACCCTCCTCGTCGGAGTCGAATTACGTTTCCTCGGAACGGATCGGAGAAGTGCATTAGTTCGACGAGCGTGTCTCGGTTTATCGGTTATCGACTTACACTCTTCGTGGATCGATACACGAAGTTGTAAATTATCAGTATAGAATCGCTTATATCTTCTATTCCGCCAAAAAAATTTCGTTATTTCTTTCTATGAAATAAAAAAAGACTTAAGAAATTGAAAATAAGGCATATATATATATATTTAGCCGAGTATAAGAATATATAAAAAAGTTAATTAATAATGTATAAAACAATTATTAAAAAGAATGCGTAATATTTTAATTACACATTTCGTCGAGCAACTAAAATAATATCTGAATAATTTTTTTAAAAGCTCTAGGTAATCTAAGACTCTTACGATTATTTTACGCCGATTTTATGATTATTTCAATTTTTCGGACATTAAACGGGTCACCGTCACCGCAGCAGCGGAATATTTCGAAAAGTTTCCTGACTGCGTAAACGAGAGGGAAGTTATTAATCTCTAGGGCAGGACGGTGCGGAAACGATGTCTCTTAGTTTGCGCCACGTTAATGTGCATAGCTGGAAAAAGAGAGATCAGGGAGAAATGAAGCTGGGCATAGGAAATTCATACATTTCGTGCGCTTGTATCCGACCACTTTTCTGCTGTTCTTCTTCTTTCCTTTTTGAACCGTATGTCCCTGTTTCCATCGTCTTTGTCGATTTTTCTCGTTTTCTTTCTATCGGTACTCTCTTTTCTCGCTTCATTTTCTCGTCGGATCGATAAAGGCTTCGGTTTACAGAAATACTTTTACCTCCTCACAATTGCATGCCCCGACGTAATATTGCAAAGAAATCTCTCTTTTCCGAGGAAGTGATCGCACATTTCTCTTAGAACCTGTCATTAAAGACAACGTAATATAAACTCGAATTAGTAAAAAAACGTATTAAATGTTAAAAAAAAACTATTATTTATGAACAAATATAAATAAATCGTAGACAATCAAATACCATATTAATTTTGTAAAATGTAATTCGTAGATATTTAGTGGTACCAACTTTACAGATCTGGGAACGTTCATATAAAATAACTGGGCCCAATTTGGATCGAATTCCCAAAATGGATCATTCGCTGTTTGTATATAATTATATGATTAATTTAACAGATGATAGTAATTCGAGCAGGCAATCCGTACTTACGACTCGATTGCATCGATTAATAAATCATATTATTCATTCTGGGTTGGTGTAGACAAAAAAAAACAGGAAAAACTGATACGTCGTAGTCATAATATTTCGTAAGTAATTGCTTTCTATGAAAACGTGGTTATTAATTTCCGTTATTCATGTTCATGTTATTGTAACTCTTTCATTCATACTTTACAATACTATGGTTTTCACAATGTACAGGATGTATCATCAAAATCCGAACAAATTTCAACTTAAATTTTTCGCTATATTGTGCCTTCGCCAGAGGTTATTATTGGCATCCGAGAAAGTCTGATGCTTCTAGTAAACAGGTATAGTCTCAAAATAGTCGCGATTGAAACCAAGTGCGGAGTATAATCGAAGAGCCGCCATCATTGAAGATCTTCGCGCTGGGTGCTCAGCAACAGAAATAATTCGATTCTTTGGATACCCGAGATCAACCGTTTATAACGTTGTAGCAAAATATACATCTTTAGAACAGTCCAACGAAGGTTCCAGTATGTCAGCGAGGAAGGGTCCCTCGAAAGAACGCATTGCGAGGACTCCCGCAGTTGTTGAAAGGGCTGATTTCGGATGACCCAGGATAATCGTTGCGAAAATTAACATCGATTGTTGGTGTAAACGAGTCAACAATGCGTCGAATTGCCGAGGAGGACTTTCGGTACAAATCGTACACATTAAAGATACGACAGATGCTCTCTGAGGCTGCCAGGACAAGCCGAGTTGCTCGCCTCGGCTCCCATTCTGGCCTCCCAACAGTCCAGATCTAAATCCCTTGGACTACTATGTATGGAGCGTAGTTGAAAGGGTCACAAACAAGTCTCGGCATCCCAATGTGACGTCATTAAGGACCGCTATTGAGGCAACATTTGTCGGCATGGACAGCGTTACATTACAGTGTGCGTGCAAACGCTTCAAATCGAGAATAGAGGCCGTTATTCAAGCTAATGGGGGTATATCGAATAATTGTCTCTACAGGGATCCCCCAAGTGCCATGTAAAAGGATTTTTTATAATATCTAATTTTTCATTTAAAATATTTTATTTAAAGAACTTGTTCGATTTGTCCGGATTTTGGTGACGCGCCCTGTATTACTTAAAGCTTAAAGGTTACCAACAGATTCATCAATGAAATTCATTCATGAATTTTTTGGTTACCTTTAATCTTTAGGTAATATTGTGAAATCAGGCCTATATGAGAATCGTTTGAAAAGTTTTGAGCCTCAAATGAAAATGACATTACTGGTCAAAACCATCTGGTACTACAATCGTACATGTTTTGTAAGATATCTAAAAATTGTAGCCATTTTGGACGCTCAGTTGTTGTTTGAGAATCATTTGTGCCAGTCGATGTCAGTATTTTTATAAAAATGGAAAAAATCGGATAAAATGGAATATCGACGATCGCCATAACAAAAATTTACGAATTGTGGTTCGAATTAATTAACTATCCACCCTGTTCACCAGATCTTAAACGATTTTTTTTCTGTTTCCTAGACTCAAAGTTAGACTCGGAGGACACAGATTTTCATCAAACGAAATCACATTGACTGGCACAAATGATTGTCAAACAACAACTGAGTGTCCAAAATGGCTACAATTTTCACAGGTATCTTGCAAAACATGTACGATTGTAGTACCAGAATGGTTATGACGAGCAATGTTATCTTCATGTTGAGATTCAAAACTTTTCAAATGATCCCTTGTATTAAGTTTATACTTTTGCTACAAATATTTTTGTTTATAATGAAAGAAAAGAACTCTGTATGGTGATACCAATGTGGGCCATGTCCGAGCACATACTTAAGTGTGATATTTGTCACGAATATGCGTTCATAAAGATTGTATGGGATTAACTAAAAATGATAAAGCTCCAGTCCTTTTACTTGTCTGAACTGCGAGTAGATCCATAAGCATAGTTTTAAGAAGTTAACGCAGGTATTCAATGTTTAAGTTACTACCTTTTTAAAATGTTTATACATCAATATGTTTAATATGCAGTAAATGTTTAATCTGCAATAAAATTATAAACTTATAAAGCTTATAAAAATAACATTGAATTATTTTACTTTCCATATTTTTAATATTTTTGTATGAAAAAGGAGATATGTGGATTACATTGGGTACACATTTTGTTAACGTGCCCCAAATGTTACCTTTCTTCTTTTAAATCTCTACTGCACCTATATAAATATATGAATATGACTTTTTTTTCAATGTTTAGAAATGTTCCCTCTTTCGAATGTGACCATTAATTTTGAATTTTGAGAGAGACTTCAGTAAAAAATTAAAACAATTCTCAAAGCTTAGGGGATTCCCATTGAGCCCGGTTACCTTATTTTCGAAAGCGTCAGAACTCAATTATTTCAAACGTAATTATTGACGATTAGTTGTATGCGTACATCAAATAATTGAACGAATATTATTTTGTCTATACGAAATATATTCATCGGTTTATACCTGCGGCCAAGATTACTTCGACTATTGTCATCACACGAGTGGCATTGATTTTATAATTAATTAATCGCCATGTCCTGTGAACGCGAGCGATCACGTGGGGTAAGGTTTGACTAATCGTCCAATCAATTAATATAATGACAGCAGTCGATACAAAGTCCCCTCTCCCTCCCTCCCACGGGTGAGATATATTCGTTCGCGTGTACATTAGCGATTTGCGTTTAACTAGTTTCAAAGCACGTGCAAGATAGTGTACACAGCTATGATTAAGCGCGCAGCGTATACAAAGGCTGTCGTATACGGTTGATAAAGGACTAATGCTTCTGTAAAGTACATGATAGACATCCGGCGAATGATAACAAAATTAATAACGGTTTTTCAACGCTCGTTATGTTGAAGGGTTTTCGTTGATACAGCAACATAAATTACTCGAGACGCAAGAAAAGCGTGTTTTATCCTGTGCAAATTTGCTCTCCCAGCTGCATTAATTGCGCCGTGAAAGAAACATTGAGATGTCTCTAACTAGATTGGACCAGTTTTTATAATAACGCGTTTTATTTTATTATTCGTACACACCGTGGCTCTGCTGCGACGCTCGCGCCTCGCCGCAGCGTCGTCGTGGAAGTTTTTAAACGTGAATTAACAGTCTGCTGGCACACCGGCGTGTCACGTGAATAAGAATAACAAAAATCTAGATCTCTCGTTCTCTCTTGCTCCTTCCTCTCTTTACGCGAGGCAGGCAGGCAAGCGGGATGAAAAACTTGGCGCCGGCTTTGACCATTAAGTCCTTTCCAGCACCGAAGAAGAATACTTTGGTATACCTGTGACCCACTCTTCGCCAAGTCGTTGGAAAGTTTCCCGGCAAGCGGGACTCCTTATAATTCACCGATTCTACTCGTTCAAAAGTGTTTTTTGGGACGCGATCGTTATCACATAATCAAAGGGCTCATTCTCCCCTTGTGTAGAGCCGCGATTTAATAATTGCCTTGTATCGCATTCGACATATAAACGCGTGCGCGCGCTCTTTGAAGTCGGAAAGCCGCGACGTAATCGCCTCGTATGTTACGCGTACACATAGTGGAACAAACGAGTAAACATGTGGGCGCCTTTGACGTCCATTTCCATCAGAAGTTTCCTCACCGCGTCGCAGGCATAGGTATATATCTATATGCTCTCTCGTATCAATGCAGGCCCGATGTGACTCTCTGCGAATTCGCCTCATGTTTTTCATTAACTCTTGGGGAGCCAGCCTTCAAGTCGATAAGGTATCGGTTTCCAAAATTACAACTCAATGCATTATCACGGTACATATAAATGAGAAAAGTAGGTTTATTCTATCAAAAATCTAAAATTCGTACTAATAATTGGAGGAGCAGACTTTTAAAATGCATTTTATCAATTTCATTTTTTGAGTTAAAGATGACATATTGTTCACTGTTGAAAGATTCATATTTAAGCTACTCTATGATTTGAAAGCACCATCAATTTTATCAATTTATGCGCTGAAAAAATTTTGACATTCAAGGTACATTACGTTCTTTAACTAGGGATAAACACAATGTATTTGTTTAACATTTTTAGCAACTGTTTAACAATTTTGTTGAACATTTCATATCTTACTGATTGACATTTTCTATAAGGCGCACAGTTTTCTTGTGGTTTTTTTTCTCGTTTTCTGAAAATTATGAATAAGTAGGAGTTGCTAATGGCTCACCATGCAATTATTTATCCGTTTCATGCCTACCTTATTCAATGTATTATATTTCTGTTGATACAATAAATTAAATTAAATTTTGAACAAAGTATTGTAAGGTATGTGTATACACATCTTGATAAAGAAAGTTTATATGCTATATAATAAGCTGGATCTTAGTACTTGAATATTTCGATGTAAATTTTATATCTAATTCTGCAAACTGCGCACCGAAATTTTTTCAGTTTTGAAACGTTAATAATAAAACTAGGATATATGGTGATGTCATAAATTAAGTTTATAAGCAATTTAATGATGCTAACTTAATGATGCTAATAAGCAACTTAGAAGGACATTCATAATTATATATAACATTCTGGAATTAGGAAGTAACACCGTTACTTGTAACGCCGTTACCGTTTTCGTTATTTTTTTCAGTAACGGTAACGAATTTAGCCATTACTTTTACCATTACTTTAGTTCTCTATTAATTTCTTATTTTATAATTTATTCTTAATTTCTTAAAAAATATATTTTGTATTTATACTGTGTTCTAATAGGCACTGCCAATGTTGAAAATATATATAATTCATATTACATATATATATATATATATATATATATACTGTAAATTTTTGGTACGAGCAATAAATACTGAAATACTAGTAATCTTGATGGAAATAAATCGCTGAAATGGCTAAAAATAACTGAAATCTCAATTGATTCATTTCATTATGAATTATACTGAAATGGGTCTATTAATAAAGATTTTACTGATTTATTTCGACTAGGAAACATAGGAACTAATTGGTAGAGAGTTTTAAATTTAAATATTTATTTTACATTTAATATTAAATTAATTATCAGCTAATATAATTTTAAAATCTAATAATTTGGTTTAGCATTATAAAAAAAAGTACGAATTACTTTTACGAATTTACTTACTACAAGCAGTAACGCGTTACTTTTTAAAACTGATAACGAGAAACGGTAACGAGTTACTTTTTTCATTTTCAAAAAGTAACGATAACGATAACGCATTACTTTTTTGGAGATAACATGTACAACCCTGTAATATTCACGCCGAAATATTCAACTATCCAACTCATATCATATGGATGTTCGTTATTTATTTATAAATTGAATGTCTCTTGTGCATAACCAAATTGCACAACCAATGGCGATTACAGTATTCGTTAATCAGTTTCTTCTATTCCAAGTGAAAAGTTGTACAATTGGATTTGGAAACCAAGCAATAAGAGCAAAGCAATTTCGCTAACTTTGCTCTTATAGATTGTCGGCGCACAACTAATAACGTGACCAACAACATAACGACCATTTAGCATTCAGATCAAAGGTGCCGACGCAGAATGAGCTTATTATTCTTACTTACTGTAACATCGTTAAGGGAATCCTAAAGTTCTTTATTTTATCGATTAAATGTAATTATTTTTATATATTGGATGCATTCAGCAGAACGCAATAGTTTTGCAACGATTTTATGATTTTCTGCTGAACAATCCTAATGCACTCACAACATTTCAATATGATTGCCATGATTTTCAACAAAATAAATGTACGCTGTCTTAATAAATAAAACGTGTTGATCAAAATGGCTGCTTGCATTCTTTAAACCACAATATACATAAAAATGTAATTTACAACGTTGTAGATGTAGATATTTTCGAACACATGAAAAATTACGCATGCGTTAGCATCTATATTATATAAGAGCATTCAGCAGAACACTCAACACGTTGCAATTTGTTAGCAAACCGTTGGCGCAACAGTTGCATAATACCGTGAAGTGAACGCATCCATTGTTTTTACAGATTTGAAAATCCTTTTCCAGAATTAAAAAATATACGTATTAATACGTATTAATACGTATGTACTAGTGAGTGGAATTTATGCCAAGAACGAAAAAAATTTTAATTCGAGATCTTTTTTTCACTAGTTTTTAATTCAATGTGGCGTCTATAGGTATCAAGTCACAACAACATTTACTTGATTTATATAAAAGTTCTGCAACCCACATTTACGATTTGAAATTGAAAATTCCAGATATGATAGATTTACACGAAAAAAAAAAACAATCGAGTTCTTAGAATTAGAATTAAACTGAAACATCTAATTCGATAGGTACGGAAATCCTTTACAAGTTTACAACAATTTATACGTGTGTATGTATGCGAGTGTGTAGCGATGTGTCAATGTTTCACAAATCGTATGTAAGTGTTGTAATTATATGTACAAGTCGCGTTTTATCGGTAAAACAGCAATTCTGTTGGAGTTTGATCTTCATGTTTAGGATCTCTTTAATTTTCGCGCGAACGTAAGTACGTAAAGTGCAGCAAAGAGATTTATAAGACACTCAGAGTTTTACATCGCCAGCAGACGGGAAGTTCCTTATTAAGACGAACTGATTACCAACTTGGTCGGAAAATTCCTGACTGCGGTTAAAATACTCGAATAATTTTTATTGAACTTATCTGAGACTTTAATTTCCGCTCAATTAATGATTCAATTTCCTTTACAGCGCAATCCCGATTCGCCGATTTCATCACTGATATGCTTGAAAGCGTCGAAATTTGTCTACCACTTCCGTCTACCGTCCCTCCATCGCGATCGCACGCACGTGGATTTTTTCCCCCTTGTTACACCAGACTTTCGCACAACACGATGTTGTATTTGTTTTAATTAATTTGCTCTGTCATATAGCCGTGCACGGGTGAAACGAAAATCCCGCATGCGTAGCGAGAAGCGTGCGTTTGATACGCGTGTTAATCGAGCCGCTGCTGCTGCCAGCCAAACGGCTGGTAAAAAGGGATCGGTCGCAGCTACATCGCGTAGCAAATTTAATTTTTTTCGCCTGTTAGCCGCCCTTTGGTTTATTTTACGCTATACCGATATCTACGTGCGTTGTTTGTTACACACAAATGTTAGGTATAGCCGCGATCCATCGTGTTTGCTCTATTGCTTTTCCAGTATGTCGCATCGCATTGCGCGATGCAACGTGTCCGTTGACTGAAAATGATTAAAAAAATGCCCGTGTCATGAATTTTTTTTCGTGGTTCTGTATATTGTTCGACAAATGTATGCGTGCACATACGCACATACGTACTTGTGATCCATCCTATGTGACCGACTATAGATGAGATTTTCGGTATCAACGCGTTTTTAGTTATCCATAAAACCGGTTTCTTTCACCTATTTTTCATGACGTGGTCTGAAAACGGATAGAACTGATTCGTACATTCGGTATGGCGAAAGATTATAGAATAGATGAATGTAAACAACGTTCGTGTTTATAGATATTTCAAAAATGTAAAGTTTTTCTAGTCTGAAAACTCAACTCACTTCAATAATAAAATCCATCGATTTTCGCCATTGCACTTTCAATTACATTCCATATGTGATAAGATTTATTTGATCCGTCTCGCGGCGTGACGCGAAAACGATACAGGATACATTCGCGTAGTGGATCGCTGTCAGATTCCGGAGTAGCGATTGTCGACGTAGCGTGAAAAAGTGTGCGTTTGCGGTTACCACACGGTCGAGATAGAGAGAGGACCGACGGGTTCCGATGGAAACGGAAGCACAGATAGCCTGCCTCTTTACGGAAATGAAGCAATCGCCGAGAGCCTGGCGCGACGGAGCGGCGATCTTATTGCCTTCTCAGACTGTCGTAACGCCGCGCCGCACCGGAATGCCATTGACGCCTTCTCCATCACGCGAAATAAGCTCCAACTTTCAACCGGGAATAGAAATTTATGCGCCAGAAACGGAGGCACATAAACCTCCCAGCCAACCAATAAAAACTACGTATCCAGTCGTGGTATTTCAGGAAAATGTAGCGAGCGGGATATCGCGAGCGACGACGCGAATCATTGCGGGAACTCGTACATTTTACCGGACGGATTGATTTAACGTATTTTGTACCAGTCTAACGATGATACTGGTTTTCAATTAACAAACGTCGATTATTTTGCGAAGGAGAGAAAGTTTCGTCGCTACTGTTTTTTCCCATTAAACCAGATTCACTGGCGATTTGCGTGCACAAACAAGAGATCACTGTTTGCCATTCGTTGAAAACGGGTCACAGGTCTCTCTCTCTCTCTCTCTCTCTCTCTCTCTCTCTCCATCTCGCTTCTTCTGCCATTTATTTGTAAAATACGTAAGGAGCCAAGCGCACAAATGGCCTCATCCTGGGAATTAATGAATAGACGAAGAGAATCGAGCCAAACGCCGTAGATAGGTCACGTAATCGCGTAACGGTCGGGATAAAATTTTCCTTTGATTGATCGAGAAAATCTCTGCGATTTTCACTACAATGTCGTTCGATGAATCGGTCACCATGACATGTAATACATTCACCGCACTGCTGCGAGCGTTTCTTTTAATTCTTTTTTCTCTTTTTCTTTTTGCCCGTCGTATTGGCCATCGACCATGACGGGGATGAAAGAAGAGTAGAAGAGAAGGACCACCGACCGAGAATGTGGGGAGATAAAGAGGAAACTTTCGAAGCACTTGAAATACTTGGCGCTTCGGAATTCACTGATCTCCGCGCGACGAGGTAAATCTGTCGACTAAAGAATCTTTCATCCTTCGCTATTCTCCACCTCTGTCCGACGGGAGTTTAATCAAGATTTACCTCGAGTAACTGCAGATATATCCCGTATGGTTAAAAGAGACTATCCATTTCATTCTTTTTCACATTGTATATATATTCACTACTTTCTTAACTTTAAACTTGTATCTTATGTATCTTAATGTATCTTATTTTTATTTTTTACTGTGTGAAACTGAAATTTCTTATATATAAATAAATTTTATATTTTTAAATATTATATTTTTAAATAAAAAAATGGTAAATTACATGTTTAAATCAAGTGTTTAAATTGTGTGTGATGCTCGTTTAATTTTTCCATGTATTTTCATGGCTTTATTTTCGAAACTATTCATGAGCGTTATTATTACCATTTTTGTTATTCAGTGACGTGGAAAATGGAAAACGTCCGTTTATACAAAACTTATAGCAGGGGCAATTTTGTTCATTAGGTCGATTAACAATTTAACTTTTTTAATTTAATTTCGCGTGTTGCGTTGGAAGCGATACTTGCTGTGCAAAATAATAACTTCCAATTTCGATGTGGGATAAGAATATGATCGAACTTAATAATAGCAATGGAGGCAAACCGTGAATTTTAATGTATTCATTAAAAACTGAAACTATATGTATACGCAGTGATTCAAAAAGTTGACAAATTATTCAGCTTTGTCATTTTCTCGTGTTTTATAATAATTTTATAAATAAACAACAATTTTATAACAATTTTACAAATGTGCATAGGGAAAAGATAAGAAAAAACAAAGATGTTATGTTTAGAAGAAATAATAATTTATTTTGGACATATTTTATTTTTAATTAATAATATCCAATACATTTCTTTTTACCTTATATACTTATAATTTTACCGTATTTATCAGAGCAAAAAATCAGGAATATATAATAAATTTGATATTCAATCATAATTTTGTTAAAAACATTTCGCCTGACAAGGCTAATATAAAATAGATCTATCTTAGGGCACACAGGCAACATTTTCAATAAAAACAGATTTATCTAGTTCAACACGTGAACCATTCATCCATCGTGTTTGCCAGCTATTGTTAGACGTACGTCTGGACACGTTTAATCGATTGTCACTTTAGGGAAGTTGCACCGTGTATATATGTGTCGATTAAATGTCACCTGGCATGCGGATTCCTGTATGAATGATCGCGCCATCTCAAACCTTATACGTTGAAGACGATTTTAGGAAGCTTTTCTCGCAGAGTGCCGCCGTTACTGGTTGCATCGTAAAGATGGCCGTAATGTCTATCCAGTGGACACAATGGGCCATATTCCGTGTCGTACGCGTTTACCGCTAAACGGTGCGGCTATTTTCTCCAAAGTTTTACTGCCACATTTGGAAACGTCTGTGGGCCCCGATAATAAATAAAAACTCAGACTCAGGTGAGAGCGTTTACGGCTCGACAGTCTAAATGCCTCGCGCGTCGCAGTGATGAAATATCTCACGCCTTATGTCTCCGTAAAAATTTCCCGAACGTATTTCGAGCTGCATAAAATTTGCTTCTGATCGGCGAAGCGAAACTGAACGGTGAAATTTCGATCACGCCTGTCTTCGGCTTCACTGAGTTCAAATGTACAATTTGTCGGATTCGGTAACTATCAATTATTCGTACAATTATTTCTCCTGCAATAATCCAGTAATAAGTCGTTCTTCCATTTATTAAATTTTAAAATTATGAACTTGCTATACACAGCTGTCGTATAATCAATCATCTCAACCTTTCTTAATAACAATATCTTCTATACGCGTTGAAAGCTTAAGAGCCTTTTCCGATCATTGATTGGCGATATTTACAAGTTGGGATGAATTTGCAAAAATGCCTAGGAAACAAGGGAAAATGCAAGAAGACAGGGGTCTAGAAAGGAGCGAGATCGAGATAGGGATAGAGAGAGAGAGAGAGAGAGAGAGAGAGAGACGGGGAAGGAGTTGCATTAGTTAATTAGATTGGTCAGCAGGCGTGACGTCGTAATTATTGCAACGTGGCTTTAGCTACCATGCTTGCTTGCCTGCCTGCCTGCCTGCCTACCTACCTGCCAGCGTTCCCTCCTATCCTGCCTACAGGTCTGTCTGCCGCCTGCCTGCCTGCCTGCCTGCCTGCCTGCCACGACAAAGTTATTAATTGCTTCCTACCATTCTAGTAACGCTTCGCGCGAGCAAACCCAAGCTCGACCCCAGTTCCGCGAGCGCGAGGCGTTTGGTCGACGCTCTATTCTCTCCCTCCCTGTTGGTTCAACATCCACCTACACGCTCGTGTAATCGCTATCGCTATTCGTCATTGCACGCTCTCGCCTGCGAAGGGTATTCTTCCAACAGACAGCTTGCCACTGCCGCCACCGCCTGCTTAATAGTAACGCATGACTAGAGGCCCGCGCGAATTGTCGGCGCAGTTTTCAAACCGGCAATCTATTCGCATGAATCTTTCGCACCCGGTATTTTTGCAGGGTATCCGTTTCTACCGAGTTTCACTTGCGCCACACCTGAGGAGAATTTTTACATCGCGACTTTCAGAGATCGCAGTTAATTCCGGGCGTATCTTCCTCTATTCCCAGCAGATTGAAAAAAAAAAAAGTATCAGAGACGTTGCGCAATTTATTCGAGATAAGCGAAAGATTAAAATGAGACTTTGTTACGCAGTCGTATTAATTTATCACATTTATTCCGTATAAATGCGTCTGATATAACGTTCCACTATCTTGTCGGCAAGTCGGACGAGACGCGTTTTCGGAAGACGTAATAAAAAAATGTCGAAGCTAAAGTGCATATGGTATTTTAACTTTCGCGTATTATACAGCGAGCTCACCGACCGAAAGTTGCCTTATCAATCATAACGCAGCGGAAACTTATAGAAAATGCCGCGCGTGTCTGCATCGTGATTTATAATCTTCGATAACTTTTGCATAAAAACGGAAGGCGTCCTGCTCCTCGAAGGAGAAGCCCAACTTCGTTGTACGCGCTTTCAGAAGATGCAGTCCGTCCTTTTCTTTGTGTCAGGGTTTTTATCGTTTCCTTTTTTTTTTTCTCAACGCCTACGGTTAAGGCAGACGCTAGACCACCTGCGGGATCGGAGATAAAGTGATAACGTTGACTGGCGGGAGCTCGGCGAGATCCCGTTGCCGCGCCGCACCGAGTGCATCGCCGATCCGAAGGTAATTTTAACCGTCAACTGCAGCCAGGAACGCCGGTATCGCCATTAAAGCGCAATTTTCAGCAGGCCGGGTAAAAAGACGTGGAGCTTTTTGTGACGTCGCCGTCAGGTGTGTGCACTCAGGTAAGTGGATAAGGATGACGTCGCGGAAAGGTAAAAGCGCGGATCAGGAGTGTAGATATTACAACGTGTATTTTTTGCAAAGTCCTCTTTTTCATCCACATGGAATTGCCCGTCTCGTCTTGGTTGCGCTTTGATCTGTTTTGTTTCAGATTATTTCGATTAGCGAATGATTTCGATTAGCCGTCCAATTAAGTTTTAAAGAATACATGTAGTCCTGTTTAATAATTACCATATTGTTTATACAAACACCGGTGATATATCGCAGTTTATATATGTATGCGTACGTCCATTACAAATGCTGTGGAAATAATTCAATAATTTAATGCTTTATGTGAGACAATGTTCAAATGATCATTGCATAGTTAAACGATGTAATTTTACAATAAATTGGTAAACATGCGCGAGAATATACCCACCTATCTCGCAAATATATTTCGCACAAACGTATATATCAAATACCTACCTACCTACCTACCTATGTATCGAAACGTATTGCGCGCAAAAACCGTATAATGACATATATAGATGTGAGTAAGAATAATCAAGTAAAATCCAATTCGATCGATTTGTCCCGATCGATCGGTCTGTGCGCCATGTAAATTGAAAAACAGCGCCGACATACATGCGCAACGAGCCGCGTAAAATAGAATACTCCATTTTTTACACGGTTCGATCTCGGCGTGGCATGTGGGGGTGGCATTCCAATCAACAAAAGGACAGTTTCGAAACAATTCGCCCTCTTTTTTTTTTTATCGTTCAATTTTTGCCGGACTTTGCCGTTTCTATCGCGTCGCGCGCCCGGGTTTGTTGGCGGGACCAGCACGCGGGACACGTTGCAATCGTACGTGACGTTGGCACGATTGGCACTTACGAGTACCTCGATTGAGTACCTCGATCTTCGTTCGCGCCGAGTCCAGAGATCGCCGATCGCGCGCGGCACAGACAGAAAAACGACTCGTCAGACGTATAACGCAACGAAAACCAATATCCACCGCGATATCCGCCGCGTGTACACGCGGCGCTATGAATCCAATTTCGTGTAAATTTGCGACTGAGTAGAGCATCATTTCCACGGTTCACTTCTCCGCGACAAAGATCCGCTCTCTGCACAAAACTACGTACCCTAAAATGTCCTCTAGGCAGACCAACAATGGAAAATCTGCTGTGGACGATCCGGAAAATTGATGCTGAATGATTTTCCAGAAATATTCAGACGTATGCAATTTTAAACTCGGGATTGCGCGCGCTGTTGATTGTCAAATGTTTTCAAATAATAGATATTGAATAACGTGTACATTTTTAACTTTCCATTATGATATCATACTAAAACTATAGACCAATATGTGTTTCGTATCGAAAGCTTTGCGTATACAGATAAATAAGAGGTAATCCAATCATATTTGCTGCGATCTCTCTCTCTCTCTCTCCGTTTCTCGGACCAAATACAATATTTAATTAAAAATGATTTGCTAGATTCATGTCAATTTGCGTATCGGAAGAATTCATCGACCCAAATATGCATTGTGAGAATGCTGAACGACACGAGGTAGACACTACAGATTGTAGGAAGGTTACAATCTCCATTTTCTTCGATTTTTCCAAGGCATTCGATAAGATGCAATATGATGTTCTCATTAGAAAATGGAGAGACATTGAATTCTTTCCTTCTGTACTTTACTGAATACATTTCTATTTAATGATAGAAATAGATAGTGTGTTTATGATCAGTTCGAGAATGTTACCTCATCCCTGGCGTGTACTCCAGTTGGAATACGTTAGTTCTTTTGTTCTAGGATCACTTTTATTTATTTTTCATATACTTTCTCGGATTTGAAAGCATGTTGAGACATTGCAAGTATAATCTGTATGCAGATGATCTTCAGATTTACTGACATTCTAAATCACAATATTTACATACCAATATTCTGAGGGTGAATGAGAACATTTAATCGATACTAGACAATGTACAAAATGTAAGAGACTTCTACTTAACTTGGATAAGGCTAAAAATGTAAAAAAACAGTATTTTTGACTTCAGAGAACAATATCAAATAAAAAACTAGTTTTACTGTAAAAAAGGGTATTTTTGATCAAATTACATAAAATTCATGAAAAATCTTAGAATTTATTAAAGAAGAAATGTAGAAAAAAAATAGAATTTATTTTTCTTGTTATCTCGATATATTTTAATATTTTTGTCTTTTTAATTTTATATCGAAGGAAATATGTATTATTGATTGTTGCAATTCTTGATGAGATGATAATAGGTTAATAGATTTGTTTGCGTTGCTTGCATTCTTTGCATTTATCATCTGTGCCTTCTCT
The DNA here is from genome assembly GCF_024713525.1 of Acromyrmex echinatior. Classification (NCBI taxonomy): domain Eukaryota; kingdom Metazoa; phylum Arthropoda; class Insecta; order Hymenoptera; family Formicidae; genus Acromyrmex; species Acromyrmex echinatior. The sequence goes on along the minus strand of NC_141862.1, from coordinate 4,681,352 downwards.
AATTTCGACGTCCGGATCTATTTTCTAATAATATCATTTTAAGTGCAAAAATTTTGAGAAATTTCAAGCAATGCGAACAGATCCAAATGATCTAAAAAAAATATCCGAGTAAAAAAATAGTCAAAGTAAAAGGAAAAAAAAACCATTAATTTCCGAGTTTTTTATCTTTAAAATTCTAGTATTTTTCCGTCGTTTACATCTCTAGACAAGACGCAGGTTATTATTTTTGGTACGATTCATTACATCATTGCAGTGTAACTTGAGAATTTTCCGAACATCGTAGTGGATGAGTACTGTGGTAAAGTTCTTTGACAATGTAAAATTTGGAGGATACAGAATGTTTCTCGAATCGGTCACCACTTTATGTATGTTTCACTTCTTTTTTACGATGACCTAATTCAACGATTACTATTTCTGTGTATGTGTATTGTATACGTTCTTGTGTATGTTCCCTACAGTCATGTTTGTTTATGTTTGTTTTACTGCTTTAGGTATTAACGATAAATTCACGGATTATGTAAATGTTAAATATTAATCGAATTATCTTGGAATCGAATAATTAACATGATACATAATATATGCTATCGAATTTGTTTTTTTGTGTACTATGAAAATATAGAAAGAAAAATATATAGTTCCATTTAAAGGTACATATGAGAAGGAAATATCTCATAGGATGTCAGCTATACAACATTATACATTTGCATCAACTCAGTATTATTTTCAATAACTTTACATTTAGATCTGCAGAATCGTGTCGAAGCACAAAAGCAGCTGATGATCTTCTCTCGCTGCCTTCGTATAGAATTGAGCTTTTCAAATGCTCTTTTAAATCTAGTGTATCTGTTCAACAACCTACCACCTGATATTCGTAGGATTCAATATATCGACAAATAATAAAAAATTCGATCTTCAATTTCAGTTTTTATTTACTTGCAAGACTAGAATATTTATATACATGATCGTATATGAAATTATTTGTTATGTAATGTTCATATACGTTTATGATTCGTTTATTTTTCTTCAATTTACATTTCGTTATAGTTTTATATTTCTTTAATAATGTTTTGATTTATGTATATTATTGTATACATTTTTTTGCAATTACAATATTTCTACTCGATTCATTATAAATATTTCAAATACACACACACACACACACACACACACACACACATATAAAACAAACACAAAGACATACGTTCACACACACACACACACTTTTATAATGTACTATACATATGTATTATAATGTATTTACATACTTTATACACATGTACACAGTTTGAGCATATAATTTCTTTTATTTTTAATTGTAGAACAATAATGACTTTTGGTCCAATGTATGTATCTGTTTGTGCACTTGAGAGAATATTATCCCAAAGCGCATTAATAAATGAACGCTTTCTCTCTCTCGTGTATATTGAATTATTGTGCGCCGAACAACATTTCACGAAGGGGGTGCGTACGCTCTCTTTACTGCGAATAATATTATATTTCATTCGACGTAGATCGTAGAAGTGATTCGCAATAATCGTATGGCGATTTATCCTAGTTAAGAATCAAACACGATTCAATATATTGTAATCTCGTACACGTCACTTCTCGTCGCATACGTGATCTAATTTTGTATCATTGGAAAAAATCAGGAGCATTCTTTGGCATTTAAAGTCGCGAGTTATTAAAAAGCTGCATCAACTATATATTCGGTAAATTGAATTACTTTCCATGAATAGCACAATCGAAGACTATACTTGTCCACATTGATCGAATTATTTATTTAAAACAATATATATTATAGGATTTTTTTATGATAGAAATATTAAAAATTCAGTAGACAAATAGAATTGAATTTTCATTTTCCTTGGATATCATCAACTTCAATGTATGTATAATATGAAGATAAGAATCGCACAATCAGATTTTTAATTTTTGTCGCATCTAATTATTCCACATTAAGAACATTTATTTTAGTCATATAGCAAATTTACTAGACAAATAAAACAAGTAACATTAAACTGTTTTTTCGAATTAGCCGATTATAAATGGTAAATATTCATCGAATAAATATTTATCGTATATTTGAATTTGAAATTCAAGTACTTTTTATAAAGTATAAAGTTTTAATTAAATTTAAGTTTTAAATAAATTTCGAAAACATTTTATAAAACGAATTGTATTTATATTTATATCTTTTTCCTTGCAAGTAACGAATGCGATTCTCGGACGATGTCGATGTCGTGTCCGACAATTGGGACACAGGAGGATAGTGGGGCAATTTTCAAATGGCGGCACGCGCCGCACACGCGGCACGCGTCCTATTTCACATTTGACACCGGCGTCGTCACGCGTCGGTCTCTTCGTGTAATTGCAATGCAACGCGGAATGCGACGGGCGAGAGGGAGCGCGGGATGCAGAAGAAGGGAGCTGCTGCGACCGAATAGTGATTTACTGCGCGCGGAGAAGCGTAGCCAAATATCGATGTAAACGGTACTGATGCGTTGGAAAACTGGATTTACGCTCTCTAACGGAAGCCGTAAATAAACGGGCCGCTCAAAGTGTGTGGACATACGTGTATACGTGTATACGTGTATACGTGTCTGCGTCACGATATAAAATGGTGGGTAAATAGGGGAAATCGGTTGATCGTCGATTCCGAGACAATAGCGAACGCGCCAACTATCGTTATACTAAAGTTCCTGTTTCACGCGGACCGACAGAGATTCTATTTTTATGCCTCTCAAATAGATCGGTTTAAAAAACTATTAGCTTTGTAAGAATAGCGGACAATGACGTTTATTCGATAACATGTGATTGACGAGAAAAAAGTTGTAATTATTTTTAGAGAAAAAAGTTAAAATTCTCTCTCTCTCTCTCTCTCTCTCTCTCTCTCTCTTTTTCTTTTTCTTTCTTTCTATTTAGAGTCTGTTTATCGATCGCAGCAGTTAAAGTTTAAAACATTTCACGATTATCTGTCGGATTAAATATCTAATGTAAGACTCTATTGATAATATCTCTGTTTACATTTCCCTCGATAGTTCCATGGTTAACTTTTTATCTTTATTATGAATGATAAACTTTTAATGATATTCTCGTTTCACAAATTTGTTGCAAAATTGGGAGATTTTATTAGTACAACGGAAAGATTACATTTAATGTCAACGTGAGATGAAAATTATGCGGTCATATCCAACTCTAAATATACGCGGAGAAATATGGAACAATGGTTCGTTCGTTTTAACATATGTTCCGAGCTAAATGTAAATGTCTGATTTTAATATTATGTTGACACATATAAAACGCAATCATATTAAATTTATAAAAGCCATTGTGATAGCATAAATAGCCCTTATAAATTCAGCAGTAAAATGTTCTTTCCAGTGCAAGTGACAAGTATTAATCATCATGAAAGACTAAAACTGAAGAAAAAGCAAATTTGGCGGGTAATCTTATCAACTTTCACGCTGGCGGTGCAATCACGAAAGTCAAGCAGCGTGTCGAAAAAAAAACCTAACAATAAGCGCTAGCGTGACAACTTGATTTAACTCTTTCGTTGAGAGACGCGGTAGAGGTCTTTTCGCGAGAAACATGATTTATTGACGCAATTCGGGACACAATTGCGAATCGCCTGTGGCAAGCTGTCGACTCTCGGTGGTCGCAGCATTTGTGAACCGATGTTGAAGCCGATTCGTCGTTCGGTCGGTCGGTCAGTCTGACGCGACAAACGTCATAAAAAGTCACCAAACGTCGCATGGTCATGATTCGCGTTAAAGGCTGGATATACGCGAGCAAGAAATTTCGATACGGTAATGGACGATACTATCGGAGTCGACTGGCCTATGTATATGTGACAGTATGTATGTGCGTGCGTGTGTGTGTGTGTGTATGCCTGCGTTGTTACGTGGGCAAAGTCGATAGGCCAGCAGCAACAGCTGCTAGCAATTGTCCCCGGGAATTGGGATGAGTACGGTCGCCTCTATTCCCAAGAGTCCCGCGCCAAGTTGGACCGATATGAAATTTGATAACCTTCGGTCCTCGTCAAAACGCCATTGCGAAGGGTCTGCCCGCATTTCTTAGCCACCCTTCGTAGTCCTTTGCTATTCGCGTTTGTCTCTTGCCTGTTTCACCGTACTTTCTCGCTTCCCGATCTCGCAGAAAACACCGATTCCATGCCAAAATCAATTTCGATAAGTAACCAGCCGCCAATCCTTGTGATATCCCTGACCGCGGCAGGTTATGAGCTTCGAGTGGTCCCTCCATTGCTTCTAAATCCAAGTGTCTTCATAATTTACTTTACATACTTTGTGAGGAGGCAATTTACCGAGGGCGAAGCGAGGAGATACGTAATAGATGAGGATGATACTGTATGTATGGTTTAATGCGAAAAATTGAATTCTAATTTATCGACAAATCACCATTCGTCTTTTCCATATTTATCATATATACGTTATTATGTGTAAAACTTTAATATTAATTTCATCAATGTCAATAATAATAATAATAATGAGATTTTAGAGCTTGGGTGCAAATATTCTCAGCTATCAAATGTTCTTTTACATGGCATATTATAATGCGTATTATTATTATCTATAGTTATCATGATGAAGCACCGGAATTAATTAAATGAAAAAAGTCGAGTAACCTAAAGTACGCCGTACCGGGGATAAGCTTTATCCCGCTCGCTATATGAAAGTGCTTCAGCGATGGTTGCAAAGTTTTTCCCGGGGATAAAGGACCGTAAAAAATTTCATGGTTTGAGCGGTCGGAGTCCCTATGCACGTTTTAAGCGCTACGCTCTAAAATTCACTTCCCCAACACTGGCCGTACTTCTCTTCTCTCTCCATTCTTATGACGGTGCGCGATGCGATATTACGATCGCGCAAATGAATTTCAAAGGGCGCTCGGTTGCATAGGATCGTCTAAAGTGCGACTTTATCTCTTAATTCGGTTGAAACTTTAGCTAATGTTCTTCCTTTGGTTCCGCGATCTATCGGAAGGTTCGAAATTTATCGAAGTGAAAATACAATTACCTGTAGCAATATGTAGTCATGTCAATATCATTAATAATAAATTATTTTATTATACAATTGCTAGGGCAGGTAATAGAACCACGTACCAACAATCAGCAAAGCTACATACACGTAGTTTAAATACTGTTGGATTTTTCATACTACTTTGTAAAATAATTTATTCAAAATACAATATTAGCCAAAAATATGTATTAAGTACTTATATTTTATTCATTCATCTAGAATTCTTTGCATTTTTTATCTATTTGACATTATACAGTACATAAGTTTAAATGATGTTTGAAACAAAGGATTTAGAGCAATAAATGCCAAATTAATTTTTGAGTTATAACTTTAAATAATGATTAATAAGGAATATAATATATTAGGACCGTATATGTGATAACATAAACTAAATAGAAATCAAAGCCTCAAACGATCGAGTTGGATCTTAAATGCTTGCATGATTTTTGTGTGAATTTATATACTACGTACGTAGTTCTTAGAAACGCGCGCCGAAATGATTTTTCGGTCTTGAAACGCTAACTCCACTAAACTATTCCAATCAATTTAATTCATGATATTAGAGCGGTAGTAGAGTTAGCGTTTCAAGACTGAAAAATCATTTCGGCGCACGTTTCTAAGAACTACGTACGTAGTATATAAATTCACACAAGAATCATATAAGCATTTAAGATCCAGCCGGACCGTTTAAGGCTTTGATTTCTATAGTTTGAATTCATAAGGAGTCTAATATTTTTGGCCATGGATATTTAAAAATTGAAATTTTCAATAATATTTAAAAAATTTCGTAAATTAGAAAAAATACTCATATTACCGTAAGATAAAAGACCTTCACATTCCTTCTCTAGCCGAAGAAGAATATATAATATAAAATTGTTTGTTTTCACTTAACTAAAGAACTGAAGAAACAAATGCTGAACAATGTTTCTTTCTGACGTACAGTCTTGGCCAAAAATATTAGATATCTTATTAATCATTATTTAAAACGTTTTAGTTTAAAAATTATTTATTGTATTTGATGCGAGTTATCCTTTATTTCACCTTTAAATGTATAGGATAATTAATAGGAAATAATATAAGTAAAAGAATTTCAGATTAATGAAAAAATATAGATGCCTAATATTTTTTGGCCAAGACTGTATCTCCTCACAACAGCAATCTTACTGACGTTCCAGCTTTTATATATATATTCTCTCTCTCTCTCTCTCTCTCTCTCTCTCTCTCTGTATCACTTAATTCATCATTCTTCAATGCTTTGTATCTTATCAGTGTTGTACAATAGCAATAAAGATTCTTTATATTATTGTATACCATTTCTACTTATCGATTTCGAATGTGATTATAGATTGATTATAGATTGACGCAAATATCTCTCCTACATTGACATATTGGCAGGATGGCAGGATCTGTTATGGCTAACATTGATCGCGCGTGCGGAACGGTTTGCTAGATTACCTCGATGAATCGATATGCATCATCAACAGACTACGCAACGTACTCGCTAACGCTATTTCGCCGCGGGGTTTCTAATCGTTCCCTGTGGTCCATTCGCAAATGGTATGAACCTCGTTTGAAAACCCGAATAAATTCGGTTTATTCTAATACGAGACTTTGAACACGGCTCGAAGAATGCATAAGGTATAAAGCTTTGCGAGTTCCCCGAAGCCTTGATACTCGGGCTGCGCCAACGCTGAATAGGAACCTCTAAGTGCTTGCAGGGGTAAATTTCCTCTCGGTGGTCGTATCGCTCAGCAGCAACGATGAAAATCGCATGGCGGCGCTCGATGCAATATTTATCGTCATCGCAAAACGCGAACGTTTTCCATTTGCAAGCACACCCCCGAGAAATAGATATTCGCTCGAGTACTTTGTCCGGCCGATATGTTCCCTCAATATCACGCGCGGCATATATGATACTTTTTATTTAATTCTTGAGATTTCCTACATGGATTTCCCACGATCATAATAGAAATTCATACGTGAGTATCAAATATTGGAGTAGCAAATATTTTTATATTATTTATTGTACACGAGAAAGTTACTGCAAATAGTGTAAAACCATGACTCTAGATGTGGATCAGGCATTAATTTCAAATCATTTTTTATATTTAAATAATTATAGTATTTTTCATTAAATAATACACTATCATTGAAAAGTTTCCGGACATGGAACTTAAAATTGTGTAATATTCAGGTCACTGACAACTCGATAAAAAATCACCGCAGACAAAAAAATAAAAAAGCATTTTAAAGTTTGAAACTGATACTTTAGTATGCTTTTGACAGCTTTTCAAAAAAATTTTTGTCTTTACAGTTTTGTATCAAATATCACGTTGTAGTATTTTTTATAATTACGTACATTTTAACAGTGTGTAGTTTAATAAAAATTTTTTTTTAAGTTCAATATTTTTAAAAAACAGTACAAAAATTTACTTCCAAAAATGCATTTTCCTATGAATTTTCTTGATTGAATTACGCGTCATTGAAGCTAAATCTGCATAGCTTATAACCAATATTAAAATTCGGTGAAATATCATCGTAAAAAATTAAAGAAGCATTTTGAAGCTCGAAATTTATACTTTAACAAGCTTCTGATCGATTTTAAATTTAATTCTAAGAATTAAAAAGATAAAAAATTTTTGTGATGATTTTTTTACCAAATTTCACCGTTCATTATTTAGCAATGCAAGTTTAGCTTCAATGACGCGTAATTCAGTCATTTTGGAAATAAATTTTTGTATTGTTTTTTAAAAATATTGAACTTTAAAAAAAATTTTTATTAAACTGCACACTGTTAAAATGTACGTAATTATAAAAAATACTACAACGTGATATTTGATACAATACAAAACTGAAAGACAAAATTTTTTTGAAAAGCTGTCAGAAGCATACTAAAATATCAGTTTCAAACTTTAAAATGCTTTTTTATTTTTTTGTCTGCGATGATTTTTTCGAATTACAGTGACCTGAATATTATACAATTTTAAGTTCCATGTCTGGAAACTTTTCGGATATAGTGTACATATCGCAAGATTCTTTAGCATTTGTTTTATCTCTTTCAAATTGAATTTCATTTATTAGGAACAGCGCCACATATTTTATTGATGTCGTTAATTAATTAAATGTGCGAGGTTAACTAACGTATGTATCTTTAAAAATTCATTCAAAATGTAAAATCATAAGTATTGCCTTATAGTTTTTATAGTAGGTTTCATGGAAAAAATCAACTTATGCTTAGTTGAGGTTAAATGTGTCCAAGGGTATTGTTTAATCGCTATGTTATAACGATACTTTTATTGCGTAAATTTATTATAAAAATGTTTAAAAATTTATCAAATCTTACAAATGCCATTTCCAAAAGATTTATTTGTTTTAAGTATCAGAATACAAATTGTATACATGTCTGTATGCAAAAAATGTTACTATTTATAATTTAACTGTTTTTTATTGCTAAAATAATTTTTATTTAATTTAATTTTTATCATTTTTTTTAATTATCATTAATGTTTAATTATCTAATTAACTAATTTATCTTAATTAATTTTAAATAAACTTGAATGTGTTAAAATTGCATCATTGTCCATTAGACTCTAAACTATAAACTTGATGCGGATCATCAATTATAATTTCGTTATACAGTGAAAGCAAAAAGTTTTCGTACAAGGAAATTTGTTATAAAAAAAGTCTTATTTGTAGAAAATAAACATTAATTAGCAATTTTATACAATGAATACATTTTGTTCTAACATAAACAAAGTTTCACATGTATTCCTGATTTTTTTTAGAAGCTAAATTTCTCGTCTGTTGCTTTTGAGCATTCAAACAATATAATTTTTAATTTTCGCTTACTTTTCAGATGATATATGTTGTATAATTAATACACATCTTTTCGATACATATAATTTTAAAAAACATAGTCTATTTTATTCTTTATGAATAAATTATTAATTATTCAACAAGAAATGATCGTCGATTAAACGTCGAATCGATGTCAAAAATGATATTGAAATCATCATATTTATATCGATTCGACATCAATTCGATGATTCATTTCTCGCCGTATAATATTTACTTTTTAAAAATAGTATATCTTTTTAAAAAATATTTTCCTTGTACGAATACTTTTTACACTCACTGTATATATTACGATATGCGTGCGCAAATTATTTTTATCATTCTTATGGGATATAGTAACACCACTAAAAAGGATAAAGCATTTGAATTGATTCGTAATTAGTACATAAAAATATAATTGTGGATATAATTGTCATTATTTAATTCAAATTAAAACATGTAAAACGGTAACGAAATGGAATAAAATCATCCATGTAATTTTTATGATCAATCATGACTATTAAATATTTTATTAATTGTTTGACATCGTTCCGAATAAAAATATATATTTTTTGAAGGATCCACAACTAGTGATTTTACTATAATTGAGAAACACGCTGAAAAAAATTTCTGATTAAAAACGAACGAATAAGAACGAATAAGAAAATTCTGATCATATCAATCAGAATTCTAGTTGTCTTAACTAGAATTATATTAGATTCAATTGAAAAATTTTCATTTGTCCATTCTCAACCAGAATTTTAATCAATGCAATCAGACTCTTTTTCTAGTATATTAATTGCAGATATGTAATTTTTGAGAATTTAACATTTTTGAAATTAGAAAAGAAATTATTTTATTTTCTAAAATTTTTAATTTTTTAAGTGTGTTTCAAAAATGCTCATTAACATCAGTATTATTAAATTACTTGTTAATTTAATTTGTGATATTACGTATTCCAGCTTCAATTTAGGACTGTATTTTAAGATCAGCGAATAATTAATTAGTATGGAGCTTACTTGAACTAAAAATTGTAGATTCACATAAAAATATTATTAAGAATCAAGATCTTTTGATTATATATGACCTTTTGATCACATTTGTATAAAATTATTTTATTAAATTAAAATAAAAATAATTTTGTAGTTCTAAGAATAAATCAAATACAAATAAGATATCCGTATACATAAATCTCCGCGGTTGTTGGTGTGTAAATAATATATATAGTTATAACACGGTAAAATACGAGGGTGTCAAAAATGGCTACAATGTTTACAGGTATCTTGCAAAACATGTACGATTGTAGTACCAGAATGGTTTTGACGAGTAATGCCATCTTCATGTTGAGAATCAAAAGTTTTCAAACGATCCTTGTATACGTATATGGATCTATTCTAAGCAAAATTATAAGACTTAAAATTTGTTCTCATAACTATTTTAAGATGTACGCGATCATTCATAAATATCTATATATTTCTCGTAAATTTCAGCAAGAAGCTATCTGTAAATGTATTGTGTAAAGTTAAGCATTTTATTTATTAGTTTTTACAAGTCTTATGAGAATAAGTTACAAACCTTACGATTTTGCTTAGAATTAATCCAAACATTTGGAATGTAGGTACTAAGTTAATTGCTTTTCGACTCTGGATTTGAGTTTTCTTTGTATAAAAATTAAGTACAAACTGAACTTTGCACCGAGAATTTAAATGCAGAGTTGAAACGTTTGCAGTCAACTTTGGTAAGTAGGTACATTCCAATTGTTTGCGAATTATATATCTTATCGCCTTATAAGTAGAGAGATATTATTTAAATACCAACAATCACGGAGGTTTATATAGGCATTTTATTTTAAATTATTTTATCTTTCTTTTCCTCAATATATCTTGTTGAAATAATAAAATAGCGATTTCATTTAGTTTTTCTTGCCAATAGCCCTTGCTATTGTAACATTTTCTTGAGTTTTTTATATCGTGAAACGAGTCGAGGTTCGAAAGGCAACGGTTGGACTGAGATATTATACTGTCAGTTTAGATATCTAGCCACGTCGCAATGAAGCTTTATCCACCGGCCCTAACTCTCGTCCCATATTTCCCAGTTGGTCCATCATATAACTCCTATCTCGCGCGCACGACGATTTTCCCTCTGCCGGGCAATGTCGCACGTTGCGTTTTGCGACGTTTATTAAATCGCCGGTTTATCCACACCGCGTGTCCGAGCGATTGCGATCGGCGAATTCGACGCCAATTTTGGGAAAATCACGAGGGGGAACGTCGGCGTGCCGCTACCCGGCGGCGATTTGCCGTTCAATTTCGTGATTCTCACGAATTTCCACACATACGCACACGTCGTTTATTTCCGCAAAATACACGATATTCTTGTCGCTTCGTATTTTTAACTGAATGGCGGCACGCATGACCAGGTGTATGCACCATTGCGTTGACTGCGGCAAAAAATAAATATGAGCAAAATTAGAGCGAGTCATGACGGGGATATATATTCGTATGTCGAGGGGCAGGGGGAGGGGGTGCGACGAAGAGAACCGCAATAAGCTCTTGCCGTCCCTCGGCAATCGTGGCTATCGAAATAAATGGTGTACGGATAAAGCGAAACGAAATCCTTGGCTTGCCCGTAACGCTTTTTATGCCGACCGCGCCGCGCCGCGACGCGACGGGTTCGGTAAAAAGGGCCACGGGTGAGGATCCCGGGCAAATCCATTGTTGTAATCTCTGTTTAATTACATTGTCCGGCTCGATGAATAGCCTCGCCGCTGTTGCACCGCCAGCCGCTTTGTTCTCATTTCATGGTTTTACAGATTTGCGTGCCGTATGCTACACTAAACACGCGCCGCTTATTTTTCGGTTACCGCGGCTTATCATAATTCATACCCGGCCATTTCGGTGTCGCGCCCGATCGATTGGAAAATTAGCGCCGCGACGTATTATCGGTCTCGATGCAACGATATGCCATTTCGGGATTACTCCGGTTGTACATGTATGTACCTACCTACCTACCTACCTACCTTCCTACCTACCTACCTACCTACCTACCTATCTACTCGATTATGAATCGACGCGCGTGTACATTCGAATGTAATAATTCCGCTTTCCACTTTTGATTAGCGTTTCCTACATCCAAAAATATAAATTACCGGATATTTCCTTTTTAGAGTCAAAATTTACCGGACAAAACCGGAGAAGTAATAATCGAAAGACTAGATTAAATATAAAATTGAATAAAAAATGACTTACAGCATCATTTTCTTTAAACAGCTTTAAAAACCGAGCGTAATTGAATAAAATAATATAAATTACTATTACTTAACATAAAATATATGTGTTATTATTGAAATAAAATTAAACTAAGACATTTACATATAGTCAACAGACAATTTTACACATGATGTTTAACATTCATTATAAATATTTTATTAAAACGTTTAGCACATTTAACAACATGTTAAATTAAAAAACATTTGTCAAACAAACTGTATATTCTTAAATAAATATAGAAAACGTTATATTAAATAACAAAAGTATTTCAGCAAGAAATGAAAACAAAATTTGTGATATATAGGATTACAGTAGACGCTTAAAATGGAAAAACGTTCGCTGAAAATCGCAAACTCTGTTTATAAATTTATTTCCATAGTATAACTTTCATTTTATTAATTGAATAGGGAAGAGTTACCGAATGCATACCACTTAACCTATATTTTTATTACATTTTTCATTTGATGTTTTATACGCAAATGAACATTGGAAATTGTTTGAAGCTTTGGGTACTTTTTACATGGTTAATCTTTTTGCACTAATAACAAATTAATTTGTTATAATTCTTCTTGTAACATATTGTTGCTTAAATCGTGTTTCTTTTGAAAATATTAAATTTATAGTTGAATAAGTAATTAAAAATGTAAATAATATCTGATAATTAATTAATGTCTAATTTTAATCATTTATTATAAAAAATCAAGTATTTCATAATTGTTAAATATCAAAAATGAAAAGACAAATGATATTAAAATAAAATTGGCAAATATACTTTTGTACTTGACATTTGTACTCATATCAATTATTAGTTTTATTATTGTCAATTATCAATCTTATTTTGTGATGGTACGATTAAGGAAACTTAATGGATTTTATAAAAATATCCATTTAATTTTTATAATATGTTGCAAATATATATACATATATGAATATAAAATATTCTACGATAAACTTTCTTCTATAAAAATACCAAAATTTATAGTAAAATTGTATGATTATACGTTACTATCAATTATACAAATTAATTAAAAATTAATATCAGATGTATCTGATTTTTTAAATCGTTTTAACGTCTATAAAACAAAATGTATATAGTCTATTACATTTTTGTTTGTATTACTCATTTCTCATTTATTTTATATTATTGTTGTTAAATGTTGCTTACATTTTAAGTAATAATATGAAATATTGATAAGATATGATTTAAGTGACCAGTAAGCATTCGGCAACTCTTCTATATGTTTAAAAATCAAACATACAACGTGATGAATTTGACTTGTCAGCTGAATATCGGACAAGATTTCTGAAAACCTAGTTCGTGTTAAATCGAATAATTGGTAGCTATTTCTCGATTCGTTCTCGCGCAGTACGAGATCGTTTAATAAGTCAGATAAATTTTTACGACATGACGCCATGAACTGTGTAGTATATGTTAGGAAGTAACACTATTCAAACTGCTTCATACCAAGTTTCAGCCAAAAGCGACGCTTAATTTACTAGTTTAGTGTGACAGACGTTGGAAGTGAGTATGGCAGCAGTTGTCGTAAAAATGGAGAAAGATAAATTCCGTGCAGTGATTAAACATTTTTATTTAAAAAAGTGAATGGTTGTGTAAATCAAAGCCAAGTTGGACAAAGTTCACAAGGACTCTGCACCAGCGTTGAAGACCGTTTATTTTTGGATTAATGAATTCAAAAGAGGCCGAACATTAACCAAAGATGAAGCGTACTCCGGACGCCCAATTGAAGTTACTATGCCAGAAATAATTGATAAAAATCCATCGTATCGTCATGAAAGATCGTCGAATGAAGATGCGTGACATAGCTGAGATTTTAGGCATCTCAGTAGATAGAGTGCATAATAAATGCACAAAAAATTAGAAATGAAAAAGCTTTGTGCATAATGGGTGCCGAAATTGCTGACCATCAACCAAAAATGCGAAAAGACATTTCGCAGTATTGTTTGCCAATGCTTAAGCGCATTCCACAAGACTTTTGGCATCAATTCGTGACCGTAGACAAGACTTGGATCCACCATTACACAGTCACATCTGAGTCAAAACAGCAGTCGAAGCAGTGGACAGCGCATGGTGAATGTACGCCGAAGAAAGCGAAGACTGTTTTGTCGACCGGGAAGAAAACGGTCACTGTTTTTTGGGATTCCCAAGGAATCTTCATTGACTTACAGAAGGGTCAAACAATCACAGGAGCATATTATTCTACACTTCTGAATTATTTATATGAAGAGCAAACGAAACGGCCATTGGCACGCAAAAAAGTCATCTTTTAGTTCATCATGACATGTTCCGGCTCACACCTCCACAGTCGCAATGGTAAAATTGCATGAATTAAGTTCGAATTGCTATCCCATCCACCTTATATTCTCCTGATTTGGCCCCTTGTGATTTCTTTCTATTCCCAAACCTCAAGATCTGACTTGGGGGAAAGAAATTATCGTCCAATGAGGGGGTCATTGCTGCTATGGATGCGTATTTTGAAGGCTTCGAGACTTCCTACTTTTCCGAAGGGATCAAAAAATTGGAACACCGCTGGACTAAGTGCGTAGACTGTAGAGCTCCAAGGAGACTACATCGAAAAGTGAAAAAGAATTTTCCGGAAAATAGATGATTTTATTGTTTTTTTATCTAATTTATCAAACAATCCTCATATATCCGCTTCGGTTGAATTAATATACTTGAATATATACATCATGTACATATACATCATGTGCATTGTTACACCGCAATAACGATAATCTTCTCACGAAACCCGCAGCTGAGAAAGCGCGTCTGGCTTCGTTGCATCGATGCAACCTGTCAGAATATTGGAAGAAGGTCTGGTAGAAACGAGGATCCCCGAGAGAAAAGAAGAAAAGAAGAGACAAAAAGAAGGAGGGAAAGGCGAGAGATCTGACCTACGGAGGAACAGCATACATAATATAACAGAGCCGGCTCTGGCTCACACGATACATCACTTACTGTAGTCACGAAGAGGAAAGATACTTTATCCTTTCGCGATGACGTTGTATGGCGATCCACGACAGGAAAACGCCTCGAGGGGACGGTCGTGTCTCGCCCGTCGTTTCGTCGTATTTCTTTTTCGAGTAGTGTCAACACAACACGAAGTGTCGCACCTGCGGGAACGTTTTGCTTGTTTAATCTCAGCATCGTGTCGCAGATCGAATTAAAGTCCTTTTAAGTTTTTTTTTTATCAAGAGATTTTAGACGGTACTTTAGATATTTAAATGATTCACAAATCTCATCATCCAGTTGAGTTTTAGTAGTCGACTTCAGTAGATTTCTATATAGAAACAGAAAGATTTTGCTGAAATATCTAAAATTTAGCTGAATATAGATCTATATATAATAATTTAATTTTTCTAGACCATCAAAACAATTATATTAGGACTTTCAATTTAATTATTACACTGTTCGATATCAAAAAGAGCAGAATGGTAATTGAATTCCTTGAGTTAAATAACATTTTGTTATTTTTAACTTCTGGTAATATTAAAATGTAAATTCTGTGACTGAATTGCTTGTTTTCAAAGTAAACAACATTTGTATTAACGTATACATTTAATAAATAATAAATCCTTTGCAATGGATGTAAACAAGAAGTGCAGCAAAATACTTGTAATAACTACTGGAAGAACTTTGTTAAAAATATGGAAATATAATACATTACAAATTTTTTAAATTGGCATGTTGAATTCCTTTTGGTTCATCCTATATTATTGAAAATCTCATTGACCTTAATCTTGTTACAGTTAATTGACTTTATCTTGGTAGAGTTAAGGTCCTTAAGTATTAATTATTAAAAATAGAATTTAAAAAAGTTTAGTCGTTTTTAAGAAATCTGCAGATAAACAATCGAACGGACGGCTGGTGGGACCAAATTGTGAAATTATAAAAAGCATTTTGCTATTGCTACATTACTTGACTAAATTTGAGTTAAATTTAGAATAATACATTTCTTGAGTTAAATTGTTTAACTTCATTGTTCCAATATTAACATATTGAGTCGAGGAGCAGTAGTGACTATAAAAATAATTAAAATAACTTAAATGTGTAAAATTTGGCATTATAAATTTAATAGTATAGAATGTTAAAACTTTTCGCAGCATTGCTCATTATTTTTGAACATACTACGTAAGTATTTTGGTGGATCAACAAAATTTATCTTCAGATTTATCAAGTAAGAAGATGCACCAACTATAGTCAAAATTAAATATTAGAATAATAATTCTATGTATAATTTACTTTAAATACATTTACTTCAAATGACTGCACGCTTATTATTTTCGGACTTGCAACACAATCGAACTAAAATAATAACAATAATAATACAAATCTCACAAATTAAATTTAATAATCGATTTAAATTTAAATGTATTTAAAATAAATTATATATAGAGAGAATTATTATTCCAACATCTAACTTTGACCGTAATTGGCACTTCGTTTTAATTGATTTATTCAGTCTTATTTCTAACTTATTAGGATAAAGTAGGGAATGTGGAATATAGCTGCTAATATGGAATAGTACTTATTTTTTAAATAAAGCACTGTAACTTGACGGCAATCAGTGGAAGTGAATCAGCAGTTGCCGTTAAACGTGTTATAATAATAATTCGATGCGACAATACAAAATCGTTAGCGTAAGCATTTCTTTACTTTTGTTGTATCTGGAGATTCGAAAGCTTTATTAAGAAAATCTTACAAACTAAAAATAAATTTTTTATAATTCTTATATTACATAGATCCTTTCAATAATGTTGCACGAACAATATTATGCTGATAAATTGCGATTTTATTTGTTTATCACTAAAAGACTTTATTTGTCATATGAAGACATGCAGATCGTATGGAATTACATTGAGAATTAGTTGATGCTAATAGGTACTTATATTTTACATAATAATTTAGTGAATTAAGATTTCATTTTTGTTCTTCATTTTTATCCATATCCAATAATGTTATTTTATTTTCTACGTGCTATCGTACAATAAAAATGTGAACTATTTTCAATTATATTTTAATCAGTTTATACAAATAAACAAATTTTCACTTTATTTATTGTATTATTTATTATTATTCTCCAAATGTAACCGGTATTCCATATTACATCCCATTTTTAGATCTCCTATTTTCACACTTTTTTGTTAATACTGACGTTGGACTTAAATTTTATTGAATGTTATAGGTAATATATTCTTCAAGAGTTCTGCATAAATTTAAAGACTTCATATGCATTTATATCGGAGTAATATTAATTTAAAAACCGATATTATCTCCATATTCTCTGTGCTTTTATCCTATTTTCAAGTCTATAGGGTAATTCCGGCAAATATACTGCGCTGGGATTTATGCCGCAAAAGTTAGAAAAAAATAGAAGGAATGGGGATAATTTTTCCGCAATTACTCTGTTACATGCCTTTATGTTATATTAGTATTGTGTCATGATTTCAGTTTTTTACTATTAATATTAATGAAATTATTATGAATTGAATCGATTTGTCACTGTGTTAAGTAGCGCCATCATAAATTATAATCTACATAAAATTATTACTTTAGGACGCGCAAAAGATTTAATCGTTATTTCGTGATACATGAATGTAGAGGAGTAGCAAAGCATGTTGTATAACAAAATACCTTGCTCTTCGTTTAGTTTATCGTTTTGTATATCCCATCTGTTTGGGATGTACAGCATTTTTAACGGGCTGGATTTATATCCAAAGTATACAAAGTATGCGCAGATTGAATTCACTAAATGCAATAAACGCATTACATGAAATATAACACTTGTAATGCGAAAGAAGAGTAAAGAGCCAGTGATGTAGCAAAGAACTTTAATTTAAATTAACATTAAAAATTCATATAAACAATTACAATTGACAACAAACGTTTCGATTCCAATCGAGTCATTTTCAATGTAGTCGTAATATTTCAACATCGTTTTAAATCAAAAATGTGTACATGGTATTACAATACTATTATAATTTTTAATCCCGTATTCATCATTCCGTGTAATACGCTGCGAGTCATTTTTATCAAAAATCGAAGTAGTAAATCGAAGTAAAAAAATTCTTGTCAGTAATATCAGTAAATGTATTAAGAGTCCATTAATAAAAAGAGAGAAAAAAACGCAGGTAGATGGTCATCCATTTCGTGGTACAATATATTGGTTTATTTTATTATATAAATTATTTTAAGCAAATTTGCAAAAGTAACGAACATCTAACTTTCACGTCAGATAATGAAATGTTATCTTGTAAAAATGTTTACTTGTAATACATGTGAAAGATTGTAATTATTATTTATTACTTCATGTACATATTTATCATTCTTATTCCTTAATAAAACTTTATAAAAGCATTTTATAAATTATTATATCATTTTATATCTTATTTATATGCATTATTTGTAAATTTTTTATGAGCCATACATACCCCCCCCTTTCCCCTATGAGTAGCCATATATCCCACCCTTATGGGATAACCATTACGACACCACCTTTACGGCAAAAATGCAAGGGTTTAAAAAAGTTCATTTTTCAATACGAAATATAAATATTTCGGATTTCTAATATTTTTTTCATAATAAACAGTACAAAGTTTTTACTGATATAGTTCATTTACTTTAAACATAGTAAATAATATTTAATAAATTAAGTTTTTGATAGGTGCGAAGTTATCCTGTTCAGCTAAATTGTTAGATAATTCAGCAAAATTATTCTTTCCGCAACTTTTAGATATAAAAGTGACGCTCGACTCGGCCGTGACGGCGAGTGCTTATTAAACATGTATCTCATCGAACATTCTGGACAGATTCGATCCATTTGGATCTATCATGTTCATTCATGAAATTAGGTGCAGTCGCATGTTTCTTCGATTTGTACGTCAAAGGCGAATGGTAATGCATGTCCGTGGCGTGTGTAAACAGCGAAAGGGATAGAGCGTAGGCTAGAGAGATGGCTGAGGAGAGGAAATGAAGGAAATGCTGCGAAACTCGAGCAATTAGAACTAGTAAAGGCCGAGTATTCAACGAAACTGTGCTTGAACTTGCTTCGTTCGTTCCCGTTGATTACACTAGGACTACCGAGGGAGATGAGAGGTATACCTCTGCGAAGATCGTAATTAGTGTATCAGAAATTTCAGCATCTCTTAAATTAAAATATTGAGACGTTATGTAAATGTACTTTAGCAATGAACAAGCAATATCATTACTTTCCGCCTTCCCAAGTGCGGATCCATTTTGAAAATAAATATTATCACTCGTGCACCACAAGAAATACAGTTAAACGGTAACAATTCGATTTTATTAATCTTATTATGTGTAGTAATGATAAAAAATTTAAGAAATGTCCGTCTATGCTTCTCTGAGATATAAAGTGTCACGGAAAATTATACACTTTTATTTAATAAAATTACTATAATAATTACACACATTAATTTTAAATAATTTCTTATTAGAGGAAAACGAAATTAGTAAAGAGCATTATAAGAAATAAAGAAGAAAAAATGTTGCGAAAATTAAACAATGTAGAAAAATTTTATTTAAATTGAGAAAATTAAAAAACAAACTCCTGAGCGTAAGGCTGATATTATTGTAAACTGTCTTCTTTCAGCGTTGCGCATCACACTTCCGCGAGCATTGCACAAATAGCGGCAGGTTGTAATACGTAACCGTGCGCGGATTGCTCGAATAACATTAGCGAAATGTTTACGGGAGAGAAAAAGCGAGAAACGTATGCTCGTGAGCCAAGTTCGCAATTAAAATTCCGCCACGGTGATGTGTACGAGCGCGGAATTCATCGCGCGCTCGCGCCAAGCCTTTTACGCGCTGATCTGCTTTATGGGGCGATATCCAGGTCGTTTACTTATACCAGTGCCAGAGTATTATGCCGGAGTAATCATCGTACAATGCAAGAACGAATGACGGAAATCCGCGACGGCGAGACGTACGTTCGGACGTGAAAGTCGCTGGAGCATCGCGCGGACGTAAGTACCGTGTGGCTTTGGGTCACTTACGTCGCGGTAAATTGTACCATTTGTTATGTGCAACGGCTGTCCATTTCCGCAACCTCAGAGCGGGGTTGACGCACGACTTTACGGCATCTGTTAACATTACGTAGATATGCCTCTTGAATAACATTTTAACTGTCATTACTTATTTCTTGAACAATACAACCGAGAAATTAATTAAAATTAAATAGATTTAAAACTGTAAACTCCTTTCTTAAATTGTCTGAACAAACATAGAATAAGATTTTCGCTAGCAATTTACATCTCAAAGTTAGTGTAATTCCGGGAACATCCATCCTAAAATGGTTGAGCAGTTTGTAGATGAAATTTGTCGCGTTCGTTGCTGGAACATTCCACATACTCCGGCTTAAACTTGGATACGAAAATACGTAGTCAAATTCGCCTCAGATGCTGTAATGCGCCGCTATGTATCGTTGATCTAGTTTGCCCCTGAAGTCTGCAGTGAGAAGATAGTTAGGAAATGTTAGGTGCAGAAGGTGAAAGAGCATCGGATAATACCGAAAATCCAGAAGCTTTGTCTTTCGATGAGGCCTGGACGTTCCTCTGCGCGCGCATGCGATAGCACGCAATCATCTGAGGGAGGTTGCGATAAATTATACGCACGCTATCTTAATTAGCAACCGTGTAACACTCATGCAGAAACGTCCGCGATAAATCATGCGGTATACGCGCTTACCTATTAAAAAAATAATGAAATAATGAAGAATGTAGTTTAGCCGAGCATATTCAAATTTTTTTATATATTTTACCGCCTTGTTTTACTTCATTATAAGTGTACCGATCTATTTTCTCAGCTTGTTAATCTTTCGTAGATCATTTTATTAGGAAACTTTTTTAAATACAGAAAAAAAGTGATATATAATATTAACTGCAACAGACAACAATAATCTTATTAATTAAAAATAATCTTGTTAATTTTCAATGACAGTAGATATTAACCTTAATTGGAACATCCTGATGATTCTGAGAATAACTTAAAAAATGTTTTTTTGAAGAAATTTTTTGATGCGTGTTTATATTAATCGCAAGATTTAAAAGCAATAAATTTCTATCAATAATATTGTATTTGTGTTTTTCGAACAACTTTGTACCATCAGATTAAAAATATATAATTGAACTTTAAAATTTCTTAAAGAAAATGATAATAAAAAACTTTAGTAGGTCCCAAGAAATCCATATGTTCTCTTGTTATCACAAAAAATTTATATTCCTGTTACTAGAACAATTAGATTAATGAAACGAGTAACATTTATAATAATAGCATTATTTTATTAAAACAAAAATAGCGTATATTTGTTTTATCAATACTGTTATTGAAATTATTTCTATTGAGATTATTTCCAATGAAATTGCTAACAATACCAATAATACATAATTTTTTTTCGTGTAGGAATCGCTTAAAACTACTCATGAGATTTACTTCATTGAAGTGTTAAGGAATTACTGTACAACTCCCTTGCGATTCACCAGTTGTCTTTCCTTTAGTTGCATCAATTGCACACCATGAATGCATGTCCGCGTACAGTCGAATTCACCGCACGTTTAAACGCGTCCTTTATATGACGATCTAGTTTATGGAGTGATATCCAAGCCAGTAGTTAGCCGAAGCATTAAGCAGGATAAGCGTCATAATGCAGCGTGGATAACTGAAACCCGACACAGCGGTCCAGTATTCTCTCGGATGGGAAAAGTCGTTACACTGCATACGTAACCTGCGTACCTGGCTGGCTGACTGCTTGCCTACGTGACACGCAGCGTACACACCATCGCATTCGTGCTGCTACCGCCCACCCTACGTGCGTTGTGATAAATTATACCGTTTATTACGGCACGATATCAGACCATCCACCCCCCCCCTCTCTGGTAAACCTATGTACACGCTGAACGCTACCAATGTATCGCGTGAATTTATGGTAGCGCCGATACCACGGTTACGGTAACCTACTTGCGGAAACGTAATGTCTATTATACGAGTAGCTTTCGTAGGACGCTTTTCGTGCACGATTAATAATGAAAAATAATAAACATTTCGTCAAGGATAATTTTTTAAAATCAGATAATTCAGACGGTTTTGCTGAAGTATCTAAAAATTTAGCTAGATACAGATTTGAAAATAATTTTGTTGGGCCATTTGAAATAATCATTTAGAACGCTTAAATATGAACGATAATACTGCAAGAAGCTTTGAGACTTAACAACTACTTTGAAAGTTCGATATAATTATTTAATGGTCCAATAAAAAATTATTTTTAAATCCGCGCGTATCTAATTAAATTTTTAGTGGTACTTCAGTTTCTTCAAAATATTTTCCTTCTTCCCCATATTCATATAAAGAACTTTTCATAGTAAAAGGAGACTAAAGTCTCGTTTCACATGCTACTTTTCACACGCATTTATTCAAATTGCAATAAAACTTTCTAAGAGATACAAATAGTCGTTGAAAAGTGTCGACGATAATACAACTGTCGGTAGAAACGATTTAATATCCCCGTTACTGTGGAATCCCTACCGTCTTGAGTTGTGAAGATTAGAGGGTAGTACGGGAGTTAGAACAATCTTCGTCACGGCAGTAATGTCCTGGAAATAAGGGCGTGGGGTCGTCGCCGCGTGACGTTTGCTCGCAGTTGCGAGCATGACGGAATCGCATAAAGCACAGTGGCGATGTGCCAGTACAACGCGACTGGAATGTCACGTACGCGGAACTGCACGGAGCTTTCTTACCGGGATTCGCGTTGCCTCGCTTATTCCCGCGGGTAAACCACTTTAGCGAGAGAAAAAGAGAGACAGAGAGGGGGGAGGAGGGGGGGGGAAGAGAAAAAGAGATGAGATGAGTCGTCGCGCGTGCATGAATCGCAAATGGCTTTCGCGTTGCTGCTGCTGCTGCTGCTGCTGGTGCTGCAGGTTATTCCGTTTATCGCGCGCAAATATCGCAGACCTCGATGATAAATTTATTCTCATCCGGGAAGCATGCTCGGATGTTCGAACAATGTTATTGGCCGATTTGCCGTGCAACTCGCGGAATAAATTGTTGTTTCCGATATAGGAAGAAGGCTGATGTCCCTGACCCCCGGTACCGCGATACGTATTATTTTCGGACCGCAGAATATTATTTCGCGATGTTAATGTTTCATTTGTTTATCGTATACGCGTTCATCGTATATGTGCAGATATTTAAACATTATAATTGTTCTAAAACCCTCGTGGACCTATAAAATATATACATATTATTATACTGATCGATTTTTCTGTAACAGCTTTGGTAGATAATTTTCATTATGTGTATGTATAATGTTTGCATGAATTTTTATAATAATAAATTCTTTTGTTGACAAAATAATTCGAAACTTACCGCTTGCGACTTCAAGCGGATCCGTTCATAGAATTATAATATTGCGCTTTATGCAGCAATAAGACAAAGTAAAATTTGATGCTATTGATGCATGAAAAATTATATTCAATGCGGGATAAGACGTCATGAAGTAGAAACGTATGGAAATACATATTATGCTAACTGAGTTGAACTTACGTAGTCGTTTTATACAAGCACGCTCTATTTCACTGTATTGGAAATCGAAGAATCGCAGTTACCGGCAAGGAACGGAGAAATGAAACCTCGATTCGAACGACGCCGAAGGAAACGGAGGTGACGCTTAATTGCAAGGTTTCCCTTGTTTGCTGCAGTTCATTGTTTTGAACATCGATAAAAATTATAGCTCTTTTATGTGCCATTTCAAATCGTCTCGGAAAAGGAATTTTATAGCCATCATTCAACAATGAGAATAGCTTTAATTTTATCTCGTAATATTTTTCATACAATAATAATAAAATTTTTCTACATGATATATGAATGAAGAACTTATTATTTCTATACAGTCAGAAATTTTGTCTTTAATTAGAAATTTAATGCATTTCACGTGTCCAGAAACGGGTCCACTTAAATTTTCATATTAATTTAACATATGTTAGAAAGTAATACAAATTTTATGTAAAAATTAATACAAAAAATGTAACACTTTGAAATTAAATTGGGAAAGCATGTTTTATCAATAAAATTAATATTTATCATGTATTAAATTAACATATATTAATCTTTCATTCATTTATCTTAGAATTTGTGTTTTAAAATTATATTAATTTTACGTTATTTGATCATTTGCTCATAAATTATTATTCAGAACTGTTGAAATATCAATTTAATACAAAATAGTATAAAATTATTATATTTAAAATTATTATATTTTTCGGGATATATTTAAGATTTTTTCGGAGGGAGAAGAATATCAATTCTGTTATGCAAACAGCTACTTTTGCATGAATTGCTTTTTTATATATTTTAAAGTTCAGATGTCTTTTTCTCTTTCTAGTTCCAGATTTTATTGGAAAAAATATTAGATTTTGTAAAACATAACATTTATTTTTCTTTCTGAAGAAAATAAATTTATTGAAAATTAAATGTACAGTTGTGAAGGGATTATTCATTAATATCTCAGCATATATTCTGTCGGTCGGTTCATAAATTTTGCAAAAGTTTTTTTTCATATGTATATCGACACTTTGTCAAAGTTATGACTAACGATAGTTTCAAAAATTACTTACATGGTCGTAAAGGGGAGAAGAAGGTATTTTGTGACAACAAAAATTTACTCAGAATTATAAAAGCAAAATTATATTTTATAATTAAAAGTGAAAAATGAATAAAAAATTTCGAGGAAAAGAGATTGAAAACGTTCATATATAATACATTATATTATGTTAAATTAACAGTCAAGTATGTTAAATATTCAACACAAAGATTTTAACAAGGACTAGTTTTAACGCAAATACAAAATATTTGTTATTCTATAAATAGTACTTCCATCTTTATTAAATCTCTTAAAAGTGTAGCATTATATGATATTATCTACAAGAATCATGCATTTTATGCATCCCGCATTTTATCTGGTTGCAGATAGAAATAGTAGAGGCAGGGTGTTTCGAATGTTCGCAGCAGATACATTTTGTTAAGGTGAATTACATTAGAGTACATAGAAGGAAAACGCGGGCCGCGGAACCGAAATCTCTGCGCTTGTCGTGCGCGCATTGCCAGCTTTTACGCCGGCCAGATTGTGAACCGTATAATACGGGGTTAGGGCGAGAATGTTACACGAAATGGAAATTGTACGCTGTTTACGAAGGACGCACGCCTGGAATATTATTCCGCTTGCACTCCGATAAAACAGCGGGACGCTTTTACTACGCCGGATAAATATTCGGGCCAAATTAAAAGCACTATTTTATCACGAAGACACGCCGGGCACGCTCAACTAGGCCGAAACGTCATAATTTGCCGAATACACTCGTTTCCGGATTTACGTGCTACCTTTTTCGTACGATTTCGCTTTTATGCGGTGAGTAATCCCTCGAGTAAATATCCGGAATATTGGTCATCTCACCGACTTTTTCGAAAATGAAAATGCACTATCTCTATACCGCAGAAACCAAAAAATCATCCTAAAATTTCTGTATCGCACAGAGAGAGAGAGAGAAAATAGACTAAATAAAAAGTTAAGTTTTCATTGTTGACATTATAAATGTTATCTGATATTTAATCAAATATCAGCTCTTTGTATGCGTTAATAGAACCGTACTATTGACAACAGATCTTGGGGGTGAAAGAAGCAGGCAAAGTCGACGGACCGATGAAGGTAACTTTGTAACTAACGGCGGATAATCTATTTCGAAAGGGATGAGGGTGGGGAAATTCTCGGTTAGATGGTTCGGTAACTAGTAGAAAGGCGTATATGTAGGAGGGGTTAATCCTGTCGTCGTAGAGACGCGGATATCCGAGGGCGAAGGAGACGACAAGAACTACCAGCCCATGCCTCAGCATCAAAGGGATATTCTCTTTTTTCTCTCTCTCTCTCTCTCTCTCCCTCCCTCACTTTTTACATCCGCCCGCAGCTCGTTGCAATATAGCGAGCACTTCAGGATATATTGCCTCGCTCGCGTTGAAAGAGAGACTATCGAATCGTATCGCGCGTTCTTCATTGGCGGGCAGGAAAACGCGCATGGGATATATGTACGCTCGATAGCAGCCCAAACGAAAATGTTTGCCCAGCCGGCAATTAATAACGCCGATGCGATGGAATAAATGCACAAGTGTAGGCAGCAGCGACGTCGCCTGTTTTGCGCTGCGAAAGACACGACTTCTTTTCGGACGTAGCAAAATTTATTTCGCCGCTAAATCGGCTTGTTTACCTCAAAGGCGGCCGGGAAATTGCACCTCAGCTGAAAACGCCAGTTACTGGATGTTATTTCCCGTGTCTGTAATTTCCCCCGGTTATTACGACCCCTTGACTACGGCGAAGATGGGATAAAAGAAGATTTTGCAAATTTATGACTTTCAATCAAGGCTATTATTAGCAACGGCAGCGAGGCAGGCAACGACTGGCCGTGTAAAATGGACTGAATTGATTGCGTCTTAAAAATTGTGCGGAGGTAACGTCGTTTGTTTCGCGTAAAAGGCATTTCCGCGCTTTTATAAATAAAAAAAAAACGAACGGAGAATATTGAGAGTACCCGATGCAATTATACTCCGCTAGTACCGTAGCGATTGGTCAAATTTTTTTCAAATTTTCCTTTCGCCACGAAACTTCGCTCTGAAATGCATTCTCACGTTGACCCGCGGATTAATTTATTGTCTGATGATAGTTGAAAGTTTCGCGAGTTTACGTCAGTTAGAACTGTCATAGAAGTAACACGCTTAACTACCGACTTCTGGACAGATAATAAATGATCATAAGTTATCGTTCGTCAGCGTTGATATAACAAATTCAATGAATTGTGTATTGGGATTCTGTGTGTCTTGATATATTATCTAAATATCCAAAGTTATAATGAATGTTGTAATATCTAGAATGGATATAAAGAAAGTAGCGCCAATACATGTCTAATGCTAATTGGCTCTGCCATTAAGTGTCCTTATTATTAGTTAGAAAGAGAGAAGAGGTTAAAACGAGGAATTGCATCATTTAGATACCCCAGATGTAAGACATAAAATGGCAACTTCCAATTAATTGGCGTCACTTCTCTTTATACTTACTCTAGTAATGTCTATATACATATAAATCAGACATAATTTGTCGTATAGATGGAAAGATTTATGAGACCGCAATTTTGAATACGGTCTTACTACAAATTTTAGATCTAATTTGACTGACTAATCAGAAGAAAGAACATTATTAATTGATCAATCAAAGAATGCTTCAAAGCTTTTTTAGTATCACGTCGATCGCACCCATTAGCAGACAGAAACGGCACAATAACAAATAAAAAAAACCGATTCATCTATAACTACACACAGACATTTTGTATTCGTACCAAAATTAGTCCTTGTTAAAATTTATGTATATATTTCATTTTTAACAGATCCGTGTAATAACGTAATATGATTGTGCTATTTGAATATTTTGTGTTACTAGATATTCAACATTCTTTAATATCATAAAATAACATAATTTATGAGTAAGTAAACAAATATCTAAAAATAATGTACTTTAAAATGAAAAAGTTTTAAGGTAAATGAAAATAAAAACGTTAATTTAGCATACTATAAATGTTAATTATGTAGATTCAATTATATATAGAGTCATTTATCATGTATATACGTTCCTCCCTCTTTCTGTTTCTTAAGTCTTTAAAGTTGACATCTCTAAATGCGAAACAAAACACAAACTTGATATAGCATTTAGTTGTCTACAATTTGTTCACGTTTGTTCATAAATAATAATTTTTTGTCCACCCTGTAAAAAGAATTGATAAATGAATAAAAAGAGTATATCCTTGAGTGAGGTTTTTAAAATTATATATGAAATTCAATTGTCTACATTTTATCCGCATTTGTCCTTTAATAACTGTTTTTCTACTCACCCTGAAAAATAATTATGAACAAAGAGCAAATTTCGATAGAAGTACTCGTAAGTATTTACATTTAAATTAAAAGATATTACATATCTTTAAATTATAGAATTTGTCCTCAATTTATCTACTTTTATACATAAGTATCCATAAATAATTGTTTATTATTCATCTTGGAAAAGGAATGATAAAGAAAGTTGCGCAAATTTTGTCACAAGTATCTTCACATTTATAATTTAAAATGGAAGTATTTATGACAAAATTTTGCGCGATTTCTTTTGTTCACATCATCCTTTAGGACAATAAACAATCGTTTATAAATAATTGTAGAGAAAATGTGGACAGACTATAAATTCGAATTTCGTAATAATTTAAAGAAAAATGCACTTATGAGTATTATATTTACATGTATGGATAGAATAGAGCAGGAGCTTTAATATCCATTTCTCGCGATAGTGTTTATGTTTCTGAACAGCCTGAATATTTGAAAATGAAAGTCATGCTTGTACTTTCAAGAAACAATCATGATTGTATAAGGCAATCATAAGTAAGCATGTCACTGCGGAGAGATATTGTTTCGCTGTCTAAATTCTATATTACATTAAGGTTGAACTAATAGAATAGCTTCACCATATCCTGATTTATTTTTTATAAAAAACGATTATTTATGGAAAAATACGAACAATTGAATACCGCATGTAATTAAAAAAAAAACACTTAAAGATGCTCATATTAAAATTACTGAACCCTTTTATTTATTTATAAATTTTTTCGCAGAGGACAAAAAATTATTATTTATGGACAAATGTAGATAAATTGAAATGGGCAATCAAATGCCATATCAATTTTGTAAAAAAATTTGCATTTAGAGGTACCAAAGGTTTCACATACTTTTTTTTCTCTTATACGACAGTCTTTATGTTAAGCAAATAGACGCGAATATTTCCGCAGGAAGTATCTCTTCACGCGGACCCATACAGTACCGGTGAAAAGATCGCGTCATTTGCTAACCTTTGCAGACGTGGTCACGCATTGAATGAAATCGTCTGGATATTGCGCAGCTTTCGGGGTAAAAATACGTATGCATGCTCTCTTCCTCGCGAAAGAATGTCCCGTGCACGCGCCTATCGCACCAACGTCAATTTCTATCTTCATAGCTCGTATCTCTCCACTTTGCCATTCCTTTTATTCTACATACGCTTTTCCTGCGCGTTTTCCGTCGCTGATAGTCGCACAGGACTTTGACGAATGACTTCGCGTTCGTTTTTCACCTCGACCACAGGTTCTCCGGTCATCCTTCCGGATGTGCGCTCTCTCGTTCCCTTTATCTTTTTTCACTTTTTATGTCTTCCTTTCTATCTCTCTTTTCCACATTCTCTCTCTGTCTCGTTTCAGTTCGACCTTTCCTGCTCAGTTCTTTACCCCCTCTCACGGTTGTTATCTGCATCTTCCCTTCGTTTCGTGTTTACTCTTGCGCGCGTGGATAACATGGAGATTGAAAATGTTGATTTACTGAACAAATCACTATCACCATCGGCCTGCTTACAGTTGTTTACAGGTAGATAAAATGTCACTGATTATCAGAGAGCGTCTTGACAGATGCCATTTACCATGCGGTTAAGTAGAAACG
This sequence comes from Acromyrmex echinatior, assembly GCF_024713525.1. Taxonomy (NCBI): domain Eukaryota; kingdom Metazoa; phylum Arthropoda; class Insecta; order Hymenoptera; family Formicidae; genus Acromyrmex; species Acromyrmex echinatior. The sequence continues at coordinate 4,651,644 of NC_141862.1, read as the reverse complement.
CGGGGTCGAGCTGCTCTTTCATGATGTGATGATGTCGCTTTAACCTCGATCAGTCAATTTGCGCGGATAACCAAGTCTGCGCGGTAAAGAGAGTCGCTCTCTTTTTTTTTTTTCGCATTGGATCAACACTACGCTTTCGTGTTTCAAACGATTAAGATACCTTCGATAGCGCATGGCATACGGCCCGCGTGTCGAGAAATCATTGCGTCGCGTCGTACTCGCCCATTTACTCGACAATCTCAATTACACCATTTGATCTTACCTCGTACTGTCACCAAGGATTATTTAATGCTACCTCTCTTGGCGTGCCGGACGACCAAGGGGTCGAATTATCGCGGGTGTTACAATTGTCCCTTGTTACAATTGACCCCAAGCGTCTCTACACGTAACCGCAATTTCGAGCCCGAGCAACGACATAAATTCCAATCGGGCTTTGTCGCTAAATGCACGACTCGTTCGTTCTTTAGAATCCCGCGATAGGTGGCTCTTCAAGTGATATCCTTTATCGTCGTCTCTTCTACCAACTTCGACTTACGTATAGATCTACCACAGCTATTACATCGATCCATTCGCCGACGATGATTGCGGGCTCTCAAAGTCGCGAAAGCTCGTAGCTTTGTGCGCTCTTGGTCCTTTCTTTCCCGCACGACAAAAGCTAACGCGATTGTAAAGTTTCCAGTACGCGAACGATCGTGCGACAATCCGTGCCGGTCGTCGGAAGTTTGCGAGAAGCGTTTAATTCGATCATTCCGCTACCGCTCTCAAAGAGATTACTTACAATATTCGTCGTCTATGTATTCGAGCATCATTAAAAGTAACGTCGCTGGAAGTTACAATGAATCCGTATTAGATTTAAAGGTATTTATTTTAAAAATAATTCACAAACTCTCACTCGCTTTTCGAAAGCGTGTAAAGCCCTTAGTAAAATCAGTACGTTTATACGCTTTAACAATATAGATGTAACGATTAGGAATTAAATTTACGTTGCTTTCATACGAAATCATTATAATCATTCTTCTCCGTGCAAATCGTGAATTTATATGATTGCATTGTTTCAAATATATATTTCCTAGTTTGCACATGGGAAATAATTCCGTTTCACCACTGCCTCAATAACATAACCGTACTTCAAACATATCTTTACACATATGCATATATTATCCGAGCATAAATATTAGATCGGTGGAGCGGTTTTACTCCAGGGAATAGCCCACCTTGTTTGTAGTTGGACGGTTCCTCCGTGTAGCATATCCCGGTGTTACATACTTTGGGTATGTATTACTCATCTAGGTATTCTTGTGCATAAAACATCGCTTCGTCGTAAGCACTAATATTATTGATGCGCAACGACGAACTTAATGTTACAAAATATCGTAATTTTAAGACTTATTCTTTTAAGTAGTTAAAAATTTTAGTTCAAATTATTATACAATTGATTTCACTCGCAAATTTAATTTTGCTCTGTTTTTCTATTACAGATTTTCGCGAGCTTACTTTCCCTAATCGGTATCGCTCCGAAGTTTTCTTAACTGATATTCGAGGATTCAGTGTATTTTAAATTAACGTACCTTTGCTGAAAATTAACATAATTGAACTATTTTTTTTTTTATTTTAAAGGTTAAAATCCAACAAATAAGCAATTATAATTCGAAATTAGATCGACAAAGATCTCAAAACTCAAGGAATAAGATTATGCAACTTAAAATTTGTTAAAAACAATTTTTCAACGTAATAGAAGAAAATGTCCGGGTGCACTAAATCCGCTAAATACGATTAGGATTTCGGTACCTTAGAATTTCAATCCTATATCTTATATTTTTTGTTATGTATTTTGATATAAGATCTCCAATGAATAGTTGTTTATTTACGAATTTAGTGTGCGCCCAATAAACACATGTTGATATAAAAACAATAATAATTACAAACGGACTCTCAAATTATACAAATAAATATACAAATAAATATACAAATAAATAATATACAAATAAATAAAAGAAGGCGTAAATGAGAGTCAGCGCAGATAAACGGCGCAAATTATTATAAAATAATTTAATATTCTGTAGTTGGAATGATGTCTTCTTTATTTGAACGTTTCAAATCTCTTTGGAGTCTTCCTCAGCAATGTAGATATAAAAGTAATGATAGCTCACATATTCATAATGATCGAGTCATTTATAAATTGACAAAACTAAAGCGTAATCATTAAGGAACGAGAGAAACGTATCATGAAGCTTTGTTACGTATTCATAAGCGAAATTAAATACAGATGCATTGTAGTATAAAGACATGTTGTGTACAAAGGCATGTTATGCGTTTATTAAATGAAAATATGGTATAAAATTGGTATAGGTATATGACATATACGTTAAAAAATAGTTCATGAAATATCAGAATATAAAAAAATATCAGAATTTTTATCTATATTTTATCTACATTTTATCTACATTTATAATACGTATAAAAATTTTATCTACATTTATAATACGTATAAAATTTTAATTAAATAAACGTTTATAATTTGCGAAAAATAAAAATTCCTTTAATTAACGTATTAAGAATTATTAACGTATTTAAAAAGTATATCACACCTGGTTTAACATCCAGGTATATTATCTAAATTAGAGAATAAGGTTAAAAAAACCAATATAAAAAGGAATATATGACAACGTTTATCAGCCGGACATCATAACTAAAATTATTGGAACTGATACACGTTATAGCTATTACGTTTTTAGACCTGATTTGAACATATAATACACCATCGTGTATTTGTATATATATTGAATCTAAAAATAACAATAAATCGCCGATTATTAATGAGATCGGTTCTGAAACGAGACGATTGTCCCATTGGTGATATCATCTGTTCGGAATGTCGCGTTTGTTTGTTATCGGCCACTAGTACGGCGTATATTCACTGCATTCCATCCAGTAGTTTTCCCTTCCTCTCGGAAAATTAATGCTTCCATTCATTCCTGGAATTTCAGGTAATGAGAGATATTTCTCTCTTTTCTCTCCTTTCCTCCTCACTCTTTCTTTCTCTCACACATACATACATTCACACACACACGCACTCTCTCTCTCTCTCTCTCTCTCTCTCTCTCTCTCTTCATTCCTACAATTTTCTCTATATTTCCCCATTTCTTCAATCTTTTCCTATTCCTTTCTATATTCTCGCTCCACATCTACCTACCAGTTCTCCCTAATAGTGCGATATTACGAAGAGTCATGAAATCGTTATTGTGTGTGTGTGTGTGTGTGTGTGTGTGTGTGTGTGTGTGTGTGTGTGCGCGCGCGCACCAATAACATTTTTTTCTCCAAATCTTTACCACTTTGATATTTTATTTCTATTGCATTTTAAAAGAGTCACAAGCGAACGCAAACTCCATACAAATTATTGTTTTAAGCTTTATTAATTTATACAATTGATTACAAAAGAACTATCAAGAATAATTCAAGGATAATTACATAATTAAAGTGAAAGCCTAACTTAAATAAAAATACAACTATGTAAAGATTCAATTTCATGTTACGTCGCTCTTAAATGTCAAGGAGAATAGTTTGATTGTAACTACTATACTTTCGACACCCGAAACGTGGAAAATGACTAAAAGTTAGATTACAGCAAATACATAGCCAAGTAATTTATTTTGAAGTTATTCCGCAATATCGTGAACACATTTTTCGAAGAGACGATGAAACTAATAACTCAATGCGCACGAATTCTTTCTCGTTCCAATAAAATTCACAGTTACGCGAAATGCAAATCCAAGATTGAACATCTTTATGTCGAATGTTGACATATTTTTGGGTAACGATTCAGTCATTGGCATTAGCTCATTTTAACACTCCAAAAAATATGAAAGCAAACATAACATTATAAATGTTGAATATAATTTTCACTATGTTGATGTTAATATAAACATCAACATAATCGATTTAATATCATGTTTTAAATCACGGTGCTAAATTCACACCATATTGGCGTTTATATCAATACCAACATAATGAGAATTATATAAACATTGCATGATGATAATCTTTAAATGCTTCAATACAAGAAGAACACCTTCGTGTACGACATAGCGAATCCAATTCGATTATTTATAACTTTCATAAAAATAAACATATTATAAAAATTTTTTTTCTTCAATCAAAATGGTACATATTAAGGAATGACATAAAAGAATGATATAAAAGAAATATATGTAACTTAATTAATAAAACGATTATAAACAATGGAAAAATATTGAAAAAGCGTTGAAAAAAGTTGGATATACCGAAAGTGTTTAAAAATTAAAGGTTGCCGAACACATTTTCCGTAACACTAACTATAAGACGTACCAAAAATTTCTAGCTCTGGAAATTATAAGAATTGATCAATCATAGTCGAATATGAAAAGAATATTCGACTGTGATTGGTCAATTCTTTTACAATTATAATCACTTACAACTATTGTAGAATAGACATAAAAATTAGTCAACCAGAGCTGGAAATTCTTGACTGTAATTGGTTAATTCTTACGGTACGTCTTGTAGGTAGTGTTACGGAAAATGTGAATGAAATTGTAGAATAGACTTTATGATTGGGAAAAATGTACACAGCAGCCCTAAGGAGGGCCCGTATACACTTTTGTAACAATAATCGTAAGCGATATAATATTAACCAATCAAAGCTGAAAGTTTTTGAAAATTCTTGATTGTGATTGGCTAATTCTTACGTACATCTGACGATTACTGTTATAGAACGTGTATGCGGACTCCCTAGAGATCCTAAAAGTAGAGCCAAAGCTCGGCATGATGCCCGGAAATCACATGATCTTAGAATTGTGTGCCAATATAACGTTAATTTTGATAAGAATCTTGACAGTAAGCTAGCTGTCATTTCTCTTATTTACTTCTTTCACTCTCACATCCGGTTTCACAACAACATGACAGAGTCAATGATGGATCAAATCAGCATTGACCGAGCTCTACTTCGGGCTTTAGGATTTTTAGGAGCTATTCACCTTATTTCAAGATTGTCTTAAGTAATGTCTTAAGATGGTTCGTACTTTACAGTCTTACTTTTTAAGACTGTACTTAAAACGGTCTCGAATATAAGATCTAACTATGAATACCGGCCTAGGACTTCCTAAAGCTCACGACGCGCATATACAAAACATAAGTCAATAAAACGTAAGCAGTAAGTGAATCAATCACAGTACAGAACATAAGATTGCCTTATGTTCTTCATTGTGATTAGCCAATTCGCTTACTGTTTATGTCTATTCTGTGCTTTACATTTTTGTTATGAACTTAAATCCATACTCATATTAAAATATTATACATTCTAAAAACACAGTACATACTAATTAGTGTCATAATAACGTAAATTATAATAACGTAAGGAAGGATAAGCAAGAAATTTATCTTAGACTATATTTACATGGCATTTTTAATCGGGTTTAATAACATCCGTAGTTATGAAACTGGCCAATCGCAGTCGTTCCATTCTTCAGGAAGAACAGCTATGATTGGCCAATTTCATAACTGCGGATGTTATTGAACCCGATTAAGCGTGCCATGTAAATGTAATTTTAGATGCCATGAAAAAACGCAAAATATAGTTTTTAGTGTATCAAATGAGATATCATTAAAATAATCACTCGTTATCGTGGACATGAAGATCAGGAGTGTCAGGACGTGGCAGGAGACATAGAAAAAAAGAAGGTGAATTAACAATGATAATGAATAATTTTCCATCGCGTCGGCTCGCACGAAGACGCGGAAAAATATATCCTCGTACATTTGGCTTACAGACAGGTTTGTGTGCACTCTAAAATGTTACACATGGTTGAGTCTTTAGCAAGAGTAACGAGGAGACAGTATGGAAAACTGCGCGGCATGTACAATACATTGCCGCGAGACGATATTACATGATGACCTCGTTTCATTTATTTGCTCTCTGAATAGCAATGTCCGCATGGTCGAATACTCGTCACGCGTGCGGGTTTTTGTGTGTGCATACGCAGAGTACTTGCGCATCGTCCGATATGTTTTGTTTTCCCGGATTAACATTGCATTGGTGCACGCGACTATGTCGTGGAACTAATTGTTGAGAGCTGTTTACGATTGCGTTTTATTTTTTTTTTTCGAACAAGTTGCGGGCAACCGATACGTATGACATAATCAACGCATCTCCATGTGATTGCCGAAAGTATCGAAAGCGAAAAGTACAACGTGCAGTTGTGTTACTAGGTAAGGGTAATAAAATTGAGACAATATAAATGCAAATGCACCATTAGATGACGGAAACAAAAATGTGCGCCAAATATCGAGAATGGTCGAGCCGAGACCCCGGGATTCCGGATTAGTTCTTTTAGAGTTCTTTTCAACAGACAGAGAGAGAGAGAGAGAGAGAGAGAGGGGAATCTCTCTCGGTCCTTCGCTTCCTGTATACAGCATCTATCATCGTTAGGGCACAATTTGGTTTAATTAGATCTTAATTTAATTCAATAGCAACTGCCATGACGCGATAATACGGCCGTTGATAAGTGAGGAAGGGAGGAATAGGGAAGGAACACAAGCGAGGAACTGGGAGGAAATGGTTACGTCCGGAACAGACTCGAACAAGGACTTCCACTTTCATCGTTTTATAAACGAGATTAACGTCACAATTTTCTTTATTGCCCGAACCCTAGAACGTGTCGCTGAAAAGTCCAGTCTGCCCGTCGTAAGACAAGGCATGGAACTACTCACGGTGATAGAGAAATGAAAATACTCGGAGATTAAAATACACGCTCCAGTTGTTGCGTTTACTCTATACGCGCAGATTGTACTATGAATCTCCTGCCGAGCCCCTCAATATCGTCTCCCCCGATAAACATCCTTTTGCTACGGAATAAACCGACATACGGAGGATGTCTCTTTGGAGTCATAATATTCGGCAGTGTGCGTTATTCGTTGTGATTAAAGTGAAAATAAAGCGAACGGGTACGTAAAGTAAGTAAAAGTAAAAACTGCAAAACTTGCTCTCAGTTATATGATAATTTAATTCTGTTCTTTGTTATATTTTCTATAAACAATTTTAAGAATCTCTACATTTTCTGTGATTGCATGTGCATCAACGTTTCATCCTTCATCCATATTGTTTCGTCTTTAACGTTTCACACTTTGAGATCTCCTCCATTTAAAAATGTATCAAGTGTATATATAGATACTCTACAAAAAGTGACTAAAATTGGAAAGTCATACTTTCCGTATAAAAATATAAATAATGTTATATATGTACATATAAAACGGTCAGTAAGATTAATATTTATAAATTTAATAATACAATTTTATAATTTAAGTGAAATTGTTCTCACTTTATCTTAATTATTTTTTAAAAACTTCTTATTGAAATAATTTTTGATCTAGGATCTAAATTGTTGCCAAATTATTTTTCCATATTTTTTTCATTTTGCAAAATATATGTAATACATAATTAAATTTTAAATTTCATAATAATACCACTCTGTTATCCGTTTTTTCAAACTTATTTCGACTTCTCTTTGTGCTCCGTTTTCTTATTTTACTTTAAAAAATTCCGTGTCGATCACCTTTTTGTCATTATTGATAAATACTAATTTATTATCCTTCGTTATCTGTTCAGCTTCATCATTTACTTCTTTTCAATCTGTTGCTTCTGTGTATTATATATTTTATCTCACCATTCATAAATTTTATTATTAGACTTTTTCGCTTCTTTGTTGTATCTTCTTATTTAGTTTTCATTTTTCTAGTTACACCTTATAGTAATTGTATTGCTGTCGTTTCATCATTTGCGGTACATTCAAATTTTCCGTTCAATCTCAATAATCTCGTCATTCTAAGTTGTATGTGCACTTAATAAAGATGTTATTATTATTGTTGAAAAAAGATTATTAATAAAAGAAGAAAATTATTAAAAGAAAATGCTCATGTTCGTCAAAGATTTTCTGTAAGTTTCAGTGAGCAACAAGTCTAATTAGAGAAAGTTCTTTTGCAATAAAACAAGAATACTAGTTCCGATTGGAAGATTTCTCGCGAGCAGAGTACAGGGAATCACAATTATTTATGGCGTTAGTGCAGGAGAGAATCGGTTTCTATCGGTTAACGTGATTCTTTCTATAGAGAAATGGTCTTACGCGAGATCGTTAAGGAAACTTATTACTATTCCGGAAGCGGTACGAAATTTATATCCGGCGCGGTTAGTCTCCGTGAAATTTTCACTTATCCCGCTCGTCTGCACCGTATCTTTTATCCCGAAGGACAAATTGGATAGTCCGACGAAAGGATACGACAGGGAGGGGGGGGGGGAGGGAAGAGAACTCCATCCAATTTGCAATGCACAGGAGCGGCCATGCTTGCTCTGCCGCTGTCTAGCACACGCATTACGTACTTGCGCTTGTGCCTTGATAATAATTTTATCATTTCGTGCGTTTTTTTCTTCCTTTGTCAATGAAAGGATTGGTTCAAGTTCTATTTTTTTATATTCAAAAAATCCACTATTTTGTCTCTTACGTGTGCCGACACGGTCATGTCACTCTTTCGCGAAAATTTTTTTGTGACGAATATTTAAAAAAAATTCGCGACAGTCCGAAAATGTAAATTGTATATACCTTCGAGCATTTAAACCTTCATCAACCATATATATTTCTGCTAATGCTGATTTTATTTTATATTAATGTTGCATCTCCATTATCTAAATGTATAAATCAATAATATATTGTACTTTGAAAAGTACTTAAAGTTAAAAGTATTTAAAAGTATCTAAAACAAAAAATATACATGCATCATTTTATTAAAGATTTTATTAAAGATTTAAATTCATATGTTTAATTGAAACCAAATGCGGTTTTCGTGTACAAAAAATGTATATTAATAAATAGAATACAAAAAAATTAAACGTACAGATAAACAACACTGAAAAAAAAAATGGTTGCAATAACTATAATTGCACTATAATTTATAGTACTTTTTTTGGAGACAGCTATACATTTATAATTGTAGTTTAATCATGCAAATATAGTCAGTTGTGCTATTAATCGTACACCCTGCTTTAAAATTTTTAGTTTTTTCTTAACATATTTCTTAATATTATCAATATTACCACATAAATAGTAAGGAAATTTAAGATGATTTTTTTCTGCACTGTTATTGTGACTGCATTTACAGAATAAAAATTTTATTTACTACCCAGATAGCAAGTTGTCATTATTTTGACGTCGATAGTTAGCATTTTAAATTATTGACGTCAAGATAATAATGACGTCATCTTTTTGACCAATTAATGACATTATTTATGATACCTTTACAATGTCATATTTAACATATGAATGAATAAATGACTAATTTTCGACGTACTAGTAACATAATTATTAGTGATCAATTAATAACTTCTTACATTTATTCTGTTAATAACATGAAAATAATGATGTATTTTTTATGTCAGTTTATAGCGTTGTGTGAGTAAGAAATATAAGAAATATAAGAATTCACGTCATTTTTACGATGTTTAAACATCAAAGAGCTTATTATTCTTAAAATGAAATGAAAATAATTGATTACAAAATAATTGAATTTACTAAAATATTTATAACTTTAACACCTAGCAAATTTGTCATTTTTGTAATTTTCGCTTCGTCTCAAGAACCGTACAGATTCGTCATAAGAAATGATGTCAAATGTGCCGTCACTTTGCCGTCAATAACGAAAAAATGACATATTTTTGACGTCGACTTATGACGCTATGTACCTGTGACAAATCCACGTAATTTTTACGACGTTTGGATGTCATTTTAAACGTCACATTTGTCATAAGAATGACTAATTACAACAATAACATTAAATAGACGACATCTTGTTATCTGGGTATTTATGTATAATGTTGAAATTTTACTATATTAATATTTGAAATTATTATAATAATAGTATATTTTTCATGTTTGAGAGAACTGCACATATTATAATAAGATTATTATTACTAACATTATAGCAACAATAACTATAAAAATGGAGCATCTAACCATAATTATTTTACCATGTAATTCCAGCTACAAATACCAAACACTTTTTTCTCAGTGAACAAATTATCAATCTGGCTACTCGGTAGAAAAAAATTGACTCTTTTTTCCTCGTTAATTCGACAAACGACGCGTGAACGTTAACGCGGTCGCTTAGGGGAAAGAAAAAATGGACGAGCGAGCAACACGCATTTGAAGAGCGTGGGAGCACGGAAATGGATATTATATAACAGCGTGCAGCAACGAGTTTACGTTTACCGCATAGCGTATTCGAGCGTAGTAATCGCGTTTCTTAATTCACCGTGATAAAGAGAATTTTCCATTAAATCTGTCGCCGCGTTCATGCGATTCAGCTGGCGCGGTGACGGCACATATACGTACGAGCGATGTAACGGCCACGTCAGGAGCACTAAAAGGCGAGGAAAGTATGCGCACGTGGAAGGAACTGCTGCATCTGCTCGCTGCGTCCGGGATGCAGGCGTGCAGATTTACGGAGAGGCCGTTGGCAGAGTGACCCGAATATGTACGAAGTGATGCATTACGCGGCTGCTACTGGCGTATTATGAATTTTCAGCTTTTATTACGACGCGTGTATCCCCGACGACGCGCCGCACCGCGCAGCGCAATGCCGTCATGAGCGCTGGGACACCCTGCCGACGACGTTTAATCCATTTCGAATTCCGGTGGCCCTCTCTACAAAAGGCGAAGACAGAACAATCGTGCGCGCGCGCGCGCGAGGCAAATGTTAGCGGAAGCACAAGCGACGTGAGATAATGGAACTTCCTGCAGTTATATCAGACATAATTCCTGGCCGCGCGCGAAATGTCTGATGTTTTAACGTCTGAAAAAATACGAAGAACTGACTTCAGCGAAGGAAAATTCTTGGGATAAAGCAAAATTTTTTCTTATTACAACCGGAGAAAGGAGATATTTCACGTATTCACAAAATTTAAGTATAGATATTATTTAATGTTTAATTATTTCCAAATGGAATACATAAAATATGAAAATTACTTTAGACTTTGAATACGGATATACCTACATACGTATGACCCAAAGAGAAAAATGTATTCATAAGTACTTTTTAATCGCGTCACGATCTAACGACTCTGCTATCGAGTATAACGTAAAATTATGTTAGATGTTAGTTTCCCACACAGCAATTGCGCTCATTCACCGTTCCGGTGATCTTGATATAATCATTTCGCGACAAAGGAATGACATACACGCGAACTGCAAATTTATTCGGTGTACAAAGTAGTTAGTGTACGTTGCATAATTGAGAGAAGCTGAGTGTTTGGTATTTGTGACTATAATTGCATGATAAAATAATTACGATTAGGAACTCCATTGTCATAGTTACTGTTTTAATGTTAATGATAATAATTATAATTGTAGTTTTATAAAAATATATTATATATACATATATAATTAACGAAAATTACTATAAATGATCATAAATTGAAAGTTTTATTATAACAACCACGTGTGGACTAACTTACATTTTGTAAAAATAGAAAAAATAAATTTAAAGTTAAAATATGGAAAAAATACATTCATATATATATATATATTATATGTATACAGAATGAATCAGAGTTGTTGAACCAACTTTTCATTCTATGAGAAAATTATCGATTTCATATCTAATTGAATTATAACGTGTGCAGTCAATTATTTTCTCATAGAGTAAAAAACTGGTTCAACAACTCTGATTCACCCTATATATATATATATATATATACAATACATGTCAATATTTTAGAAGGTAAATCTATACATTGAAATAACTAAAAAACGTCATATGAACATATGTTCTTACATACCTTCATGTTATGGATGTGTGTGTGTGTGTGAGTGTGTGTGTGTGTGTGAGAGATTAAAAAAATGTTCGAATTGCTTTGTGTGTCAACACACGCTACTGCACGCTTTAGTATTGAGTTCCGCACTCATTCAAAAATATCAGGTATTCTTCGTATAGTCCCAAATCCATTTCGTATCCTTTCTCGCAGATCATCCACATTATTTACTTACGCAATAGATTTTAAATGACTCCAAAAGTACAAATCTAATGGATTGAAATCAGAAGATCGTAGTGACCATGGATTCGCCTCGCCCTTTCCATCGATTTGTAAAGATGTTATTTAGGAATGTTCTCACTTCAAGATGGAAATGAGGAGGCGTATCATCATGCATGAACCACAAGTTTTGCCTCGCAAGCATAAAATATCGACTGCCTGAAATTCTGTCTGATTTCTATTAATGGATATTGTTTGTAAACGTCGTTTGATAATATCGAGACGAGTTAAACTGTACAACACATATGTTGACACACAAAGCAAGCATTTCAAACATTTTCCTTATTTTAGTATACATCCAATAAGGACATAATGGTACCCATATTTTGGTACATTTCCAAAAAGTTTATTAGTTGTAGATTGTGAATAAGGAATATTATGAAAAGAATATATAAAATTTCTCCTTATCCTAGATGGTTACATTTCGAATGATAAAAAAAAATACGAATCACTATAAACATAATAGTGATGACAATGGATTAATCCAATCTTTTGGACAAAAATAGAGGACTCTCTCTCATTCATCCATTTTTAGAGTACAAGATATGAACAAGTGTAGCGTATAAATTATTTATCGCCATCTTTAACTTATTAATTTCGATAAAAAGCTAACTATATTAAAAAATCGCTTATTATTATATATTGTTCTATCGACTAATTAAATTGAAAAAGCAGCCAATAAAAAAATGCGATTGTTGGCATTCGTACATAAGGTAAACCTTTACATATTAGGGGACACCTTTTCGATGATCTTGATCTTAGAGAAATACCATAGATAAGAAGATTACACTAATCTTGTTAATTTCTAGAACTCTTCATTTTTACACTGAGAAAAAATTACTAAATTTTAAAAATAAATATTTGTTTGAATAGAGAGTATTAATTTAATATTTATTTGTGATAAATAAATATTTATTAAATAAAAAAGATAGTTACACATTAAATTGATAATTCTTTTAACTAAATAAATATATATTTGTACTTATCGTTTATTAAATATTAAGCTAATATCTACAATTCAAACAAATATTTATTAAAATTTAATACATTTTTTTCCTCAATGTATCGACTAATATAATACATACGGTTACATTATTTAACCTATCATAGTAGCAAACTTTTCAATTATAGTTAAATTATAATAATTGCAGCCATTTTTTCTCTCACAAGAGAACGACGCGAGATATTTTTCGATTGCTCTGAATTTTTTCCAGTAGGTAGGGCATCGAAAAAAAAATCGACACGTACTTTGCCTTTGCTCAGACATTCTGATATTAATTGGACACTTTTAAAACTCTAAAAAGATTGCTGATTCAAATCTCAGTAGTGACAAATTTTTTATTATTTAAAAAAAAAATTTTATCTATATAAAAAATACATCTTTTACGTCATTTTTAATTTGAAAAATAAAAAGAATTAATATTTTAAAGGATTTTCATCCAAAAACAACTTATACATTAATTCTATTAACGTGTCATTTTCTAAATTTAGAAAAATTTATAAATTTTTCTAAAATGTTTATAAATATTTTTAAACTTTCTAAATACTTATCATAAAACATATTAATATTAAAAAAATTGACTACTGATATTTGAACCGGCGATCTAGAGTCTTAAGAGTGTAATCCGACCAATTTTATGGTATAATATCTTTTAAACTATTGAGTGTCTGAGTCAAACGGTAAAATATATGTCGATTTTTTTCGATGAAACCTCTATTAAAAATTTAGAGCAATCGAGGAAAAACATCTCGCGTCGTTTCCTTGTCAGTGCACGTATATCTAAACTAAAGTGAGTCTTTCTCGAGTTTCTTATCTAATTAAATTGCAATTGATTGAAACGTATCGTGAAGCAGCTCGTCACTGTTCGCAAGATGAAAATGCACGACCGTTCAATTAGTATCGTTTTCGTTAATGGTGCCGTACCGTGTCGACGGGAATGACGATGGAAGAGGGAATTTTGATCGCGCGTTTCCGCGAAGGAACTGAAACTGCGCATGAATAATCATGAACGCTTCGTCCAGTGAGCCGACGGGACCAAACAACGATCGAAGGCGAGCGCAGAATCCAAATATATTTACATATTTTTCATCGTTCCAGCGTTACTCGACCAACTCACTTGGGAATGGCTTTATTCGCATCGGTCATACGCGCGAGGTACTTGAGAGATCGGAAAAATAAATATCTGCAGTCTGCGTGAAATATTTTATTTACTGTTTGTATTTACCCATTCTTCCATTTTTTATGTTTGCAAGCGAAACAGTCAAAAACACGGAATTATCTGAAGAAGAATCGCGAGCTTTAATTGTCTTCAGTAGCTAGTCTGACTAATGAATTATTAACGTTCGACTAATGAATTCCAAGCATTATTGACGCTCGTTTTCTCGCTTAATGCTTGAAACACGGATGTAGATGTTTAGCAAAGTATTTTCTAAGAGTAGAATTCTATACAATGCTGCGTTTGACTGTCTGTTCTCCGTCTATCTAGCATAGACATGATTACTGCTTTCCGCAAAGCATTCAGAGGACACTTTCATCTTAGTCTCTTTTAGACTGGATAAGAATTCGTGCTCGCCCTTTGGTTAAGATTTAAGAGCATCATTCAATGTAGCTCCGATTTCTACAGTCACGTCCAGCAATCCTTATAAAGTGAGCGAAGTCGGGGATACTTTCTAGATAATCTTCCTTGCGACATGAAGTTTACTCTTCCGCTCTGAAAGTTTCTCAAAATTTCTTTGGCAATGTTAGTATTTCGTTATTTTCAATCTGAACTATATAGAAAGTGTTTCTTTAACTTTCTTCAACTTCTCAAGAATTCTTTAGTCACAAAACAGAATGTATTCTGCAAATCGAAGTGGTACGGAAAGATGGCAATTCTACTTCTAATTCTCAAAGTTACATCTTCAATATCGTCGCTTGACATTCGTTTTCAATTGTGGAATCTATCTATCTACCGTTGACAGAATATCCGGCACGGTGTACTCCGTGTACTCCATGTGCTCCATGCGTTTACACGTACATAAAAAGTAATGTACCGAGCAAAATGGTGATACGAGAGTTGCTTCGTTTCTCTCGATCCTCTCCGTTGTCGCTGTCGCGGAAGGAAGGTAGCGATGATGCGGAGGATGAGAAGGAGGAGGTGGAAAAGGAGGTGGTAGGTTGGAGGACTACTCTGTTTGCTAATTACTCGGCGTCGGCACATTTGCATCCACGTTCGCGCCAGCCCTCGGCTGGTGGCGTTAACCTTCTCATTAAACGTAATTGTTTGCAATAATTTGATGCCACCTGTCTCCCTCCGGCCGTTACTACAGCAGACAACTTCTACACTAAGTCTCTCCGCTTCGCTACCTTCCTGACTGTTGCACCGCCGCGCCGCGTCGCGCCGCATCGCGTCGCTGTGACTATCTCTTCTGCTTCTCCATCGTTGTCATATACGTGTGTGCCCGATTCTAGCGCGTTTAGTTTAGTGGACTGCCCGTACATGTTTCCCGAGGCGCGAATATACATGCGAGAGAGATTCCGATTGTATACTGTGCGCTCCTTGAAGACATTACCACGGCGCGATGCCACACGGAAATCGGATGTGTCCGTCATGACGTTTCGCATCTGCTATGCTCTATATATATCGCGCCTCGATATATAGAGAACTCGAGATGTATATAGTTGATGAACAAAATTCGTCAATGACATTAATCGGGCACAATACCCGATAGCTGTAGAAATTTCGTGTTTATCTTTTAATTAATATTAATGATAGTCGTTTATTAACACATTAATAATGATATAATATTAATAATACGCTGACACTTTAATTTATCCATAATTGCTAACATAGCAATAACTGCGTATCTGCTAATAAGATGAAAAATTAAAGTTGAAAACATTTTATTACAAAATTTCTAAGTGAATTGATGAAAGGATCATCGAATTCAGTTACTGACATATATCTGACAATGAGGAACAATATTCCGTAGATTTGCGCTTTAAGATCGATATATTGACGTGATAATTTGATTCGTTTCTTATTAATGTAAAGGAACGGTAGGAAAAGCGACTGGTAAATTGCTATACGATCACGCGGAGTGCTGTTAGTCATCGCTATCGGTGCGTCACGTTGGCGTATAACTTTTGTGAAACTTCGCGAATCTTCACTGTTTGCTCTGCAAACTCGATATAGCTTGTATCGTCTCATGGCGCTACGGCCAATAAGTATTCGCAAACGATAAATCCTTCTCCTCGCTTTCGTTTCCGCTGCTTCCTGACAAACTTTGCTCTTACACGAGAGAAAGAGAGAGAGAGACGCGCGAGCAATTCCCAGAACTTTTCTACGTCTCTGTAAGTCTCGAGAATACCGAAGTGAGCTTTATCATACGAATCAAGTGTGTACATTTGTACCGCGAATTATAGGATACGTCGGTTCGATGCGACATCAAATACGTATTTCGATACGACGCATTTGATAACGGAAAAACTTCATTCCGACACATGATTTAGGTTTACCAAAAAACTCAGATCGACGAGCATAGGAGTAAAATGCGCGAGACTATTTAATTAACTCGCCGCCGCCAAAAAATCCGCGACGCGAGACGATGACGCTACTGACGGCCGCATTAAAACTACACGGGCGCGCTTTTATGCCACAGTTATCGAGTACATAGAGCATATCTAGCCTCGACGCCGACGTCCGTTTATTTAACGCAATATTTCGCCGAGTACGCTAGCTGCCGCTTCGCGCCGATGAACCGTGACGGTAGATAACGGCGTCAGAGAGACAGGTAGGGCAGGCAGATAATAACCAGAGAGAGAGAGAGAGAGAGAGAGAGGAGAAAAAGAGAACGAAGCACGAAGAGACGAGGAACTCGGAAAGATCGCAAGCGACGTTCGCGTAAGACCCGACCTAAGCAGCTTATCTGTTGATGATGCGCTGTATTTTCCGCTGATACTCCCGCAATTCTCCGCCTAACACGACGGAGTGTTCCCGTTTGATAGCGTGTCGTTTTCTCCCGCACAACCCAACTTTATCCCCACCTGAGCCTATGTACGGTCCAGAGCGACAGTGTTCTTAGCCTCCAGGTCTTTCGGTCTTCGCCGGTTATAACTGATCTCGTCTATCTCCACGCTCCGCGTCTTCCGTCTCTATGAAATTCGCCACCGGCATCGTCGACGTGTATATACCGCGTATATCCTCTCTTCAGTAACACACCTCGTCGTCGACGAGACGACAACGACGTCATCTACCCGATTTCAACCGGCTCCCTCGCCGTCTCCGCCCGACGCGTGGCCGACAATTTACGAGACGTTCATTATGAGAGATATTATTATTGCGATACTATCGCGTGCGCATAATATTTTAGTACGCATTATCAAAGTTGTACTGTAATATTTCAGATTACGTTTACATGAAAGTTTTACGTATTGTTTACATTATTATTAGATTTACATAAATCTTTTTCATGTAAACAATGTACAATCACTGTAACATATGTTAATTATTAGAGAAAAAAACCTCTATTATGCGATATCGAGTTTATTTTGAATAATTGCTGAAAGCCTAAGAACAGAATTGAAAAAAATAATAGGTAATTTTTTTAAGGGAATTTAATAAGCTGTAGAGTGCTATTTTATTTATGTGTTTTTGTCGTACAGAACAGAGAGATCCTCGGATCTCTCTATCTCATAGCCAATTAATAGGCTTGAAAAATTTGTCGTACGACAAAAACGCACAAATAAAATACCACTTTTAAGATACTGTGATAATGTGAAATTTAATTCAAATGTTATTTTTTCTGAAAATTAGAAAAATGTAAAAAGTGAGCAAATCGCAAAGTTAAAAAATTGTGCTCATAATATGAAGTACCTCGAGAAATCAATAATAAAGTACACAGTGCATCAGTATTGCAATTAAGAAACCTTATTTAATGTTTCTAAAACACAAACAAGCACAGCCAGTGTGCGCAGAACAAGCATCGTAGAAATAAATAGGTTCATTTCGATTATCCTTTTTATTACAATAACATTCACAGATTTATACTTTAGCAACGATTGTCATTAGAGCATATGAGCATAGATTATTTCATGTTAGAAGTGTATCTCGTATTACAAGTTCTTATGATCACATCTTATGATTATACGATCATGAAATCTAACTTCTATAATTAAGCAACTCAATATATCTCATGTTTTTCTATTAATAAGACTCTACATACAAAATTTATTGTCAAATATTTACTTATTAAATTATAAACCTTGTTTATTATTTAATAAGTAAAAGTTATAATTACAATATGTTATTAGCTATGATGAATAAAATTCGATACAATATAAATTAAGAGTTATTACAGCTTAGCTGACATTTCTCTATCCACTTAAATCTACAAATTTTATAATTTGATACACCATGAGATAGGACGCCATTAAATTGAAAAGAATATAAAGAATAGAATACTTTGGAATGTAAGATTTTTTATATTGTTAAAGAAATCCTAAAGTGAAGTTCGAATTCCGAAAAAAAAAAGTTGTCATCAGAGATCGTTGTTTTCGATCGATATGTCTTTATATACTGCCACATTAATATCTCACGCAACTTATGGGATAACTAAGGATTTTCGAACCTGTGAAAGAGAAAAAAAATATACAAAAATTGTTATACAAAAATTACATGATTTAATCAGTAATACAGACGGCTTTAGGATAAGCCTTAACATGTGAATTTTATATTATTGACATGCGAATATAGTTACTCATTAATTTATTCACTGAGAAGGACTACATTTATGATCGAAACGCTTTAATCTGTTTAATTGTTTTTCATGATTATATCATATTAATAAATAGCGATCATCAACCAGCTAGGTTATAATAGCTCTTAATTTATATTGCAATAAGTAAATATTTAGTTTAAAAATCCACCTCAATGAAAGACATGCAAATTCTAATTCGTCTTTTTTTACAACGACTATAGGTACGATCTAATAATGAATTTGCCATTAAATAGTTTTCAACCAAACATCAATAAATTCATGGAACCAACAGATATTTATTAGTTTAGCAGAAAGTTGTATAATTGTTAATATACCTGACTTTAGTATTGCTAAATAAAAATATATATATAAGATAGAATCTTTAAAATAGTATAGTGCAAATATAGACAAAGAACATAAACTTCGATGATTCATAGATTGCTTACGTAGATGATACGTAAAACACAACTAATATTATATATATGTAAATGTAGAGTATTATATTTTTCGCATAAATGCACAAGTCTGTGCATTATAGATATATTCCGGTATATCAAGATAAGATTCGAGTATGTATGAATTATATATATCAACGATAAAATTTTCACGTTCGGGAAAACCGCAAAAACAGAAATCACTGCCATGCGCACATATAACACTTCCATTAACGTGACATTAATAATACATGTGCCAGAATGAACGAGTTACTGCCCACTGAATCGAGAGAGTAATCCCTGGTAATATTAACGTCCCTCTGAAAAAAGTAAGTTAAATTGATGCTACTCAACTACATTCAATTATTGATACATTAGTAGCGAATTGTGCTGAATATTGATGCATTAATCGAACGTTATATTTAATCGGAACGATCTAAAATCATCTTACCCTACTTCTACTTTTATAGAAATGAAGGAATTAATTTCATTTTATAATTGGGATAGGGATTCATTTATAGAGGTCTATTTAATTTAAAATACGATTTAAGAGAAATTGATATTTTTTTAAATATAATCTTAATCAAGCCTTGCAATATATTATTGTTTAATAAAATCACTATAAGTATACAAACTTTGATTTGTTCTTTTAATCAAAGATATGTGTATGACGAATGAACTACATTTGATGACTAAATGTACAAAGCTTGTGATTTATCCTAAGCCTTATTCAATTAAACCTAAAGCGATATTCGATATTAGCGAGAATTAATCAGTGGAATAACGCCAGGTCCTCGGAGTAATTTTGTTATCTAATTTAAATTGACTGGAGGACAGTTATTTATCCACCCTTACTGCTAATTATCTATTCATCTCACATGATTGCGGCCGTCAATCGGCTGTTCTATTTCACGTATCCTGTCGTTGCGATAATTATAAATAAATATCGATTTTGCTCGTCGGAACGGAAGCTGTGCTTTGAACTCTTCGATCCCCCTTGTACACACAGTAATCATTAATCTCGCGTTTGCAAATTGACAGATATCGGTAATCCAGTTCAGAAGAAAATGATCCATATTCTCGTCTCATTTAGCATGGAATATACATACACCTATATATATGTTAAGTATCTAATAATTTATTTGCAAACATGCTCATACGGAGGAAAATTAATCAATTGTAAATAATTACTGTATTCTGCTGTAATAATTGAAGAAAAGCCATTACCTTGTTTGCAAAATGCTTAACATGACGGCGAAATCGCTCTCAGAATAGCAGCAAGTAATTAGATTCGCCGCTAAAGAGAATAATTTCTCTTGTTCCAGATCGTTCTTGTTTTCGATAAATAGTTACGGTCGCTCGCGTAATTTTCACTGGTACGCGCACTGCTGAGTTTGGAATTATGCGACAAATCCTCGTGGCGTAATGAACCTGTTTCGCATATGCCAAACCGTCGTTATGCAAGATTATGGCACCGAAACGCGTGGGACGCCTTAACCCGTAAGCTTCTCAAGTGCTGTACCGTGTTCCGAATGTCGAGGGTCCTATATTAAATATCTACGTCAGCATTTTGACCTCGCATATATCTCCAGAAGCGAAGAACGCTCCGCGTAACAAAAGCCGCCACGTTTCATTCAGATGGATGGCGCAAATAAAAAAAAAAAATAATAGTAGTCGGCATAGAAATATTGGCACGATATTGTCCGATTTATTAACGGTTGCTGCAATTTCTCTCTTGACGATCAGTAAAATACTTGACGAAATATTCATGTCGATATCTCTCTGCGGAGATGAAAGAAAACTGGCACTTAAAAAACGCATAGGGGATATACGAAGGGAATATAACAATTGAATAACATGATGATGGCATGAAGAGATAGCGTCCGTTTGTATTTACGGTTAATGCATTTTGCTCGGAGTACACAAGAGGATTTTCAACGTCTACCTAGTAGCCGGTATCGGACTAACAATGCGCACGTACTCAAGCCCGTCGCTTCGAATAGACACAGCTGCGGCATAGAATGAAATTATGACATAGTCGTGGTATTGTCCGCGTAAATGCAGAAAAATGTTTATGTACTAAACAGAGATATGGAAGTCCGTAAAAAATATCTTACAACCACCGCATTATGGTAGTTATCTTCTGTGCATACCTCTGTTAATTCATAAAAAAGGTTACAGACAGCAATTGCATCTTTGTCTCTAATTTCCGGACTTCCGTGAAAAAAAAAAAAAAAAGAAGAAACTGTTATACAAGAACATAAAGCTATTCTCTTTATTCGCGAAATATTATGTTTTATATAAATTATGCAATTATGAAAACGATGCGGTCTTTGCAAATTAATATTACATATGTTGCATTAAGTATGAAGAATACTATCAGATAAAATTATTATACTTGTTATGTCTACACACAAAAGTACCATACATACGAAACGTAATTATTTAAACAATGGCTCGATTATTAAAACGTGCAGCTTAATTAAAGAGTTGTTACGTACTTCGCCAATTGCAACGTTAACGACACAGTTGATTGACGCGATCCATCAGGATAGAGCGGGCTCTGCAATGCGGAAGCTGCGGCCGAAAAATCCAAATAATTGACATTGCGGTGGTTAATATATACACACACACGCACACACACATATATATATATATATATATAGCGGTGCATGATACGAGGTGTGCGTGCGAGGTGGAAAAAACTCGTATAAAATAAAAAATGTATTGCATAACCGACGGCGCGGAGAGTGCGCGCGCGCGCGCGCACGTACGAAATAGAACGTGCGTCGGTTGAGGGAGAGGAACGTCAAAAGCAGCCGTCCAAAATTGTCCAGAATGAAAGTGGGTTTCGAGCACGGCGGGGGAGTTTGGTTGGAGAGAAAAAAAAACGCGGAGAAAACTGGCACGCGCTATCGTATCGGACCGAATCGATGCACCCCGTCCGCGTTCGTCGCGTGTAAAAGAGCGAAAATGCACCGCGACCTGTCCGGAGTCGAAACGCACGACTGCACCACACCGAGTACAGATCGGTCCTGTTGTAGGCAGATTTTGTCATTCGTTTGTACGTAGAGTCGAACCTTTAACGCAGATACCAATTTGCGCAATTTTTTCATGCGCTTCCAATTTTCATTTGTACGCTACGAATGAGGTAAATTTGACACGAGTGAATTGCTTTCTCGCCGTTTGATCATGCCGACAAAATTTCTTTCCGCTCGAATCTGCCATTTATAAAAGAGTACAAAAATTATTCGATTAATCTATTTTTTTATGCTTTTTGTTATTTTTTGAATGCTTTAATTTAAAACTTTGATGTTGAACAATTTGTCTTTTATTATACGTAATAATTATAATAATTCTACGTGAACACATGCGTTTCTATGAAAATCATTTTTGTCTTTATTATAAAATTTATTCGTAATTTGTATTCATTTCAAAAAGCTTTTATTCAAAACATTTTTCAGAATACACGAATCTATTATGTATTTATTATGTAACGCGTTCCATGCCGCGTAATCACTCGCTGGACTTTTTGTTTAGGCCGAGAGATGTTTTAACTATAAAGAGGACCATAATCATGAAATACTTTTTGACATCATGTGTAAATATACATAATTATAATTATACATAATTACGATATTAATAATGTGAATTACCGATCATCTACGGCACTGTGATATCAGTTTTTCTATTTACAATCAAGAGAGAATACCATCCATAATCTTTAATTTTTCATGTTTCATATGAAAATTATTTAAAAAATGTTAATAAGCTATACATGCACGAACGAGATATGAAATTATACGATAAAGTTTGCAACAATTTGTAATGATTGTCCTAATAATTTATTCTGTTTTAATACAAAACACATGTCACTTTAACTATAAAATATTAATTAATTTATTTTTTAATTATTAAATGTTACATAAATACTTACATAAAATGTCAATTTTATTAAAATAATTTTATTAAATAAATATTCAATAAAAGTATTTTGCTTTGTTCTGCATTGCATTTTGTACATTAGACTTCTGTATAATATTTTTTAGTAAAGTTATTATTTATTATTTTTAGTAGCTTTTTAGTCATTACATTTGCATTTTATTTCATAAATATAATAATTAACCATATCACGTGAATTATCAATACAGGCGCAAGGCGGCCTATCATGGTGAAAACATTATGTAAAAATTGGTCCAGCACGGAATGTGTTAATTTTTAAAAGATAGGAATTTACTTAAAAAATTACAATTTTTTCTTGTAAGAGTAAGATTTGTTGTAATTCATTATTTCATTGTATTTCTTGTCTCAAAACACTATTTCAGCACTATTATATAGCTTTTCCGCCTTGTAAAGGTTAATGATTCTATCTAAATTGTTTCATCTTCTATTATAGGAGCATGACAATGGTCAATTATGCTATCTGTATTTATCAACAAACACGATTAAACGGTAAACAGTATACAATTGTCATTCACGCGTGCACATTGATCTGTTCACGCACCTCTCGCCTCCAGACATTGGACGTAGGTATGGGTAAACATTTATACGGCATGGTACGGGACGCGGGAATGTTAATGATGATATAAGTTTACGTCTGGTATTCGTAAACGTATGTAAGTGTCGGGAGGACACGGTCGCGTTCGTATTGGCATTAATCCAACTATCTATTTAACTGTGAATGTAATATTCCGTATTATTCTTGAACTATGTCTAACATTTGCGGCTATAAGAAAAAAATGATTTGCTAAAAAATTTTAATGGATACAAATCTGAAAATAATTTCGTCGTTTGTAATGTTAGAACTTTTTACAATATTGTTATCAATTTTTAAAACGTTCACAGATCATTCCTCTATTTTGAAAGTTACACGACTAAAAAAATTACATTTTTCAGAAAAGAGAAAAATTATTGACTCATCAAATAATATTGGCAAAAAGACTGCGTTAAATATTTTTAGAAACACGATCAAACATCATTTTTATCATTTTTGTTTCACAATCCCTAAAAAAATTTTTTAATTGTGACTTTTTAATATTTTACAAAATTATAACAAATCCAAAATAATTCATCAAATGTGACATAATTTGAAATATCACCAACAGTTTACATTTATCTTGATTATCTTAATTTATCTTAATTTTAAATGTTCTCTGTAGAAGAGTCTCCGTTTTATTTACAAAACTGACACAATTTGAAATGTGTCATTCTTGTAAATACGATGTTTATTTCTTCCTGAAATCTTAAGAGAACAACACAATGCTATTTGGCGGACTGTGAAGTTACGTTAATTTACTTTTGATACATGATTGCGTAATCTTTATTAATGTAATTCATTTATATTAGAAATAATAAATGTTCCAGTAGCTGGAACCAGCAGCTGATTTAAACATAGGTTATTACAAATAATATAATTTATAATATTAGAAAGGTTTGTAATATAAATATCTGTATTCATTTGGAAACTTTTTTAAGAACCTTTTAAGCAAGAAAAAATTATTTGAACGCACTTGTAACAATTATTAATTGAAATGTTTAAACAAGTAATAGAGTGCGTTAACGTACCAGTGACCGAACAGCTGAAATAGGTTATGGCCGGCGGACATAATTGTGCCAGTGTCCGATCACAATTAGATTAAATTAGTATGCTAACGAGAAACATTAATATAAATTGATATTTATTGACAAGAGACAACTAATTCAAATTAATCTTTATATTAATTTCTTATTTTTGTCAAAAATTATAAAAATAATTTATTGCATATTCTGCAAGATTACGTCCAGATATTAAGCTATAGCCTGTTTCAGCTGTCCGGCCATTATATTGACGCACTGTACTACTTATTTAAATACTTTAATTAATAATTGTTATAAATAGATTCAAATAACTTATTCTTACTTAAAGGAGTCTTAAGTTTTCGAATAGATACAAATATTTATATTGCGAATCTTTCTAATATTGTAAATTGTATTATTTATAACAACCTATCCGGCCACTGAGACGTTTACTTGAAAATGAAATAAATTTGCTGACGGTTCGCCACTATTTTGCTAAATCGTAGACGCAAGCTTCTTTAATAAACTTTTTTTAATACTGTAAAAATATTTTATTTCTACTTTTTTTACCAATTAATCATCAAATATAGGAGGATTTTTTAAATGTTATTTTCATTTGTAACTGTTAAAATGAATAACAAATATTATTTTTCAATGTGATCAAATACTGGAACTTGTCCGATTATTGGGACATTTACTCGGAAATCATTTTTTAAATCACTTCGTTTTTTGTGTCACTTATAAAATAATTAAGGGAACGATATTATTTTGGTCTAACAAAATTATTCTCAGATCTGTACTTCTCTAGCAAAATTTTTTAACGCTTTAGCAAAATCGTTTTTTCTGTCTACGTCGTAGATAGTATAAAGATAAGTGCACACGATCATTTGACGATTTTGCGAAATGGCGATTCGTTTATTACCAGCATGTTCCGCAAAGATCGCGAATATCAAACTTTTAGTTTGAATTTACGGATTTTCGTAACCACCAATACTTCTGCCATAAAATGTGTTTCATAAGTATCTGAATGCCAGTTATTTTGTTTCCGACATGGAACCATCGAGCGTGAAGATGAGATGAGCTTCCCGTGCGATGTTATAAAATTTTCATAGTTCGCGTTATGTATGAATTTTATTGCGGCTGTTATTATGACTGCCGTCCATATTTGATGTTTTCGCATCGTAATGTTGCATTTCGCGAAACTTTCGTAAGCTGGATAATGACCCGCGACGGGGAATCCACTCTGGCGTTGCGAGACGGCGTTGCCCGCATTGTCCATAAGAGAGATAGATTCCCCGTTGCTCTGATAAATCCGCATTGTAATATTATATTGTACATTGTCGTGATAAATTGCTAACTGTTGCGTCCGCAAACTTGCGAGGTGCGTCTATAGAAATTACGTATCGCACTTTCGAGGTGACATCACGTAGAAATTGCCTCCTCCTTCGCGCGTGCAGCGTCAACAAAATATCTCGGTGCAACCGTTTGCTTTTCCGCCCTTTCATTACCGTCTGTGAAGCGGAGTGTGTCACGCCCGCAGATGCGCACAGTTACTTAACGACTGCACACAAGACCCGCATGAGCCAACAAATCTCGTCGGGCGCCGAGTTACAGGTGTCGTGAAGGTAGTACGCCAATTATAGTAAGTATTCATCGAGTTTTCGCAACGATGTAATTCTCGTAACGAGGGCGTGGATTGCAATTATTGTGTAGTCTGTCGGAACGTGACATGAAGGGCGAACACGAACAGGGTCGGTACACATAAACAAAGTGCTATGTACGACGCATTTATTACGAGCACTCGCGGAAGGCAATAAGCGTATTAAGTCCGCCGATATCTGAGGATATTAATCTGGGACGAGAGTTGCATATCGTCGCGGGCGTTACCGCTTCATTTCCCATTCAATTACTCGCGGCGCGGCGAAATGTTTCTAGGACAGTGGATCGGTGTGATGAATGTCATGAATTTCAGTTCCACATTTGTGTCTATATGTCTTGAATACATCTACGTTTACAGAGATGAGATGATCTATTATGACCAAGTTGCTAATGCGAAAGAGATTCTATCTCGGTTAATATGAATGATAAATAATTCATTAATTGTATCCGCCTTTTAAAGAGAGAATATTTTAAAGAGGAATATTTGACTGGTCGAAAGAATCTATTATTTTTTTTTTATATTTTTTAAATCTTTATATTTCTAAAAATAAGCGATTTGACAAATTTAAACAGTTGATGTTTGTGTATGCTGTGAAAAACACAGCGTATGGTGCCATTTTCACAGGTTTCTTTTAATATCGAACACTCTTTTATTATTCTTTCCTTTTGAGAAAAAAAAAGAAAAGACAAAGGTTCATACATTTTATGGGCCTACAGCCAAGTAAGATAATTCGTTTCTTTTTTTTTCTCAAACTCTTTACAAAACTTTAAATGCGTTCTTTATGCTTTCCCATCTTATCCCTTACTTTTCTCAAAAACTATTGAACTTATTAACTTCCACCTTGAAGCAAAATGTTCGTAATACTTATGAGCTTGCAAAAATTAAAACAGTTTTATAAAATTTCGTTTTTTTTGTTCGACATTTTGTTCAATATTGCGATAAATGATTTATTGTAGTTCCAACTATAAGTACGTTTGTATAAATAAATTAAAATGAACCTTGAATCGTGATTCCTTGATTTCTTATAAGTATGAGATATACAACCCCTGAGATATTATATAAATAGGATTTTTGTAATACGCTATGTTTAATAAATAATATCTCGATTTTGCATTAACAATAAGGATTAAAATTTTAATTTTTATAAAGATAAGATATTAATGAACATGTATGTATAAAATGCCAATACTCCAGATGTTTTCTATTTTGAGCAAAAAAAAATCCAAACTAGGATATCTTTTAATTGACTTTCGAATACCAAGTCGCTAAAATTTATAAATAATATGCATACCTTGTATCTTCAAATGTCCTCTTTACACGCGTTGTAAACTATATAATATATTTTTATGCATATTTGTAAGTACTAGCTTATTTATAAAGAGATCTTAATGTCTCTCTCTCTCTCTCTCTCTCTCTCTTTCTGCAAGAACCTAGTATATTAACATCTCTTAATTAATTAAAAATGCAATTATTAATATTGCAACATTCGTCCCAGAGTGTCTTTGCTCCTTGACACGAAATAATCGCAAAAATATAAATTAATTGCGTCGGAGCAAAACCGTCGCATTTTATGTCGCATTTGAATGCGCCGGCTTTGTGACGGTACTCGGAGGTAGCTGCTTATTGGACGCTCGGCTTGCGAAATTACGCGTGTTCCGCTATAGTCCAGTAGCCTCCCCTAGACGAGAAAGTAAGAGGTCGGGTTGTATTTCTGGGAAAGGAAAACCGTCGAGTGCACTGCAGTTTTCTCTGCGACGATTAATTTCCGGTAGCTTGGACACTGGCACTTTATTACTCCTCGCCGGCCAAGGAACAGGAGTGAAGTAACTACACCGAAGGCTCTATAGGATTTCTTCACCTCGCTTTACACGTACTTTCACGAAGAACATTTATTTTTGCGGCCAACAATACGGCGAGGAGCGTGTCGTTTTGCTGCGGCGGCTATCTACTTATTTTTAGCCGTCATTTTTCACAGTTTCTTTTTCACCTACAGTCTTCACCAACGTTACGCCAGTCTTGCCAAACGCGCGTTTCATTTGAATAAATGTGCTAGATACTGCGGATTTTCCGTATTTACTTTCATCTACATTTCTTGTAACGCGAACCAACATCTCATGTAATGTAACGTAAAGTTCTAATTAGCGTGCCGTACAAACGTTGAGAAACATCAGAGTTTCGTTTCAGAGAAATCGAGAATATTTCTCGACTGATTATTTAATCTTATTTTTTAATTTAAAATCTAATTTTCTCTCGCTTAATACAGTTCCATCTTCTTGGTGTTCTTTTCGTTGGATATTGTACGTGCAAGCTAGTTAGCCGATTACGTTATACGTTTCCTTTCTCTTTTTTTCCTCTTGTCTATTTTTCGTTGTTTCTCGGCAAGAATGTTGCGTGAAAGTGAGTTAGACAGGAAGACTTGAGTGCCCTTGTCGCTCAGTTTATGCCCCTTCATCTTCTTTAGACTTTACAAAGGAGGACGTCATTGGGACCTTCTGTCTGCGCAAGAACGGCTCTGCCACGTAACGCAAGGTACGTCTTCATTCTTAGAGTTCCAGAAAGCAATTTGTCCCGTCTACTTTGCACTGATGAATGTCGTGTATTCATAAGGCCGTTAGCCGGCCGAGACGCCGAAATGCTCGACAGTTCGGAGGGATTAGTCGGCGCGAATTACTGTAAAATATGACGGAGATGAGTACTAGGCGGTTACAATCGTCGCGCCGCGTGCAAACCATCGCTCATTGCTCTTTCAGTCAGGAATTTGTTTGTGTAACTTGAATATTATTTGCGATAAATACAATGGGATAAAAGCCTTCTGTTAATATTGAGTACTGTGGTATAACATTGAGTTTATATATACACTGTTTATAATTTATAATTTTCAGAAATGAAAGTGTTAACAAAATATAAAATATGAAATATTATTGTAATAATGAAAATAAGTTACAAATACGTCAAAACTTTTGCGTATCTATTATTCAATTCTTTCTTATGGCATCATTTCCCAGGGAAAAATTAAAGAGATCTAATCATGACTGATTTGATAAAATAAGATACGATGAGATCTGAAATTTAGGTAGAATCAGATCTAATTGGATACAACTTTATCTTATCAGATCTGCATGGCCAAGACTGATATCCAGCCAGTCATGCTAAGTTATAATCCGATTTCACCAAATCTGACCATTGCTGTTGGCAATATTACATAGCAGATCCAATCAGATCAGTCTTTTCCGATCTAATAAGACATTATCTGATCACATCGGATCTCCCAAGGTATGAGCAGATGTTACACATCAGATCTTATCGGATCTGAGCAGATCTCGTTGCAAAATTTATAAAAATTTTATTTTTTCCGGGAAAAAAGATTAGATCTGATTAGATCAATTATATCTCGGCAGATCAAATTATATCTGATCAAATATACTCAAATATGACTTCTTATATTTGCACAGATCTGATCATATATGATCGTGGATGATCATGAAGTGTAATCTTCGATGTTTTATGTCTGCTCAGATATATTCATATATAAACATATACATAGAGTGTACATCTATTGACTAGATACACACTGATAACACCTACATATGCATTAACATTCAGTGTTGGTAGATCATCAAAGTAGCAGTTCTCATACGATCGCAGAGGTAAAGCAGCGGTAGATGTGGTATAGCTTCGAATGAATGAGAGTATCATAAAATTAATTTCCGAATTTAAACGAGGAACCGTTTAAATTTTTGTTGCGTGTATTGTGGAACATGACGCTAATCAATAATACTTATTTTAGCGATAAAATTGAATTAATTAATATTATATAAAAAATTTGTCCGAGGTCAGATCTGATTATATCTGTTCAAGGATCGAACTAGATCTCATCATGTCAATAGATCTGATTAGATAAGCCAATAGTTTGATCAAACCAGATCTGATTGCGAGTGATTCAGACCTGATGAAATCAGATCTGTTCAGATCTGTTCCATTTTTTTCCAGATTATAAAATGTTATCATTATTATTATTATTATTATAATATTATTTTTATAATTCATGTTTTTGGAAAGTTGGATAGATAAAGTTTACAGTTATAGTTGTCGTTTTTAACATTTCATAAAATATCAAGCATGAAATATAATAATTCGAAGAATGTTGTTGATGTGAAACGGATCATCGCGCAGGCCTTATGATTGAACGGTTATTCTTTTGAGTGACGAGATTAAGTTTTGAAAGAACGTGAATGCTAATAAAATTATTTAAGTAAAATTACAAGGTTTTTATACGAGAAATTTCAAAATGTTATGGTTCATTAAGAAGTGAGAAGTATGAAATTAACTAATACTTTATAGTATTGTCTTTGTATGTGTTTGTGCAAAATTCTAGAAAATATCGTGGAATTTTCAATTTCGTATGGACTTGTAATATATATCTTATTAGATTTTATAGGAGCGGCGAACTATAACGCACGTCAGCAATAACTACGTTTGATCTTGCGCGTATCATAAAATTCTGATTTTTATACGTTTCAGTAAATCGTGACGTTCCGTGTCGTGAATCAAGTATTGCGACCTGTATGAGAGCAAAAAATCAGGCTCGAGATAAATTAAATTAAACCTTTTGCTGGTATTGGTGAATATCGAGAGAGAGAGAGAGAGAGAGAGAGAGAGAGAGAGGGAGAAATCAAATATATCATACGATAATATTCCGTAATTTATAATTCTTTGTTCATGTCACGGCAAGCAAAAATTATTATGACGACGTAAATGAACGGATATAATTAAAAACACGAATATTTGTTATTTTAACGTATAACACAACAAGCAATTAATAGAATTCGGACAATATTGTGCATAATAAACGTAATTACTGGACACGCAAAATGCGCGGGGCCTAAATCTTTTGTGTTCAATAAATAATTAATTAATTAAACGTATTTTATCGACATATGGCACGTGATTATTAAATAAGCTCTTTCATAATATTTGACAGATTCCCAAAAAGCTTTTATATCGCTGATTATATCCAGTTGTTTATATATGAATTACGCAATAAATAATTTACACAAATTGATTTTTAGACGTCCGATTGTGACTTCATAATAGCTATTCAAATTTTCTTTCGAATCTCAGATGTTAATGCTGTAGTTTTCGGCATTGAAATAAGTATCAGGATATTCTGTCTGTAAAAATTCACGTTGTCCTCATCGGCACTTTTCATTGTGAGAGCAACGGGGCAAAATGGGATAAGGGCCAATCGAAAATTCTATCGCGAACAGCGCGCCGAGACATTTCTTTACATCTCGAAGCGGGCTTTTATCGGCACTCGCTCGCTCGCGCAACGCCCGCCCCCTGATAAATGCGGGCATCGAGCAAACTGGCAATCGATTAGAACAAAAAGCACCGTTGAGAACATTTTTCCACCTCTCAAACTTTTCGCATTACCGGAAAATAAGTTTACTTTTGTTCTTCCCTTTCGCGCTTGATCCCCAAATCGAGCTTCCTTCCTTGCTTTCTCTTGCCGGTTCCCCTGACATCCTTACAGCTGCCTTAGGGAACTTCTACGTGGACAATCCCTTCGCCAACGCCCGATAGCATCGAGTGGGACCCTTCCTGTTTCCGCTTGTGCGTTTAAGTGAAAAGTTAGAGAAATATCTGTTCGGAAAAGAACGTTTTATAATTCATTGTACAAGAGAGCGTGGGATTTTTTCCGGCGGCTTCTTGATGGTCGCTCTCTTCGACGAACTTGGATTATTCGCAAAACGTTTTGAGAATAATGAAATGTCCATCACTACATTTTATTCGTTCCATATACACAAGCTGGCTCTACAAGTTTATTATATTTATCATTTAACGTGAACTATAAAAAGATCATTAAAAAGATATATTTATAGAAAATGCATATTTTAACTGCTTTTGTTATTGAAATATGCAATATAGCTGCGCAATGTTTACACAGAAAGAACAATTTTTTTTTTAAGTATCTAAAAATTTTAATTTCATACAGGTATGAAAATAATTTTGCCAAAATAATATCGTTCCTTTATCCTTATTTTAAAAATGATATAAAAAATAACTTTCAGATCGGTGAAAAATTTTCAAAAAATCGAAAAAAATTTTTTTGCTTTAAAAAATAGTTTGAAGCCTGTAGAATAAGGAACAAAAGGTTCCAAGTATAAATTTGAGTTGGTTTCCGAGTTACAAAGCCTACAGCCGGCCTACAACGGATTCATACCTGCGTGCCGGCCACTCAGAATTGGTCGTAATAAGCTAGGCAGGTTTAGCAGGTCGGAATGTTGGTATTGTTGATTTGTGCGCTGTTTGGATGGCTACATTCACAAAATTTGAACGAGAGCCTGCGTTAATTTGGACTTCCGCTCCAAAAACAACGTTAGTGATGCTAAATGCGTTGAAATTACTGTCAATATTGCCAGCAGTATATTCAAGAATCGTTATTCAAGCATTTTTTAAATGATGAATACCATGAATGTAGGCATTGGGCCGGTTACAGCAAGCATTTGCAAAGCCTTGAATTCGAATTTCGATCGCTGAGGCACACACGTTGCATTCTAAAAAAGGTATTTCGAGGAGGCAGAGCAAAGCAGAAAGTGAAAATGAAGAGGACAATTATTACGTATGGCAGATTAGTGGTGAGAACCAAAAAGTTTGCACTATATAATATAAAGACTTGTAAAATTTTAAATGTGTTTTTCTCGAAACCTTATTCTTCAAAGTAATGTCGAAGGTTTCTCGAGATACACTTATCGGATTATTGACGTGAATTTTGGTTTTTTCTTATTCTTAGTTTTTTCTAAGCATCAACCGAAGATTTTTATATCATTGTCATTTTGCAAAATACTAATAAATTAATTAATACTTGCCAAAAAAATCAAACCAAAAGTTAAAAAAATTTTTTTTCAGTTAAACAATTTTTGAATAAGTTCAGTCAATGCTTAAAGAATACGATACACTTAAGTAATGTTATTTTCTTTGTGGTTTCAGATGCTCCAATATGGCGGAATCATTGGCATTAGTGACTGATGTGAAAAAAATTGACTTTTTATAACATTTTAATAAATGGTATTAAAATTTGTTTTTCTTTCATTTTGCATATTTTATACCTTCTACGTGTACTTAAATAGAGTATTAAATCACAAATCTACAGCTTTTCTATTTCTTCGGCAATCCACGCTTAAAAATTACCATTTTTTCGGCCGGTCATATCGATCTAACGCCTTAAAAATATAATTTTCGAGTTATTACTATAAATGAAATAAATAAAAATTACGCTATTAAACATCAAAAGTAAAGTGATATACGTAGACATCTTAATGAACAATACTGCAAAAAAATTTTAACATTCTAGCAATCTTAAATCAAACAGTTTAAGCTTTGTAATTATCCTTTGTAATTATTTTTATGATATAAATAAAATTATTTTTACTAAATTTTTAAATACTTCAATAAAACCATCTTTTTTTTGTACAGATTTTGATGATGGAAGTGTTCATGTACCTGATAATTGGAAATCTTCCAATAATATGATTCAATTTCTAACGCAGAAGTTTATAAATAGTAAGTACACATGACTGAGTCATTCATGAGCATATTTACTACAGGCTAAAGCATTTGATTAAATAATTATATATTTTTTTCTTTTTTTTTTAATAGATAACTTTACAAATATTTTCTAAAGACGTTAAAATGTATGTAAGAATTACTTAATAATTTTTGTATACTTATAAGATCCGATTTTTCATTTTCTGGTAAATTTGTAGTTTAGAATTAATCTCTTTTAATCTGATAATAATGTGAAAAATTGTTTTTCTATAGCTATAACTAATCATTAAAATGATAGTTTTGTATTGTGTGGTATTTTTAAAAGTTACTATAAAATTGTCTATTTAATGACATATATTATTAACCATAGTTACAAAAATACAATTTTTATATTATTTTTATATTAGGTCCAACTACAAGTTAATTAAAAAATGAAAAATCAAGCACTAAAAGTGATAAAAATTAATCCGAGACACCAGTAACTCATCGTGTGTACGAAGGATTAATTATATATATGTATATATACCTAACATTAATCATGTCATTTATATTAAATGTTTACATTATATTGAATCTACTCGTCATTTATTTTTAACATTTCAAATGACATTTATTATTTCAGAATAGACAAATATTTATCTCACAGATACAATTATTGAAATGCATCGCAGCGAGCGATGACTTATGAATCTATTAAGAGTTCTCGCGACCTCTATTTATATCGACCGTGTACACACAATACGTGTATTTACGCAGCTAAGATAATTCAAATTTAAGCCATTGAGAAGGCGGATGGCGTCGGCACTGCACTCGCGGCACAATAGCTGTTTCCCGGCCCGAGCGGAAACGGGACGCAGCACGCGCATACCCCAGTAAAATCGGATTGTTATTGGACACACGACTGCGCTACGTGTCTGCAGTATCTCTATGTATCTCTCGTGTATGTGTTTTACTTGCACATCGTATGCACGAGATGCATTATATGATCATTGAAGAGCATCCCTCCGCGTGCGTATAATAATTCTTCGACGGCTGAATCCCATTCGCTGTACTAACCAAGGCGATTTGAATCCGCTTGTCCGGCAATCACTGGCGCGACGGAGGGCGAGGGTTGATTAAGTCATTCGTTCTCGCGATCACTGTGATTTCGAAGGGAAGAAAATACGGGAATTCGTAGGCTACGATGCTACGAATCAATGCAGGAAGGAATAAACGCGAACGAGCGAACGCTACGGCGGATACGCTGTTCCATAGTCATTTCGATCGAGTTGAGAGAGGCAGGTGGGCCAAGTAAATGGAAGGATTCTCCGTCTGAAAGCGCCCGGGGCGTCCGCCGCGCCGGTAAGATTGGCATAAAGTATGGATGCGAGACACGCGAGAGACGATCGCGCCACGCTACACCGCGTCGGTAGCACCGATGCGATGGCGTTTGGTGGTGTTTGTTGTGCGTAGGTGATCTTCGAGGAGACATAAATTTCCGCGAAATGACAGACGTGACAAACGCCTCGGGATCGCCACACTGCTGCACGGGCGTCTGTCTGCTCGCCATCTTTCAAAGGCGACGTTAGATTTAATACGAAAGGGGATGATCGCCACGTGTTACGACAGTTTTATAATATCGCGCCGGGTTATCCCGTGGAATCCTGTGCCACAATTCATCCTCGGCGCGACGTACGTTCCTTTATATCCAACGTCACGTCGAATTGTAACGGATGTCGCGAGCGAGCCCTACGAAGAGGTCCGTGTTGACGCTGACGCGGCGTTTTCGAGATATATATGTATTATGCCGGCGCGTGGCGCAGCGCAACAATTTTCTTCCAGACCAGCCCGTAGGCATGGGCGATTTCCGGCATTCTCTGATCCTCCGGAATCATTGCCGCTTTGCTGAACTCTCTAGTACTTACAGACAATTTATTTTGTCAGGGATATTTCAATGTCGTTCGCGCGATAGTCCCCTACGGATATAAGGAGCAATTCTTTTTCTAATTCATTTTTTTTTCCTTCCTACACGTATAGGAAACAGTACTTTCTGAGATTTATTGGTTTATGTGTTATCTCGTATTTTTGGCAGCCATTTTTACGTCGAGTTTGCAATTGAATCGGACAATATACGTCGTGCATCAACCGCGTTTATTTTTCTGACAAAAGCGGTAACGGAGAAACGAGTACGTTTTTCCGTAAGAAGCATCGCGAAGTTTCGCTCGTCTTCGAAGTTAAATGTCTGCTAACGTCACTCAAGTCGTGTCGATAAATCGCAGAGGCGAGTCGCTGAGGATCATTACTCTTCGAGTTTGCTGCGTTGCTCGATTAGATCTGTCGACCGAGCGAATATGACTCCGCGCTCGCAACCGATCTTTTTACAAACTGCAATTTGCTGCTGACCTAAAAAAGCGTGCGTACGCAGCAAAAAAACGACTTCTAAAAATTGTAGGACCCATTAGTCGAAATTACATTCCACCGAAACGATTGTAAAAGTGTTACTGAAATGTTAGCTATGTTCATTGCACCTCACGTATCATAATTACTCGTATAGAATATTGGTAAGACAAATGATAACTATAGTTTACAAAGTTTTATGCAAAAGCATATAAAGATGATTTCTAGAATAATTCTCAATGCTAAGTCCGAATCTATCATCAAAATATTTCCATTAGATTTTGGGACATAAAGAAAAGAAATTATTTTCAATATAACGAAAATTTATTAAAATTAGAAAAAATTTAAATAAAAATAAATAAAAAATTTTAAACATTTAATTATATGCTTTTAAATTGATTTCACGTTTTAAAGTTCAGCAATAATCACCCGACATGTTTTCATCTCGATA
Source organism: Acromyrmex echinatior (assembly GCF_024713525.1). Taxonomy (NCBI): domain Eukaryota; kingdom Metazoa; phylum Arthropoda; class Insecta; order Hymenoptera; family Formicidae; genus Acromyrmex; species Acromyrmex echinatior. The sequence goes on along the minus strand of NC_141862.1, from coordinate 4,614,775 downwards.
TATCTCTCTCTCTGACAACGTTTCTCAATTATCATCGAATCCTAGTGGAAATTCGTTCGCCTTGCTCATCACTTATCGCACTCAAATTACTCGGAAAGGAATACTATATTTAAAATCAACATGTGCTATATCTTAAAAATTCGACTTTATGAAATCTTTCTAGTGACAGATTCGGACACAGCGTCTTAAAATACATTAGAAAAAGTTATTTTCTCTTCTTGTGCTAAAAATTATTCAAGATGTGTGTACTAGTATAATCGTAAATACTCTCTATAATAATTCCAATATATTTTATTTTTCATAGAAATATTTTTCATTGATGTAAGAAACGAGTTGAAGTTTGAGATCTATTACATCTCTTTATACAATACCTGGTACTTGAAATACTTACAGGTACGAAGTGCATCTACGAAGTAATTTGCAAGCTTCTAGAGCACGTATACTTTAATGTCAGGAGCTTGACAAAGTTCGACGCTTAATTGACCCACGACCGTCCTAATATAACTTGGCTTCTGTCCACATGCGTGCTCCGCTATTTGGACGAATTAGAGAAGCCAGACGTTCGAACTTGGCGTAATTAAACGGCGGATGCACGCTGACCGAAAATTAAATTTCTCCACGTTGGCACGTCGATCTCGCTTGGAATTAGTTTGTGGCAAATTATGACGTAACTCCGTCAAACTATTTGACGTGGCGTCTCTCCGTATTACCCTGATCGAAAATTTGCCATTAATATTTACATTTAGCTTGACATTTATTATTTTTTATAACCAATGGAAATTCAACTTATAATCAAATTTTTGTTTGTGATATTCGAGAGAAGTAAAGGCATTATTGTATTATGCTTTTATATTAAAATTACATGCGATTGATTTTGTAAATCATTAATAATTTATTTTGCATAATTTATTTAATGTAATTATTATATTATATTCATTTGGTGTGTATGCAATTTTAATTGGATTGTAGCATAATACTTGTTTCACAAGCATATATAAAAGTTAAAAGCGTACTACACATATTATCCTCTGTTAATATAAATTACACGTATGTATACTTGGTAAATTTGACTCACGTATATTGAGCGAATTTTTATATTAATCCATGATAATTTTATTTCTATTTCTTTAGTTTATATTTTTAGTATCCATTCCACAGATATTTTCTGCCAGAAACATCTGCTGAAATATTAACCGCTTTTTTCAAATCGAAATCTGCCAAGATGCGGGATCGTAAATTCAAGGTGCAAAGAACAAACTTAAAATGAAAATAATATCTCACGTACCTCGTTTTTAAGTGCATGAAGCGAAACAAGTTGAGTTATGATCCTTCTTCTCGATACATAATAACCCAGGAAACGAGAAGCACATGAGAATTCATCAAATACTTGGCATAAAATTCACAACTTTTATACTATTTATATTATATTATATTTTCTATATAGAAACATTATTATAACATATCATTACTATAATGATTTGAGTATCATTACTGAGAAAGAAATAGTTTTATCAGTTTCAACGTTAAATCTTAACGTTGTTCCTAAAAATCATCTTTACTTTCTTTTTATAAAATTTTATAAAATCTTTTTAAAAATTTGTAGCATTAATAAATTGATGTAAATGTATACTCAACATTACTTTTTTAAAAAAAGGTAAAAAAAAAAGGCGCCAAATGTGCGTGTACCTCGTATAAACCCATACAAAACTAACATAAATTTAAAAAAACCGTTACATAATATAATTCAAGTAGTAATATTGTTAATTTTTTATTATAAATTACCCCTCAGTAATTACGTACACATATATTTAAAAAAAATGAAATAAAATCTTTAAATTGCACGCATTGCAAAAAGAATATATTTTTTTGCAACATATAACATATACTATTGTATTTTGTAAATTGCAAAAGAAACATATATTTTATTGCAACATATAACATTTAATTAACGAGAAAAAGTGATACGTACCTTCATCTTTCTATTCAAGAATCTTTTATAGGGGAAACCGGAGCTAATAGACTCATTTTTCAGTTTCAAATTTTTACAGACAAAATTAAGAGACTTATCGAAAAAATGAATTCTACACCAGTTACTACATACATTTGACTACCTAATAATATTTTAATAATAAGGAGAAACTGATAATATGAAAAATAACTAATATGAATTAAACTAATATGAAAAAAATGCATTTTTCTATCTGATTCAACTAGCTTCGGGACCGAGGTAATTTGACTAAGATTATTAAAATAAAGATTAATGTATTTTAAGCTACATCTTTGGCTACATATTAATAAACCTTTTATAAAAATATATTTTAAACACAAACATTCGCTTCGCATGGCAAATAATACTTCTTTTTACAAAATTTGTTCATTTCGTGCAAAAACATATCAAATAAGCCTAGTTTTCGAGATTGGACATGAGAGAACTTATAACATTTACCACTAAGGAAAATCTCTTTAAATAAAGTTTTGAATAAGTATTATAAGAGTCGTCACTAAATAAGTCATACAGTTCCATATTGTGGTTAGTCTACTATCCCCATCCATTCATTTTTTAAAAACATTAACAATATACGATAACAGAGACACATAAACAAAAAAATCTGTTGGCTTTATTAAGTAAGAAATTACACTTACTATCTAAGTAGAAATCAAATATCTCAGACAATCATATATGATAGTAAAACAAAAACTTTAAGAATAAAAATATTTACTTAGATGTATGATTTTTTAAAATTGTGGCATAACTTCTATATTCTCAGATGTGTTCACAACAAGATGTTAGCGGCAGATGTAGACTTAGCGGCAGTCGCTGCTGCGTGCTCAGATACGTTTACGCATGTCTCGCGTGTTCTGTTTTTTAATGTAGCCTCGATTATTCTACTTACCCCTATATTCAACTGACCCTAATCTCCTCTATTTGCAATGGAATACAACATTTAATCTCAAAAAATTAAAGACGAAGCATCATAAAATGAGAAAATTTTATTAAAATAACCAAATTTTTTATGTAAAAAACTTGGCACTGCTAAACCTCAAAATATAATTTGACGATCACCTTATTATATTTTGATGTCGAAAAGATACCGATGACATTATATAATAAAAGTTTTGATTGCGGCTTTAGTTTCTGAGTACTTTTAATCTAAAGTGTATAAAAATATGAAACGGGCCGCTTGACTGCTTGACATGTGAATCATCATTATTTATATATATTCATACCATTACCAATTCGCGACGTTTAAAAGTAACTTATTAAAGTATTAAAGTAACTATACAGTGAAATGTCGATATAATACAATGCTAATAAAATTATAGATAAATAAATGTTTTAAATGAGAGCAATATACGAGTGCCATCTATCGTCGAAAATATGAAAAGGAGATGACTTTTTGAGGCTGTGACGTATTTTACACATATAATTTTGACATTTCGGATTTCGCATCACGATATCTACGATTTGTAGGACACGTAGAGATAAAATAAACTTATATAATTTGAACCCAAGCTATTGATTAAGCTCATATTTAGAATTCGATCGGTCCAGCTTTTATTAAAAAAACTGATACTTTGCAATGCTCACAACTGACTCGCGTAAAAGACACGGGGCTGCGCCCTCACTTGGTGCGAGCCATTACCGTCTTTCTTGATTGAATGTAAAGAACCAAAATTACACGTCAAAGCTTTAATTGAGATTTGACAAGAATTTTTAAGATCTGAAGACTAGCAATTTTAATTTTGTATTTTAAAAGTCGATTCAATTGCAGTCTTAGAATCAGCGCCATTACTATGGTAATTACACGATCTTTTTGTTTACGATCGTTCGTGTTTACGATTGTTCGTTTCTGGAAAAACTAACGAAGTGTTTTATGTTCCTTTCGACATCCTATGCGCGAATTGGCGACCACATGAACCGTCCGGTGCATTGAACGAAACGATGTACGCGCATCTACTTGATTAGGTCAAGAAAGAGGTCGATAAATCGAAACACTGTGGCTGTGCCAGTTCCGTCGGATAATTGCACGCAGTAAATTAAAATTCGCATTTTATTTTCATCTGAAAATCTAGAGCTACGTAGCAACATCGTAAATTGCATTTTTTCCAAGTCTCTCACGATCGTTATTTTATAACAATTTTGTAGATAATAAGTTAGATAAATTTATGAAATCTACGCTTCAAAAAATCTCTAATTTTGCGTAACGATATTTACTCTCTAAATCTCGTGGAATGAAATCTCACTCGAAGAGACTGAAAATTCAGCTTGTCTTGAAAAAAGAATGAAAATATGGCCACTCTTGTTCAAGAATGGTGGATTTTCACTCCTTTTTCAAGACAGGCTGAATTTTCAGTCTCTTCGAGTAAGATTTCACTCCACGAGATTTAGAGAGTAAATATCGTTACGCAAAATTAGAGATTTTTATGGAGTGAGATGAAATGAGTTAGTTTTCACAATAATGTAGCTTGTGATGAACAAAAGATCATAGACCCAAAATTCAATTAGAAGTGCTCAATAATGGATAGCTTTTGAGGTATGATGTACGTCTGTAAGCATTTGTGATGCCACCATAGTTCAAAAACTATTCATTATTGAATCTTGTATCTATAACATCTTTGTTTACACATTATAAATACGGTTGCCAGTTTTTTCTCTGGCTTAAAAACTAGAAATTTAATTAATCTCACTGAAGATCGCCTGCTTTTCAAAATTGTTACTGTATTGCGATGCGTTCTTTTAAAAAGCTCCGATGTAATGAGGTAATTTTCACATAATGTTGTTTATAATTTATAAAATTACCACATTTTTATCGGAACTTAATTTATTATCCATACAGGTAGTTAGTGTTGAATCTTTTATAGTTTACAATTAAAATATACAACTACAATTTTACATGATTTCACTGGAGTCCAAATAAGAGTGAAGATCTGCATCTTTACAATATCCGAATGATTAATTAAATTAAGTATATAATATTTCTTTTTTTCTTTTCTTCTTTTTTTATTCCACGTTAACTCATGAGAAGCGACATAAATTAGCGATTTACTTTCAAATGAGTTTCGCCCTAAGAAATATCTGCGTTTTAACGATTAACTGCACTAGAGGAGAACTTGTGCCATAATGACTTGAAAAAAAGACCATCACGCGGACTTAATCCAGGCGTTGTCCGAACGTTTGCTCTGAAAACGACGAGGCGGTAAATCTTTGCTCTTTGGTCGTAAGTTCGATCGATCATTGCGAGGAACTTTTCGCGCATTCAGCAAGTCTCGACGCGCATCGTTCACTTTGCAAGCGGAACTTTATTGCGATATTTTCGTATATAACGATACGCGACACATGGCATATAGAAATAGGGGCAAAAGAATATATGTAGGGAAGATCGGAACTGAATGACAGTTTTCGAATAATAATTCTTGGAAAAAGTGGATGTAAAATTTTGAAACACTATATTTTTTAGGGTACCATCCCATTAGCACGGATCGGAGTAACGGAGCGGAATGACAGATCGGATTTCTTACTATTTATACTAGAATTGAGCATTCCATTTCATAAGAAGTTTTTCTAGACGTGTAGCCGGAACAGAATGAAATTTGTAACAAAATGTATATTCACTCTTACAATTCAGTATTTATGAGCTCTCAATATTATGGACAAGATAATTGCATAAATTATGTATGTTAGCTTCATTTAAACAACGAAATATCGACTAATTAAGCACATTTAAACAATGAAATATCGACTAATTAAGCTTATTTACCTTGCAACCGATACGATATTCCGTTCCGTTTCCATTCCATTCTGGCTCTCCACATGAGACTTCTAGAGAAACTTTTTACGGAATGGAATGTTTAATTCTAGTGAAAAATCGGATTCATCATTCTGATCAGTGCTAATAAGACGGCGCCTTTATAGTACTATCTCTTAGATATTAAAAAAAAATGTTATTCTTAAATATCATATATTATATCGTATAAGTTATTCAATATTAAATAAAACTGATGTTAATAACACTGGCTAAAAAATATGAGCCTCATTTTCGGGATTGATTGTCACACATTCCCCAAGTTATAAATTTATAACATGTTTTATAACATATATTATACGGATACAAAAAATATAGTTTTTGTTTTAATGTCAATTCTATTTTTCAAAGAATAACAGTAATTATATTAACATAAGTAAGATAATTATTTTAATCACAAAATATACATAACTTATTTTCGTATCATAATTCCTATAAGATACAATATATAATAAACAAAAATATCTGTATGAAATATTATATTAATAAACATAATCTCTAAATAAAAAGGAGAGAATTCTCTGTCATGTATGATTAATTGTATTGACTCTAACATGTATTGATTAATTTATTAGTTTTTAAAGAATCAATCTCGTATGACAACTGGCTCCAGTTTCCCTTACAAGTGTTCGTGTATACAACGGCGGCGACAGTAGCGGTGTGAATTGCTTTAGTTAATTGTCTGGTTAACGTGAATTGTGTGTTATGACATTCGCTTTCTTTTATCAAAACGGACAGTCTCGCGAAAATGCACCAGATTGGTTTTGACGAGTGTTACTCATATTATATTCGCACGTCACGTATAATTAAAGAGAAATACGATTAAAGAGAATAAAAAAAGGCATTCGAGGCAAGGATACACTGGACCATATGTCGCATCACAAAATAATTTATAAGATAAATATGTACAATGCAAAGAGATAAAAGCATTATGGACATGTGAGCTAATTATACTTGTATCATTCTTGCTGAGAAGGACTCCAAAGAGAGTCAAAACGTTCAAAATAAAGAAGACATTAATTCAATATCTGATTATTGATCGTTCATTAGATAATTGCGCCATTTATCGTTGCTGACTCTCATTAGCCTACTATATTTAGCTCTTTGTATTGTTTAAAATTCAAGAGTTCTAATATAATTATTGTTATTATAAATATGTATATAATTCCATTATGCACATATTTATGTTTTACAAAATAAAGTATTGTTTAATTGCAACAGTGTAATTATATTTACGTAATTATTGTAATATCTCGATAAAAAATTGTTTATAAATATATGAATATAAATATTGTAATGATATATTAGGTCATTTAAAAAGTATCCGCGGTTTTTTGTTCAATTTTTGAATGAAAAAACCGCGGATACTTTTTAAATGACCCAATATATATATATATATATATATATATATGAATTCTATCCATGTATGTTAATTTTAATTTCTTTCTTTTGTAAAATTTTAATTTAATATCAAAAAATAGTGATTAAGAGGCGATGTAATATTATAATATAATATAATATATTAAGCAATTAATATAAATAATAATTAAAAGGATAAAATTTTCGCATTATTTCCTTTACAAAAAGGACACAACTTTCATGGCTATATGGATTTTCATCTGTCATTCGTTGTCACTGGACTTGCTAACCTTGTGTCAATAAAATAAGGAGATTGAGTCACTCTTCCGTCTCGCCATAAAGGATATAGAAAATTGCAATAAATGTTTAGACCCACTGATGATGGCTCGAAGGCAAGCTGAAACGTCTATGCATAATTATTTATATATTCATTCGAACTGGTAATAAATTTTTATTCTCGCACTAAGTATCGCGAATAAACCTTCATCAACCCTTCTTTGTTTTTACATTTGATGTTCTTGAGAGTTGTTACTTGTTCTATTTGTAATTTATAAGATCTCTTGATCTCATGATGCGACATATGTAAGCCAAACTAAATGACAATTAAGAACTAGAATATCTGTACATGTGAGTGACATCAATAAAAAAATAGGTTCACCATCAGTACTTTCTAACCATCGCTTGACGCACATGACTTTAAATGGGATGACGTAAAAATATTAGACAGTGAATCATTTTATAAAAAAAGATTGACTTCAGAAATGATACATAATTAAGAAACAAGAGCATGGATTGAACAAGTGACACAGAATCCCTTTCTGATTCCTATATCCCTACTTTACAGTTGTTATCTCCTTCTTAATTATTCCCCTTCTTTGTTGTCTTTCCATTACTTAATTTTTTCCCTTCTATTTGATTTTCTTAACATTATTCTCCTTTTCTTTGCTGTGTAATTGTTCGCTTTACTTTCATGCTATTGATTTATTTTGTGATAAATTGTGACAAATTGAACATATATAAGAGAAGAGAAATTTTTATCTTTTTTTTCGCACGTTCGAATTTTATTAATTGACGATTTGAGAACATAATTTTATGGCATATGTATGTACACCACCGACGATTGATGAGAATTTGCAATCGTTTTACAAGTAGTTGCACAAATAGGTATAACGATTAAAATTTATTTCAATTATTTGAAAACTTATTAAAATTATTTTTTACTACTTCAATTCAACTATTATATTAATTTATTCTAATCATTTATTAATTCAGGACATTTACAATTTGATTTTTTAAAAATTAACGTCGATTATTTATAGTCTACCAAAGTCCGTTTTGATACGATATAATTTTTATACTTTTTATTATTTAACAATTGGCCACGCAATTGCGAGGAGACATTGGTTGGACGGAAGTATCTTTATCACATGCGGAGGAATGTTGGAAGGATGACGAGAGAAGTAAATCTTTCGTAATTTTATTAGGTGTTGGAATTAATTCGTAGCGTTTTTAATGAAAGAATGTTATTTATTTCACATGAGCATTAAAAAATACATTAATGAAAGTACTTCCCATCACTTGTAAAACGCTACGAATTAATTCCAACACCTAATAATTATAGAAATTGTTATAAATTTTGTTATAAATTATATTTGAACATGTTTATATTATTTGATACTATTGTAATTTTGCGGTCTTTTTTATTTATATATTTTTATGTTATTAAGGATGATCTAATAATGATCGAAACGTTTAGCAACAGAATTGAAATTATTGTAATATTAAAATTCATTTATTAGCACTTAACAGCCTGCATCGACCCATTATCATTTAATTAATTTGTAATAAAAAAAGGCCAAAAAAATACATACACGTATACAATAGTACTTATTTTTGTAGAAATAAGAAATAAATAAAATTGAAATATATGACTAATATAATTAATAATATCTACGCGCCGGTTACTCGAATAGAGATAACTAAAGTAATTCATTTAATAATTTATATATTTTCTAAAAACTGTTTAATTTAATTTAGATTAGCATACACTAAATTGACTAAATAAATAAATTTTATTAGAAAAAATTATAAATAATCAATAAAAATAAGAAATAAATTAACGTACACAAGAAATAAAATTATTTACTATGCGTTAAATATTCCAGATAAGATTATTGTTTATATACGTTATTTATATTTATATTTATATTTTTTTTGATAATTTATAATTATTTTTTCTAAAAGTTGTCTAATTTAATTCTTATTATTATTAGTGTACGATTGGCGTATAACATTAATCGCGAGCAATCGAGTTATCAAGTTAGCTACTAGTTATCTCTATTTATCGCAAACACAGGTATCGCACATTTATTCCAATAACATAGTGCAAATATATTGCGCTCGCAATACCGTTCGTTTGGCTATAGCATATCAGGCTCATGAATTTTAAAGCGCGATGATTCGCGAGAGATATCATTTCGTGTTAACTTCTATATACAACATACAATGGGTAGCGAAATTAGTTTGCCTACAATGTTTGCGCACAAATATACCAGGCGATGTCTCCATTTCTATACTATTATTTATTTGCATACGTTTTACAATGTTTACCGATTTTTTATATCTTATTTGGTTGTTGTGTAATTTTAATGATTTTTGTATTTCGTAAAGAAATAATAAAGAAGTCTTTATTTACGCAAAAGCGACGCTTCATAAAGATAAAATCCTTCGCTCACGCAAGACGTAAGCGGCATTTAAACTGTCATAAACACTCTGTGGTCTTTGACAGGAGAATTTATGAACTACCGCATAGAACTTTCAGCGGTTTCGAGCTAAACATCATGATGCATGTTTTTGTGAGAGTATTTGAACAGTATGCCTTTAGCCATCCTTGACGCTTATACACATACATATGTGTGTGTGTGTGTGTGTGTGTGTTTCCGCTTAAACCGTCCGTATAATAACCATGCATAATATCGAGAAGAATAACATCGCTCGTCTTAAAACCGTCGCATTGTCTTAAGGGCTTACGATGTATCTTACTTTATTTATTAGCCGATGAATTTGGAGATAATAGAGAATATCGGTGAGATAAGAGAGAGAGAGAGAGAGAGAGAGAGAGAGAGAGAGAGAGAAAGATCGCCGGAATATTGCAGTGATATGAGGCTGCGATATGAATTTCACACGTACCCGCGAAAATTTAATTTTAATCCCGAAACGCATCAAACGATATTATCTTGTACGTTTCACTTTGCGAATGAAATATCAAATTAATTAACAGATCTATTTGACATGTATTACAGCGCTCTTTGAGGCTGCTTTTACGAAAAGTAGCTTTATGTTAACATAAATTGATTTAATAAACTTGTTATTAATATGTACTCGAAAAATAAGTTTATAATTATACATGTAATATCGTGATGAAATTATGACATATTTAATAACAAAGTGAAATGTCATTCGATGACGCTAACTTAGCGCGCGATATAGTTAAAATTGCTAATCAAGAGGCATTGTATGCATTTCAGCTAATATCAGGAAAACGATATAGCTCTCGTTAACGCACACGCAACGAATTTGCATCGTCGTCTGATTGATGCACACGACGTGGGAGTTCTATCGCGTTAATCTAACCCGATCACGATCACGCTTCAGCGCATAAATTATAAATTAGTCTGGGCACCACCATTGTTGCTTAATAACGTGTCACTCAACGAATATATACCTGAGTTGATCCAATAATCGCATTTGAATCGAGTGGTTAGTCTTAACACGTTATTGCACACAGAACATCTCGATTAGCAATTATTTTATCACTTCGGTGGCTGCCTCTACCCATGTAAAAGCACGATTTGTCGTGTCGATTTGTCGAACACGAATTGGATATTAGGTCTATTGGACTAGCGAGAAAATCACTCACTTAATTTGCTTTATCAATATTAATTATATTAAAAGGAACATGTGTGCGAATACTTATTTTAAAACTGTAAGTAACCCTGAGAATTAATATAAAATAATAATATTATGACACGGACGGCGCTCTCTTTAATTGCAGTTATAATTATTTCAATTTTTCAATCGTTTAATATATACGGTTTCTTAAATTACTTTATTTATTACATTTAACAATTGTAATTCGAATAACATTTAATAACGATCGATTAATTTTTTCACCTTACAAATGTGTTTGTTATTAAATCAAATTGGTCGTTATCATATTTTTAACACTAACGCTGACGTAGATGCATTTTAATAGATACGCATCGATTATGTTAAAATGATTAAAATAATATACGCAGTATGCATAATGAAAATCGACGTGTGCAAATTTAATCAGAAAGTGGGGTATTATGAGAATATACATATATATTGCTCTCGTTATCATTTACACATAGCTCGCGGAAATTCGCGTTGTGCTTCTCGATCGGACGGTGGCTATCGTCGCGATATCCAGATACATTATCGATCATAAGCGACACCTCGGGGTGTACGCATTATAAATTAGAATCGAATGCATTGGTCGCCGAACGAACATCCGAGGTATCCGAATAACCGTGACGATACAGGACGACGCGCCACGTGCGCACTCGCGAGAATTCGCTCGCTCGCTTGCGTATTTGCTCGCATTGTCGCCACCGTGTTAATGAAATCCGGCCTGTCAAATCCACAGGCCCGCCACCGCCGCCGTCGCCGCGCTTCGGGTACACCCGATCACCCGACGCAAATAATAAACTGTAACCGTGCGACGCGCGAATCAGAGGCCGATAGTGTGCGTGTGCGTGCTTATGATTGATAGATAATCGTTCTCCCGTCGATCTAACCGTCGGGCGTCGTGCCGATGGTAGGGTATGTACCTAGACGGCGCAACGCGCGCATAACATCGGGTAAACGTCGATGGCGTGCACGATTGTTATTTACGATCATAATCAACACTGCGCACAGCCTCGCACGCTTGCTCGTATCGCATTTCGGGGATAACCCGCGCTTCCGCGCTGATGGCGACACGCCCATGGCGACGATCCGCCGTGCCGCTGATGGTGGACCATAATGGTTGGCGCGATTTATACTTGTCCAAGAGGATCAGCTCTGTCGCTGATGCATGTGCTGTATAATATCGTCCGACTTGAAACGAGAAACGTGTGGAGCATGAATTTGTCCATTTGAAATTCCCGCAAAATTTTTATACTTGTAAGCGTTCCGCAATAAATAAGTCGTTAATAATAGATCAGAAGTCGGAAGCGAATTGTAAGTGAATCAGTAATGTGGATTCGTGAGTGGAAACCGAATCATGGATCGATGGCACTGAAATCATTTAAAATGGTCGCTCTGAGGATAAAGCATTTGAATATTGATCCGACATGATATATCAGATTGTGACATTTGAACTTAATTTATTTATTTAATTGAGTGCAATTAGAAATATGGAGACTGAAATTAATTTAGATTTGACTCTTGATAATATTATCGATTTTGTAAAGGAGACAAGACGGCCGTTGATTGAAGGAGAGGCTATTTTTAAAGCTGATCATTCGCGATTGAGATTGTCACTTCAATTTTATGAAGATTGCCCTTCAAAAATGATGATTGAAGACAAGCAGCAACTATTTTTACATAGCGATTAGTTTTCTCAGTGTAACCACATACTATTATACGATCGGCTTTAAAAACAACTTCTCCTTCAATCAACGACCGTTTTGTCTCCTTTATAAAATCGATGATATTATTAAGAGTCAAATCTAAACTAATTTCAATCTCCATATTTTTAATTGCACTCAATTAAATAAATTAATTTAAATATATCACAAAAAAAATCATATCGAATCAATATTCAAATGCTTCATCCTTAGAGCGACCGCTTTGATTTCAGTGAGTATCTATGATTCGGTTTTCACTCGCAAATAGTGTGTTATAAAGGTCATGGCACACAAAAAACTTAAGACAGTAAGACGTAAGGAGTAAAGAAATCAACACGTTATGTTATAGCCTTACAGACTCTACTGTGATTGGTCAATTCGCTTACTGTTTACGTTTTACCGCTTAAATTTTTTATATGCTATGGCCTTAAGGCAATAATGAATGCATTAAGTACTACAACTGCTCACTATTTGGTCTGTTTTTATATTTGTAGATCTAACGGAATATGCCAATAGTACTGAAAGCACCCAATAAGTTGGTAATCAGTGACTTGTGCGTGGAGATAGACAAAGAACTTCATTTCTCACGATTTAAAACTTAATTATGTTATGACTAACCGATCAAAAAGCAATGCGTGTCTATAATTTTTATCGAGAAAACTGAGCAGAACAGTTTTATCAATTATATTTCCTAAAATTTATAACTTTAATTTATCATAGTTATAAATAGTGTGATATGAGTAGGATTGGTAAAAAATGTTTTTTTTTAACATAATATTGTTTTTTTAAATATATTTGTAATGTTTCGAAGATGTTTTAAATAGTAGAGACTAAAAAAAACATGTTTAAAATATCTTTAAAACATGTTTTTTATCAACCCTGGATATGAGTAGTGATTAACGACTTATTGTAAAAAACCCATCGATCTAACCGAAAATCCATTAAAACCCATCTAAATATATATTTGAACATTAAAGAAAGAGAAAGTAAAGATTCTGAGTGCAGAAGGTGCAAGCAGAGCAAACAGATCTCATGTTAAAGAGAATGCGCGCGAAATAAAATTAATTCTTTATAAATACTCGTATTACCAAGACTTTAGAGTCGCGCGATTTGCGTATTGCACCACGAAAATGAAATTATGAAATCCTGAGGGCGAAAGGGATAATTCAGTAAAATCGGCGCTTGGCCGTTACAAATGAGAACTTTACGGTCTCGAACGCGATAACGTCTCGCGGTGCGGTACGCTTCGTATTTATTGCGTGTGCGATGTAGATTAGTTATACAGCTCTCCGTTCAACGGCCCGTAATCTCCGCATTAAGTAATCCGAGGTTGCGCTCGCGCGGAAACACTCGCGAAACGTTCCTTCCTTCATCCTCGCGAAAGCGAAGATTTATCACGCTACCGCGGACTCACCGACGCGACGCGACGCGACCCCAGCTCGCCGGCGCGGCGCATTATTGCTGGCTTTATTTCGCGGGCGATTTATGCATTTAACCCGGCCGCGAAATACGGCATCACTGGGCAAATCGCAAATTAATGCGAGTCGCCGCGCTTGAAAAAGATAAGAAGCCGGAGCGGGCCGGCCTCAGCTCGCCCGAATCTTTCCCGCATTAGCGGGCATCGCCCACGCTAACGAGTGTACTTAATTTTACGTTGCAGCGACTGCCGCTGACATGAGATTAAAAACGTTTACGCGAATGTAACTACGGCGTAATTTCCAGGCCGCGCTCCGCGTTTATCCTACGGGAACCGGCTGCGGACGCGTGCATGCATTCGCACAGTTTATGCGCACTGCGCGGGGAAATGAACGCCCGAGCAGAAAATCGCTACTGCAATCAGCGGCCGAGCTTCACGGTGCAGTTTGTCCGACCAAGCACGGAGCTTAACTACTTTGGGCAACGTCGACTAGCGACTCGTCTAATGCGCGACTCTGTTAAAGCCAAGACGCGAGAAAATACGAAAATACGAAAATAAGGTTGAAGGAAGACAAAATAATTCGATTTACAGCAAATAATGTGTTGGCAAGTAAAAGCGCGAATCCAATCTGCAGAGATCTGTAACCATAAATGTAAATAACAATTGGTTTATTTAAACTTTTATGGTGCTAAGATACGAAAGTTAGTTACATTAAAAAAGAATATAAACTTATATGTTTGCAGTCACACGGAAATAACAATAATTTTGCTAAAGTATTTCAGAATTTAGATAGATAAAGATCTGAAAATAGTTTTATACAAAAAAGTATCAAAATAATTGTGTAGAACGGTCAAACTAATTGCGCGAATTAAAACTTTTTGCAGCATTACTCACCATGATTGATATTTCTATATAATTATTTTCAGATCTGTATTTAGCTAAGTTTGTAAATAATTCAGCAAAACCGTTCTGTCCGTGCACATATATCAATAGCAACGGATTCTTTTGACAGAGATCAGTATTTAATGGAACTAGTTGAAAAATGTTCCCATGTGTAATAAAAATAGTCTTGATTAAGATAAAGATAGAATAAAATCACAAAATTTGTGGTATAGCATTGCAGAAACTTCGAACGCAATGGAAATGCATTTGTTAATATTATTAATTTATTTTGTTGTTACAACAATACAATAGCTTAATAATGTACTGTAACATGTTTTATAATTTAAGTGCAATTAATTTATATTAGTTTCGTATATATTATTATGTGGCTGTTAACTGTGAACCAATTGCGAGAACGTTTCACTCGTGAGAGACGATTTCTCTTTTACGATCTTCTTCTTGTAACAACATTGGTAGAATCCAATATTTTCGTTTCAGTCTTTTTTCTCTTTCCGCAATAACTGCAAAATAATTGCAACCAAAGCTACAAGAATTGTTTTTTTAACGCAATGAATATCCATTCATAAATAATAGTAACTTTTTACACCTTGCGAAAGTCAAAATTGCACAGAGAGTTAGAACGGACTTAAACACGAATTCAAGTTACGAGTTTACGGTTCGTTATGTTACATCACGTTACGAGCTGCCATTATAGATAGAAGGCGATTTATTTATACTTTACATTTATGGTTAAACTTACGGATCTCCATTCGATTCGATCCGTAAAAAGTTGTCGAATATAATTATATATTAAAAGATGTATATTTGTATTGAGGATGTATCACACAAATTTTTTATCACATGTATTACTATTTATATTTTAAATAAATTAAACAAATATATAAATTTTGTTTATTTACAGAACATCTAATTATTATACAATACTATAATACGTTGTAACGAAATTTCACATAGGTAAGTCAACTTAAATATTTATGATGCTTATATTTATATATAAAAAAATAACATTTTTTGCTAGTATTTTATAACATATTTTTACATTAAAGCATAGATGAAACAATATTACTTTTTATTGAAGTAATTTTTGATTCAGCTTCTAAACAGTCACTACTTATTTATATTACTTAAAAATTTCCAGAATAATCTATAATTTTTGTTAACATTTTGTTATTTTAAAAATAAATGTGTAATGCAATCTTAAATATAAGAAAATAAAGAGAAGAAAAAGTACTAATCAGTAGATCTAATTTAAAAGTAAAAAGCTGATTTAATATCAGCTTTATTGTAATTTTGTTACGTATATATAGAGGAAAGCTCCCTATTATGAGATAGACGCTAATATGAGAAAGCGGCGTTTCCGCTAAACTAATAAACGCTATCTATTGGTTCCACCATAAATTTATTGCTCTTAGATAGAAAACTATTTAGTAGAAAATTCGTTATTAGATCATGCCTGTGTAGTCATTGTAAAAAAAGATTTTAGAAATTGAATGTCTTCAAGTTTCATTGAGATGAGCCGTTAAATCTTGTTTATTATTTAAATAAATATTATTTAAATAAATAAATATTTGGCAATAAATTCTTCATGATGAGATCATAATATATGGGTATAGTAAAATATGGGATATGTTGAATTGTTTAATTACAAAAGTTAGATTTGATGATCGTAAAACCATAAGGCGTGGAAATCATAATATGAGATACCCAGAGTATTTCTAATATGAAATAATCCATGCTTCTATGTTGTAATAAAAATCGTTGCTAAAGAGTAAATGTTATAAAGGAGGCACGTCCGGGTCTTAGCGCCGAGACACTATCAGTGTCCCCATACATTGTACAATAATAAAAAGGACAACCGGAATGAACGTCGAATGCTTATTTCTGCGATGCTTGATACCAACTACCTGAAAGCGAATTCTGGGTATAATCTATCGCGTGCTCATTTTTCACGCACGCTGGCTGTGTTTGTTTGCATTTTAGAAACATGAAATAAATTTTTTTAATTGCAATACAGATATTTGCGTTTTACTATCAATTTCTTGAGGGATCTCATATTAGCACAATTTTTTAATTTTGTAATTTGCTCACTTTTTACATTTCTTTAATTAAAAAAAAAATGGAATTTGAATTTTATATATATATATAAATTTTATATAACGTTATCTTAAAGCATATTAAATTCTCTTCAAAATAATCTATTATTTTTTTAAATTCTGCCCATAGACTTCTAGCATTTATCCAAAATGAACTCGGTATCTCATAATAGGAGTCTTTCCTCTACATATTTTCCTCTACATTAAATACTTTTTACATTATCTTTTACATTATCTTTACGTTGAAATAGCAATTCAGAACAGATGAAGCGCGGCTGTCATGCTCGTTAAGATTATTTGCATAATTTGCACAGAGTGTCTTCATCCATTCCGTAAACGTATGGTAAACGATATATGGTGCGCATAAGGTAATGGCAGCGCAAGCGGCTGTTTAGCGTCATTCTGCCGCGACGAGCCCATATAATCGCCGCTTAGAGCAGTTTGCAGCCTTAAACTGTCATAGTTCCGCAATTTGAATGAATTTGCGTATAAGCTTTCCGTACGGAGGTAACGTTACCGAACGACGCAAATTATTTTATTACGCTTATCTACGCGGATAATTTTTAATGACCATGCTTAATAGGCTGTTAAGCGACTGCATTATCGCGAATAGTTTAACGGGATATTTCATGCGAAAGAAGTAAACTGTTTGTAAGCGATCTGCCTCGCGTCGGATTACATTTCATAATTAGACGGATTCATAGAATTAGTTTAACATTACCAAGTTTATCTATAATGTTAGAAGAAATGATTTAGGCAGGGAGAGGATGGTTTTGTTGAAGCACCTAAAAAGGATTCTGCATAAATTATATAGAATATTATTAGAACATTGGATCCCGATGAAATGAATTAGTTTTCATATTTTGCATCCATATTGTAGTTTATAATGTTGTGAATATGTGATGTACGAGTATCAAAGATAAAACTTGTTCTCATAACAATGTATTCTAAAAAATATCGGATTTAATACCATGCGGTATCTATGTAAATATTCTCACTGTATTGGTGTTATTAACATCAATATCAGACGAGGTTTTAACGGGGATTTTAAATCCACACTATCTCTTAATTCATTTATATTAATTAACACACTAATATGGTGAGGATTAGGCTTCGAATGATATTAAAATCATACCGATATTTTTTACACAAAAAACTTTGATACAACATAGCTCAACTATCTATTATTAAGTTCTTATGTGCGTAACATTTTTTGTTTACTATACTATATTATAAGCTATAATATGTGAAAACTATTTATTTCACCGGAATTCAATTTTCCGCATAATTAGTGCGAGATCCTGTTAGCTACGGATTTAAAAATAATTTTATTGGACCATCAAAGTAATTATGTAGGTCGCTTAAGCTGGTTGCTGGTATAACGTCAAAACTTCTTGCAACATTGTTCATTATGCTTGAGATTCCTACGCAATCATGTTGAGAGTCTAACAAAGTTAGTTATTTTCGGATCTATATCTAGCTAATTTTTTAGATATTCCAGCAAAATAATTCTTTCTGCGCAGAACTGCAGATTTCCAAAAGAAGTCATGTTGCGCGTACATGGAAGTGATTCTCGTTGTATCGCGTGAAATGAAAATCAAATCGGAAACAGTGTCAATACTCACGCCAGTCGACGCGGAAGTCGTTAAGTCGAATAATATAAACGTAATGCTCGTTAGTCGGCGAGAGAATCGTTAAGTCGAGTCAACCAATAGAAAATGCAAATTGCAATTTCCCCCATCCCGTGTACTTTCCGTGAACGCACGCGTTTTCGGCTCGCGCACATCGTGCCCGGATGCGGCCGCAGCGACTTCAATTATTTATGATGCGCGTGTAAATATAACAATTCAATTTAAATTTATTGCCATTTGCTTCTCTCCCTCGCCTCGTGTCGTATCCCGCGGCATGAATATAGAGCCATTTAACTAGCGGGCGGGTTTCGCGCGCGAGCAACGTTCAGAATAACATTCGATTCGTTATGACGTGATTGTGAATTTGCGACGCGCGTCCGTCCGCTATATTTACTTTGCATTACGCGGTCGTTGTTGTTTCAACGACACGTATGTACGGTCGTTTCCATCGAGTCGACTGCATTTCCAACGAAGCACATATCAATGAATGGTCGTAGCAGATGGAAACGTGAAAAACTTGTGCGCGTAAGATAAAAACGCCAACTGTGACTGCTCGTTTATCCACGATCGAAATGAATCTAATATGGTAATAATGGAAAGAAAATATTTTCGCGACTCAAGATCTTCATTTTAAAAAATCAAAACTCTCGATAATAAAAAGTCAAACTACGGACAACAAAGTCTGGCAGGCGAATCCAATTATCTGGTCTTGAAGTAATTGAATTATTAATGCAAGTTGGATCATAAAAATGATTTGGGATGTTTAAATAAAAATAATCTTTTAATCAGATTAGTAGTAATCTCGCAGTAAATTGGCAGTTTCAGATTAAATATTTTTAGCAAAACAAAATTCTCAGGCGATAGATATTTTTGCACAAATTTTGATACATACACTGTTAAATTCATATAATGTCACATTACATCCAATTTGAATTAGGTATATATTTTTAATCATTTTTGTAGGTCACTATTACTTCTCTCCAATGTCGTTAATTTAACTAAAGCAATGAAGTTAAATAATTGAAATCAAGAAAACGTCCTGAATTGAACTCTACTGTTTATTTTTTGCTAAGTGCATACGTTATATTGTACATATAGACCTTATTTACTTGGAAACTAACCACCAAAATGAACTGATTTACATCTTGATGAAAGTTAAAATTAACAAAATGTTATTTAATTCAAGGGATTCGGTTACCATTATTCCTTTGATATATTTAACAGTATTATACAGATTACAAGCAAGAAGAATATCACGAATATATTGTGGGAATGAATCTCGATTGAGCTTTTTAACGATCGATCGAATATTCGTGACGTGTTTTCCGCAGACAGAAGAAAATATTGGAGTAGTCCGGTGGCGGGTAAGCCGCTACCAATCAAATTTAAAGTTGACTATATCCACTCTTCGCGAATCAACTCCCTTTCTTCCGTCCTTTCTGCGACTTCCGTCATCTCACCCGTATTTCACCGCGAAACTGCTCGGAGTCAAGCGATGAAGACGGAAGCTATTCCCAATGCAACGCGAGCATCGCAGATTGCTTTTGCTTTCAGCAGCGCGAGCTTTGTACCGAGACACTTGAGCGAATTCTCGACATTTTCCATTTCCGCCGAAATGCTCGTAAACATAGGAGAAAGGAAGGCATGGGGGCCTGATGCCGGTACTGCGGGTAGAGGCTTGCCGAAGTGTGAAATAATGTATAAAGCGGGGATGAATAATGACTTGGCTGTAATCCATTGCGGTCGGGATGCTTCAGACATCGGTTTAGTATCTAACAGAACACGTCCCATGTCATAAAATATGCACGGTGGCCCATAGTGGAAAACATCAGTATCTCGATATTGAGTCATCTTGCACAGCGATTAGCTTGCAGAAACACTATATTAGACTCTTTCGAAATCCTCTTATTTTTCCATCATGAATTTAGCTTTTAATTTATATATTTTTGTTTTAGAACTTTATACAGGTTACTTACAACAATTACATTCATATTTAATATTAAAAGTCAAAAATGGATTAAAGTTGCAGTTACACAAATGTTGCTACACTCAGAGAAAAACATGATGATAGTAATTATAAAAGTGACAACTACACTATAACTGTAATAAATTTTATGTATACAGTTGCTCATTAAAAAAATTATTCGTTTTGCTCATATTTTTTTGAAGCAATTATGTATTTTCTTTATACCAATTGATTCATATTATTATTCTGTTCATGAAAATATTAAGAGACGATTATCGAAAAATTAATAGTTTACGAGATATTTAATATTCTATGTTAATATGTGCCGGAATAATTAAAATATAAAATATTTCATAAACTATTGGTTTTTCGATACTTTCATTTTAATACTCTTATATGCATAATATTAGAGAAATCGTATTATGTAAAAAAATAGATATTTCATTAAAAAAATGAGATTGATCTTGAAATATTTTTAACGCCTCCACTAATAAAAAAAATTTATGCACTATGTAATGGTCCCTTCGAAATCACGTAACTTTTGTGTATAACAGTTTTTTATATAACTTATAGTTTACCAAGTTTTCGACATGTGCAAATTGTATGCCTTATTCTCTCTCTCTCTCTCTCTCTCTCTCTCTCTCTCTCTATATATATATATATATATATATAAATTAATTTACATAGTTAAATAAATTGTTTAATTGTTTATTGCAACTGTAAGATAGTTTATTCAATTACGTACATTAATTCTATGTGTAAAACTTACACAGCCGCATTTATAGTTGCATCATTGTCTTTTTCTCTGAATGCACGATGAAATTAAATTTAGAATTTGTTAGTAAAATCTGTAGTGTGTGTGTGTGATTGTGCAGTATTGCATTTACGAGTTGACGCCTCAATTCTCAGCTAGATTAAATATTTGATTTGCGTTTACTAAATTCCATACTCTCGGGCTTTTCGCTCACCGCGGCGGCGCTTATCTACGAGCCGTCGAAGTATCTCTTATAATTTTCACATGACGTTAAAGCCGTCGCTAACGGTAAGTCGCGTTTAGCGCTCGGAAGTTCTTGATCTTAAGCGAGGGATTACAAGATACTTAGCTCTTCGCTGCACGCGGCATTAACGTGCAGCGGCAGTGACGGCAGATTGTACCTGAAATTCTTCTCTAACTTTCGCTCTAACCGACGTTGGTTATCGCGGATCTCGCGTCTTATTCTTCGGCGCGCGGGATAAACGCGTTATCCCTCTTAATGCTACTTATTCAGTTGGCAAACTATTTTGCGAATTATATCGCAAAGCGCAGCGATGAATCGTGGCCGCCAATTCCGGGAGCCGCCGCCGGGAGATTCGCCGAGTTCACGTCATCGTACCAATAGATACGAATGAGACAGTCGATATGTTAGGTATGTTTACCATACGTGCCCGCAACATGCAGTATTGCGGATCTGTCACGATCAGCTTTGTTAATGAGTCATTACCCCCAACGAGAGACGACCCACTTCTGCACGAGGGATACACCACGCGGGTAATCGTTACAAGTAAAGCTTGCACATGGGATCGATCGTCGTACATCAGCCTGGGTGGATTTCACGCATCCTCCCATGGAGCTCTGTCGGGATCGCTGATAATAGCCGTGTGTAGCCACTGGAAAGTAGTTCGTGATTACGCTCCTCTGTGTGGAGTTAATAACATTACGGTGTGGAAACCGCGACGACGGAACAGAGACGGTTGTTTTCTCTGGAAATCCTGACTGTTAATTTAACAAATGGAGCATTTCTGCGTACGTAAAGTGTTTTCAACAAGTTCCGACAAAGCGTATTTATTCGATAGCGTATTATTTCGAAGCAGAAAAAAAAGGATACATAATATTCATTTTATTTAGAAATTTTTTTATTTGTTGAACAAATAAAAAAAAGTTGAAACTTTTATTATATTGTATAATTTTTTTAAGTTAAAGGCCCTGAATTATCCTTATTATATAATATACATCACTCGTACATGTATTACTGCATCTTACGTCACACATGTATAATTTTTTGGAACGTGGAAAATTACAGTATGATACTTTATGATGGATTCACGTTTCGAAGACGAATGATAGTCTACTTCAACAATGTTTCTTTTATGTGTGCCCGTTTTATGATACACGACATGCAAGCCCGAAAGAGGTCGAATATATCTGCACCAACAGCGGTTGTGATCGTAGAACGCGATTGTACAAAAAGTAACACTTTTCTTTAGGACACTCTGCTACATAAAGAGCATTTTCGAAATTCAACTTATGCGGATACTTTTTGGTTTTACGAACGAACTTTACGACAGACTATAACCTATCGAAAGTTTGCACTGTGATAAGGCTGGAATTTTTATCAAATTGATCAAGAATTTATTGAAAATTCACATCTTGTATTTTCAACCATTCCATTCGAAATATCGTCACATATTAGCGATAATATACATATATCAAATAAAAATGTTTTATTGTATTATTGAGGCAATTTAATTTATTCATTTTATTGATTTACTTTCAAAAAGTTTGAGTTTATATTGATATATGTAGATATATGTACACATATACGAAAAAGAATCATTTTAACTAATCCGTTCAAATATCTCAAAATCCATAAGTTTTAGAAGGAAACTTTTTAGATAAAAGTTATATGGTCTGGAGGGATACGAATAAAGATAAAATTAATTTTTGAAAATAATTCGTTATAATTATATGAATGTCATTGTTGTCTTTTTAAAATAAAATTATATAATTTTTTACATAATATAAATTAGAAAAATCATAATTTCATTTTAAAAAATGGCAATGACTTTCACATGATCTTGAAAATTTGTTTAAAAAATTATTTTTGTCATTATTCGTCCTCAGATATTATAACTTTTAAAATTTACGTTTTAAGATATTTGAAT
Source organism: Acromyrmex echinatior (assembly GCF_024713525.1). Classification (NCBI taxonomy): domain Eukaryota; kingdom Metazoa; phylum Arthropoda; class Insecta; order Hymenoptera; family Formicidae; genus Acromyrmex; species Acromyrmex echinatior. The sequence goes on along the minus strand of NC_141862.1, from coordinate 4,591,047 downwards.
TGATAAATGAAAATGGTCATCCTGTATATATATATATATCATATATATATATATATATATATATATATATATACATATATCCTCTGAGTGAATATATGTACACACACTTATATATTTATATAATATTAAATAAAAAAATAAAAATATATTTTACGTATCGAAGTTATATTTGAAAACTTCAAAAATTATTTCATCATATTCACTATATTCCGAAAAATAGAATATATTTTTTATATCTTGCAAATTTAATATCTTGCAAAACTTTTATCTTGTGATTAAAATTATTTTTATGAATAAAATTTAATTTGCAAAGTGGAGCATAAAAATGATAAAACAAAGAATAATTTTTTCTATTGAATTAAATATATGATGTTATAAAAATGAATAAAAAGAAAAAGAGAGAAAATGAAGTACATATCGAATTATTTTTCTGATTGAATGTCTAGAGAGAAGGAAGAGTAAGAAACGACCACTTCTACTTGCCCTTGAGGAAATATCTGTAGAGTACATTCGATGAGATTGTTTACTCGCACTTGGAGTTTCATTCTATCTAGATGCTTAAGCAAATCAAAGAAGGATTATAACGAGATATTCTCAAGGACCGATCGATGTCGCGTAATAGTTATATTATAATGATCTGTCGTATTGCGTCGCATAATAACGTCTAACAACTTAACAGGCGAAAATTTCCGCGTGGGAATGTGATTTTAAGTAGACACTGATTATATGTAATTAATAACAAAATTTTTTTAATTACGAAACCATGACTGTAATTCAATTACCACATATATATATAATATAATTTAGTTATGATATTTTTAAAACAGTCTGGAGAAAAATAAGGTGAAAAATATAAATTATCGTGATTCAATAAGTATAATACTTTGCAACGCCGATTTCAATCTGTTAAATTAATTTTTCCGGCGTCTGGAAAACTCCGCGTCATTCTTAATTTCTTCAAGTGAGTTTCAGGAGATAGCTAAAAGGGATCATTACGACAAACTGTCAGCTGTCGATTGCTATTTCTTAATAGCCATATTGACTTACAGTACAGATTCATTGTACAAAATTATATATATATGAGAAAATAGATATACGCGTAAACAAAAACAGAAAAACTATATTTTAAAATGTACACAGTGAGAAATATTTTTTATTTTTTTTTAAATCGATACTTGTTAACATTTGTGTGTTGAATTTAACAAATATGAATGCTAATTTAACATAATATAATTGTTTGAATATTTTTTAAATTGTTCAACATTTTCTATTGTTAGCCTTAAAATAACAATTTATGAATAAATGTACAAATAATATAAAATAATATATTTTAAAATGTAAATTATAAGAAAAATAAATAAATCGTGTTAATTTTACATATTATAAATATCAAAGTTACTGAACCGTGTCAATGTAACATGTAAACTAATTAATTAATATATTATAATATAACATATTGTAAGTAAATTACAATTTTATTGAAGAAATATGCTTTCATAATTTACTTACTAATTATGTCAATGTTATATTTTTTATGTTAATTTTTTATGTAATACTTGTGTTACTTCCCAATATACATATTCATCTGACGTAAAAAATTAGTATACAAAAGGGTAGAACTTTTGAAACATGTGAAGTGTGTTAAATTTAACATAAATTTTCCAATTGTATATAATCTTGAAAATAAAACTTAAAAACTTTTCTCTCTCTCTTTCTTTTTTACAATTATAACTCCTCAAATGATTAGAGCCACCTAATTAAATTGAGATAATTTTAATTGAAGATATCTCATGCGCGCGTGTAATTTTCTTATTCAAATTACTTATCGGAAAAAAGTCTACCACAATACATACAATCGTCAGACACAAAGAAAAATGTTTCAATGTTAACGGTTTCTTTTATATTTCCTAAATGCCCTCAAAGAATACATCATTTTATAATATCGCCTCAAAGCACCGACCACATTTTTGCAACGAAATTATTTTCCCCGCCGTTACTCATAAGACGATTAACTCGAGCCGCGCTAGAATACTTTCTTCAAAGGTTTTCCTTACATAACGTACACTGCGCGCGATCGCCATGTACCTACGCTTTGAGAAGATCTCTTGAGGAAACCGTCCTCGATGAGCGAATCGTGAACCTAAATTTATCTTATTCGATTCTTTCGCCTCTATTGTCCGCAAAGGAAAAGTTCAATGACCGAGTAGGTGATATTTATTAAAGATCGATACCGCTCGATAGCCATACCGGCGGTATTAATAATCGAAACGCGTTATTATTTCGATTCGCAATAACAAGAGTAAGGTGAGGCCGTATGAGAGATGTTCCTCGACAATCGGGACAGAGAACTCAACTTGTTGTAGGGGTTAAGGCGATAGATCACGGTACACGAGTGCTTTCGGACGAACGGATGGACGGTTGCCGAGTGGGCCCTCCTATATGTAGCACCAGAAAGTAACCCTTCTCGGTTTCCGACTGTTCCCGTGAAACCGCTTTCCCTCTTTCTCTCTCCCGCTCTCTTTCTCTCGACCAGGCCACGAGGCGCCCATTATTGCCCGCTCGGCGACGCCCGTGCGGCCACGCGCGATTTATCGCCACGTGTGTTTTATTGGCTCCTCCCTGCCACAGTAGCCAGCCGCCATACCGTACCATCGATGTGCTCACGTCCAGATTTCGGGCCCCCGGGTTATCGGCCAGAGATATCGTCCAGCGGACATGTTCACGCTAGCCGCGCCGTTGTCCCTTCGTGATGTATCGACAGCTTGTGATACTTATTCGGCTGACGCATTATCTGGGTTACAAAGAAGTCGTATATATATTTGAAGAACAAATTTTTGTTTTTCAAAATTACGTCAAATATTATATTGAAATTGATATTGTTCCCTCATTTTCAAAATAATTCAAAAATTCATGAATGAATGAAGTAAACATTATTCTATCAAACATCAAACGTGAACCAACTTTATACATAATAACTGATAGAGTTCTAAAAGTTATGACTGAAAAATTAGTTTTGATCTTATCTTCCTTTGATTTTGATATTAATAAATTAGGTTTTATCTAATTATTGCCTCGGCATTGACCTCTCTATCATTTATCATATTGTTTAGCAATTTCGAGTTTGAAAATTCATATTATTATTGAAACAGTCTTGATAAGAAAATTGCGAAAATTATCACAATCCCAAAAGATGTTTAAAAAAAAATCGTCACAAAAAGATGATTTTTTAAGGATTAAGATATGAAAATGCCAAAAATAATTCGTTTGTTTATGTTAAGAATATATTCTTTTTGCTGATGTTATTTAATTATCAATAATTTTCTGTTAAGTTGAAAAATATGTTTTCCTCTTTTCAGGGAAATTTAATTTTTTTAGTCATATCACTTTTGAAATAAAAGCGAAAAAAAGAGAGAGAGATGTTTCTCTTTCTATCTTTTCGAAAATCATCATTCAATTTAATAAATATATAATAGTTTTAGCGATATAGAAAAATAGAGTTCATAGAAAAATAAATAAAAGAATATATGGTAACAATTTACATTTTGTAATTAAAAAATAATAAAAAGCGTATGCATAACAAAAAGATACACATATGTAAGTAAAAGAGAATTAAGTAACTATTAGGTATTTTTTGTTTTCATCAAAAATTATCTTCTAAATTAATTTTCAAGATTTTAGTTCCGTGTATTACCAAGTCCTGTTTTTTAAAATTCAATTTATATAATAATGCAGATTTAATGCAGGTTTTTGGATCATCTCCAGTATAAAATGGATTTACGTAACAAACAAGTTTCTTATTAAATATTACTTTCAGAAAATAATACGTTCAGGAAAGTGTCGCGCGAAACGTAGTCTGCATCTGCTTGGTATGACGAACGCTTCAAGTTGCCGCGTAAGTCTTATCCTCTTTAACATTCATGAGGACGAACTATTACTTGCGACGAGTTATATATGTCGCGTTTGAACAGTTTACGATGTGTACTTCCCGGGGTTATTGCTAGTTGCTGGGTTGCGTAACTTATGTAATAAAAATGATGTAAGCACACCTGTGCAAGGCGTATACGATGGAGAAATTGCGTGTCAACAGTCGATAAGCAGTTAATATCGATAATCGCGTGAATATTTACAACATCAATAACTCGCAAATATACTCAACATTAAGCGTCAAGAAACCCGTCGCGTCACTACAACACAGAAAAGTTTGCAATTAAAAAAGTTTCTTTATGCTTTCAGTGTGAGAAAGAAACTTTGGGCATTGGTCGGTATACCGAATCCGGATGGTCACTTCGTTATCTACGTGATGAAATTGCAGTCACAGTTGATGATTAATGTTCCGCTGAATATAAAAGTTTCGCCATTACTTCCGATTCTGACAAATCCTCTATGATACGTCGATAACAAAGATACATCAAATCATTGCACTTAATTCTTAATTTTGACGTTATTATCTCTCGGATGAGGAACAAATGATGATTTCCGATTCCTTATTACACGCATGATGCAGTATGTTCTGTGTTAATCAAGGAGTGAACCGTTGATCAAACTTATGTCCACCAATGCCCTACTCATACCCAATAATGCCTAAATAATGCTCAGTTTTTATGCCCATTAATCCTAGTAATGCTAGTCCTAGTCCTAGTAATTTAGTCCTTAGTAATGCTCTACAATGCTCTACAATGCTCAATAATGCATAACATCATACCGTTTATTATAATACAATTTTCTTAAGTAATATCCAGTAATACAAATTTGTACATCGCAATGCCTTCAGCGGTTTGCCCCTCAGGGTTAATTTTCTTTTACGGGTATACAAAAATTCCCTTACATTATCCGAGAAACGTCCTAGAAATATCCTCTGAATGTCTTTAGGACATCCTTTGGAAATCTGTGCTGTATGAGTTATTACATATACTTTAACATCTTTAACATCTCAAAAAATATTTATAAAGCTAAAATATTAATCTTCCGTCCGCAATCTAAGTTATTTTTAACGAATTGCGATTGCTTGTTTAATCATTTTTGGCATAGACAAAATTTCACTTTGAAATTCCATCCTTATTTTTGCTCAAATAAATTTCTATTAAATAAAGATTTTAATATTTAACCCGTTGAACACTTGAAATTATATAAGGATCTTTAGAAAAATTATTTTCTAATTATAGTAATTCAAAATATGTTACTAAAATACTATTTTTGTCATCAGTGTTTTTTTAAACTAGCAGGCAGTGTTTACTGGACAATTTTAAGTGAACTGAAAATTTCATTGTAGATGCGTCGAAGCCGAAGAATTGCAGAAAAACAAAAAATGATTTGAACAAGATGATTTGAACGTAAACGGGATTCTAAATCTACTGCGCAATAGAGATAAATCTGAAATTGAAGATTTGGATTCCGAGAATGAGCTTGAAAATCAACCATCTACACAAAATTTTGAAAATAATATCACTGAAGATCTCAATGATGATGATGATTTTTCTACTATCAAAGGTAAAGATAAGAAAAAGATTAGAATTCTGAGAAAACACCATTTGACACTTCCTGAGGAAATTAAATGGGTAAAATGTAAGTTTGAGCATATGGATTTCGAACAAAAACAGTTTAAGGTTACTTTAAAAACAAAGATAGAGAATAAAAATTTGGAAAGTCCAATAAAATATTTCCTTAATTATTTCGACAAAAATCTTTTGAATCTTGCGGTTCGATGTATAAATGAATATGCTAAGTCAAAAGAAATTGCTCGTTGGAAACCTACAAATTTCATTGAAATCAGAATCACTCATTTTTATTCTCTATCTTTGTTTGTGAATTAATCTTATTGTTAATTGTTTTTGTTTCGAAATCTGTATGCTCAAACTTACATTTAATATTCTCAGGAAGTGTCAAATTGTGCTTTCTCAGAATTCTAATCTTTTTTTTATCTTACCTTTGATAGTCATAGAAAAGTCATCACTATTGAGATCTTCAGTGACATTTTTTTCAATATTTTGTGTAGGTGATTGATTTTCAAGCTCATCCTCGGAATCCAAACCTTCAATTTCAGATTCGTCTCCATTGCGCAGTAGATTTAGAATATTGTTTACGTTCAAATCACTTTGTTTTTTTTTTGCGATTCTTCGGCTTCGACACATCTGCAATGAAATTTGCCATTCACTTGAAATTATCCAGTATACCGGACATTTTGTTATAAACCTTTAATTTTCTTCATGAACAGATCATATCATAACAATTTATATGGCTTAAGGACATATCAAAGAATGATATCCAAGAGTTCTTATAAATCGATGAATACGATGAATTTCACTTTTCAGCTCATAATTATCTATGATGAAAATTCGAAAATTAATTTTTTCTCCAGGAGCAGTGTATTAAGGTCGCGGTGCTACAACAGAATAACTAGATCCGACGTAAACATTTGTATTTATCCACTCTCCGAACAGTTTTTGAAAGAGTAGATAGGCGCGTGACTGATAAAATAACACACTGTATTCATACTGAGATTTTTTTATTTTGTGTCCAGTATACTGGACAATTCAAATGAACGGGTTAAATTAAAAAACTATTTGGTAATGTAATAGACATTAAAAAATAATCCTGAATTTTTTTTAAAACATAAAAACCAAAAATAGGGTGGACAAAAAAGACCCAGATTGCAGATAGAGAGAGTAAAAATATGATTACAGATATAAAAAAAGGAAAAGGTAAAGACTACTATTTAGCCAAATGCTTCTAATATTTCAAAGAAAAGAAATGCACGAATGATCCAATCGTGTATTAGCTTTTATCACAAAGATACAAATATGAAAGAATAATTTTTCAACTATTTTTCAACTGTATCTTAGTTACAAGCACGTCGAGCACACGAAATTTCGCGACATTAAACGCATTGTGTGCTACCTGAAGACGTATAGTACAAATGCGAGAGACATGAGACATGTGTCACTGCGTGGTGAGTGAAATACATCCTACCGGTCAGTGCAGGATGTTTTAATAACATTTCTACTGCTCCGGAAAAATAATCCGCCTCCGACGATTCTACGTGAGTTTACTCTATTAATACAGAGCTGTGTACAAATACCTCGTTGTTGAAATGAAATATATTTTTCTTAAAAAATCTTATAAAGATGCCATAAGTATGTTAATTCATTGCCGCACAAAGCACTATTTTCGTGAAAAAAGGAAAGATTTCGCGTTTCGTTTATATCAACCAAAAATTTTTCAAATAAAATTAGCATTAAAATATAATATTCCCTTATCTTTTACCTTTCGTTATATATCGTATCCCAAAATATATAAATATTTATAACCAATATATTTTTCTATAAAGATCAGGAGGTCAATCATGTAATTTCACGCAAAACTTTTACGTTTCATTTTTCACTTATCGAGATTTCATGTAAAACTTCACGTGTGACGGTTAATATATCTTATATATGCGCAGGTTTCTAGGTCGATATTCATAGTCTACTCTTATTTCAAGATAATAATCTATCTCTCCGATATTATCTCGGGATGTTGGCTTATTATTCAACATAATAATCTATCGAGGAAAACAACACGGTTAGATTACATTTATTCTAATTTCGAAGTGTACACTGAGGGAAAAACTGTTTGGTATTTATAACTATAATTATAATACATATATAATTATGATAACTACTGTAATATTAGTAATAATAAGTATACGTATAGTTTTATCAACCAACACATATATAGTTGGCAATCGAAAATGATCATAATTAATAGTATATTTTTATGATTATTGTAACAATAAAAATGTGTGCGGTTAAAATTATAAAAAAATAAAATTTAAATGACTTAATATGTAATTATAGTTACAAATATCAATCAGTTTTTTCTGTGTATTTATGAATTCCCTAGATTTCCGCCATCATGGCAAAATAAAGCACGTGGACAATTCATATTTTCACGATTGGGAGAGTTACATGATTCCGCGAATATAGATAAATATAGATAATCGCAGAATTCACATGAATCTTTTCACTTTCCTTAGGAGAAAAGTTATGTAATCAATCTCCTGTTCGGGGATCGTATTATGTCCCGCCACGGAAAGAAAATTTTGTTAAAGCCTTTAAATATTTAGCTAAATATAATTTTTAAAATAAATTCGTTAAACCAAATAATTATGTAGGATGCTCAAGTTATAGTCAGTGGCACAAGAATGTTAGTAGTTTTCTGAAAAAACTAAGCTTTATATTAAAAGTTAAAGATATATTTTCCGTCATCGCGAGATATACTTTGCACAAGATCTTTAGTCAGAATTTTGGATAAGAACTTCCAGTTCTTCCGAATGTGCCAAGAAAACTACTTCAAAGTAAATATCTCTTTCTCGAAATTTTATCTTCGCGATTGACCAAATATTTTAAATCGGATTTGTGTCCGGAGATTGGAAAGACCAATTTCCATCGATCGATGTCATTTTACGTGAAAATCTCGTAAAAAGCATATCTAATAAAAAGACGACAAGTTGTAATCAATAATGATTGGACGCCATACTAAGTAAATGCATTTTAGTAAATGTAATATATAATATACTTTTAAAATAACATTACTTTAATACAAAGCGCCACTACGATCTGAATGTTGAGATGTTGAACTATTATATATATTCATATAAATGAATTAATTTTAGAAATGATAATTGCGTGCCGATATGGTTGTCAATCGGACTTTCAACGCAGTCAATCTAAAATATTAATAATCTCCCCAAATTTCCCAAATTAATCTTAAAAAACTGTAATAACTGTAATAAACTGTAACAAACTTTTAAAATATAATTTTTATTCGTAATATAGTATATTCAGTTTCTTTCAGAGAACTGCTGATGACATTCTTATGCCACTGCACTGACGATACTGACCATATTATTTGCTAGAATGTTCAAACCTTTCGCAGCATTGCTCATTATGCTTGAACGTTCTACATAATTATTTTGATAATTCAACCAAATTATATCCGACTAGCTAAATTTTTAGATGCCTCAGCAAAATCGTTCTTTCCCTCTACGTAAATAAAAATTAAGGTCAATCCGGACTAAAGCCATCGTCGCGATCCGGACGTGTCGTCGTCGAGCTGTCGACGTGAGCTGCGCGCTCGTCGCAACTATGCACGGCACGCTCGGGGATACAAACTCGCCGCGAATTTGCACGTGCGGATTAACGCGCGCGGTGCGACGCGGTGCGACGCGGTGCGACGCGGCGCGACGCGGCGCGACGCGGCGCGCCGACCGAGTACGTAAGCCCGTGGAACGGCAGCGGGTGCCTCCGGTGCACATCGCGTATGACCTATTAGGCAATGAACGTAGGAGAGAGAGAGAGAGAGAGAGAGAGAGAAATCCTATAGCTGCTATTATCGCACGTATATCGATCCTGCCAATAGCAGACACGTACATGGACGCGGCGCCTATCCTTTCGTAACACGCGCGGAAGCTATAGATATAACGCAGCGACTTACATATTGCGACGATCGCGCTGCTGGCTGAACTGATTCCCGTGATTCGACGGCCTGAAATTAATTGGCCTGAACGTAAATCGCGCGGTCGATTGCCCGCGCGGACTCGTTTGCGCGATCAGAGCTTTCCGACCGCAATCGACGCGGCGCGCCGACCGATATATCTGTTAAAAGTCACGCGAATATTCCAGTCGTTATTTTTGGCCGGCCGATCGGCGAGCCAGGTTTCACACCTGAAGATATCGTAATAAAAACTATTGCCGACGTTACTGTGCACAGTACGATTTTCAGCTTATTTGCAAATTACGTAATTTCGTAACTAAATCTTTATAAATATCGCACAAACATAAATTATACACGTGGATAAAACGATTTTGCTGGAATATCTAAAAATATAGCTAAAAATATAACTGAAAATAGATCTGAAAATAATTTTGTTGAACTGTTAAAATAGTTATTACAAGTGAAAACTCAAGCAATAAGAATAAACCAAATAAGAGAAAATATCCTACTTTTGATCGCAGATCTTGATAGTATTTCTCATAAATTTTTGAAAATACATTTTTCTATGAACTGCGCGTCGATTCAAAATAATTATGTATAGGACGCTCAAGCACGACGAGCAATGATTGCTAAAAAAATTTGAACATTCTAGTTCAGATCATTTTGAACGTTCTACATAATTTCATTTGTGTCCATTTGTGTAAAAAATGATTTTCAGATTTATATTTAGGTGCTAAATCGGGTACTTTAGAACTCTTTTCCATGTAGAAATCACTATGTGCATTTAAAACTTTATTTTTATCAGTCCGAGTTTTTATTATCTTCATAAAACCGGTGCAGAGTGCAGAGCGTAAAACATCATTTTGCATCTCCCGGAGTGCATCATGGAGCTGAGCTCGGATTTCCGAGAATACCAACTCTGTGGTGAGTTTGCGCTACGCATGCTAAGGAAGCACAGAGACGCCACAATACCGACATGTTGCCCGAAGGAAGTTTACCTTGTCGGAAGGTGACAAAAGCACATAAGCCTTAATTGGTTCGGCCTGTATGCGCCCGCGCTGGGTAAATAGTATCGCTCTGTAAACGCGAGGCGCGCCGAGCTAGACCGGCCATAACCGTAATGTAATCGCTCTTCCCGTATATCCTATATATCTGTCGTATCCTGGCAGTTCACGTTACTGACGTTACTACGAGTGCCGTTCGTGTGAACCGCTCGGCGAGGACGGTTGCCAATAACCCTTTACTTAGCGGTGCATCCGAGCGGAATTACGAGGCCCCTCGCATACGACATAGATTATCCGTCCGGTGACCACGCCTACGGTAGCTCGGTAGCGAATATTATGTACGTATGTACACGCGCCCCGTATCAGGGACATGCTGCCCTCTCTCTCTCTCTCTCTCTCTCTCTCTCTCTCTCTCTCTCTCTCTCGTCCTCTAGCCCGCAGTGAGCCTGTCGAGCTAATATACCAATCGATAAGACGCTCTCTGGGATCACGCTACTACGCTACTATCCGGCCAAGTTGCATGCGTTTCTCCTCAAGCGTATTATCAAGTCTTGTTTGCTCGCATGTACGCGGAAATTAGAAGCCACATTGTATAAATTAATGGCGGTGCTTTCAAGTCAGTTCTCGCCAAACGGTTGGAATATCGAGAGAGAATTATCATTATTGATTTGTGAAAAAATCAAGTTAAGGCTCGCGTTCACTCAGCACTGCTATTATTTCAGATTGTTATAAGTGAGAAAACGCACAATAAATATTTTTGCAAATTATATTTGAATAGAAATATTTTTTTAATAAAACGATATTTCTACTTGATGGAATAGACTTGTAAAATATATCGAAAACTATTTCGATCGCTGAGCAAAATTTCTGGTTCAAAACGAACTAAAAGATTCTGATCATTTCGGAATGTTCATTAGAATTATAATAGATTCAATCAGACAATTTTGATTTATCTATTTTCAATCAGAATTCCAATTAACGCAACAAGACTTTTCCGACATTTATTTCTTATTTCGAAGAGAAATTAAATCATATTTATTCGTATATATATATATATATATATTGTTAATTTGACAGTTGTCATAATTCTGAAGAAAAAGCTCGTTTCGTTTTTGATTGAGAATTTTTTATATATTTTAAATCGATTCTATCAATTTTTTCTTGTTGAAACATATTTCCATATTAATATATTTTGTGCAAGAATGTTTATTATGTATTTCTCTGCTTCTAATGTCACAATCTGAAATACAATAATGATGAGTGAACAGAAACGTTAAAAACAAGATCGCTCGCTGTTATTTTCTGGGGGGAAAAAAAAAAAACAATTTTGACGAAAACGGTGTAACAATATCAATATGTATAGATTAATTGTGCCAATTCAATTTGCAGCGAGCGCTGATTTCCGTGAGAAATCAATAAAAGAGTACTAATATCGTTAATAAAATAATAGCGCGTTAGATAACAAAAGGCTTCGCTGTAACAAAGCTTATTCCCATCGACTGATTGGTCGGCCGTAACGTGACGTGACTCTATAAAATGGTGTGTCCATCGTTTCGACCGACTAACGAGCGTGCGCGCGCGTGAATGAGAGTAGATATCCTTGATATCGATAAATCGCGTCCCTTTGAATTCTATGTCAATCGCGATTCGCGGTACTTACATTATTGACAGCATCGGATGTCCACATCAAAACATGCGTTCGCGCCGCATGATTATGGGTTAGTATAATAACATACGTGCTTGTAGAACATGGTAATAATAATAGACATGGCATAAAATGAATATTGTTGTCTTGTACAATAAACTGATATTTCCGCACGCACTGTTTGGAAAATACATTAAACAATTATCAATTGCGATTCCAATTTATTTGTTCAGTTATATCCGGATGATTCAAATTCGGGAATTAAAAACGACGTAAAAAATATCGGTAATATATAAGTATTTTTCGGTTGTATACAATAATCAAAATAAAAACCTATTATAAATATCCGTATACGCATCAGGTATTACAAAAATATATAGTTGAAAAATTTGTGTTTTCAACCGTATCCTCTATTTCACATGTTCCACAATTTCCAAATAATCCATTCAAATCTTGTTAGAAGGAGTTAATTTGATACAAGATATTAAAAAGTAAATATTATGTAACACAAGAGGTACAACATTGATATAATTATAAGTAAATTGTAGAAGCATATTTCTTCAATAAAATATTAATATTTGTAATATGCTAAATCAACGTTTCTTTCATGTTTTTATCTCAGAATTTACGTTTTAAAAATTAAAATAAATCTTTTAATGTTATTTGTTTACTTAGGAATTGTGTTATTTTAACATTAAAAAATGTTGAATATCATTTTAATAGAAAATATTTAAATAATGCAATCATTATGTTAAATTAATACGTTAAAAATTCGGATATATTAAAAATTCAACACAAAAATTTTAACAAGGATTAATTTTAACATGTTAAAATGTTTTTCACTGTGTAGAGGTATAATACATATATCGATATACAATTGTTGTTCTCTGGTCAAATTATCTCGGTATTCAATTCCTCAAAATTTTCATACTGACGTTACATTATTTTCCGGAGTTTATGTGAGGTGAAAATAATATTTCTCTGTAAAAAGAATTTAATTTTCGCACCATATATGTATAAATTCCAAAGTTTGTGGTTCCGCACCCTCGTGATCGACGGTGATGAAACGAGTTTTAAATTTTACGTCGATCAATCATAATCGTCAAGAAAGACGTTAATGGTCGATATTTCAAAGTTTTAATTCTGTTAACACAGCGGCAACTTCATATTTTTTAATTCAATCACAAGCTCGCAATTATCTTAAAAATAGTTTATTGAGTTTAACTGTCAATATCTTCATGTACCACTTTCTCTGTGGTATTTCCACGAGGTTCAATCGATTCGATTCCGCTTTTGTACTTCGGTACAAATTGTTTGCGGTTAATTTGACAGGTGTCCCGCTCGTAAGATTTTCGACATGTTCGACCGCAAATCGGGGACGTTGGATTCTTCGAGTGTATCGCGGTCTCATCTCCGCAGAAAGAACAGTGGCAGCTGTGATGGATGGACTGGGTGTCCGATGTGATAGCGCAAATTTGCGCCTTCTTTCCCAAGTCTACCGCAATAAGATCGAACGGAAATTTCTCGTCCCTCACAGCACAAGGAAGGGCGAAAAATCCGCCATTCAATGCGGCACAGCGAAATGTCATTTTATGTGCCAAGTCTGTCTTCCCGCGTTACTGAAGTTCGATTCTTTTCCACTGAACGAGCGCTCAGATATCGCGAGATATTGCCAACCATTCTTTTATATGTACTATTCCTTTACCATCATTTCAGCCACATTATCGTTACGATTTCTTGCAAGTACGATTTCATTTCGCGTTGCGTTGTCATACCCTGAGTATGACAACCATTTCGTTGTCACGTTGAGACGATGCATTCAAATTGTTCTAATATCGATTATATAAGATATGTTCTCTTTTATCTTACATTAAAAAAAATTAGTTTTATTTTTTCCTTAAACTGATCATGCGACGACGGCGTAAATTTAATTAGCCGGAATCACGACATTCTTCTCCCTGCTTTCAAGCGTTTGTATACGTGAGCGCGTTTGCTTTTTGTGATGCAAAGTGGCATCAAAACTAACGGATAAACAAGTCACTCGTTACAGTGACGCACGCTGGGACGACAAATATTGTGCGTGACGGGTTCATAGGAAAGTTTTCCGCGCCCTATATTTATAAAATAAAGAAAATTGTTCTTTCGTTTGCTCATTTTTCTTCTTTTGCATACTGTTTTTTATTTTATATTTAATCACTCAAATGACAGTAATTACGATCAATAGAATATTGAATGAAACAATAATAATTCCCTGCGATCTCGCAGAGGAAAATTGGGATTGTTGATTCTATTACGAGAGAATTGATTTTTGCTGTCTAGTACCCCCTAGAGATATACATATATCTGATATAAATGGCCTGACTAAAAGGACATTTTTATTCCAGTCATTCATCTTTATTATGGAAAAATATCGTCTACCAAACGTAGCACAATTATATCGTTTTAATTACAATAAATTCTCATGAGGTACAAGCAATGCTTAATTTGTAATGTATTTACCAAAGCATAAGATTTTCAGAGATAACTTTATATAATTTGTATAAAATAAAAAAACATGATTTTCGAGAATTATTATGAATGAGTTAAATGCACTGAGAAATATATTCTAATTAAACCAACAAAAAGGCCTAATAAGAATGACATTTTGATGTGATTAATCAGAATTCTGGTTATCAGGAATTCTGTTTGTCTCATCAAAATTTCATCTTACTAGACCTTATTGATGCTTTAATTATAATATATTTTCCAGTGTAAATATCACCCTATCAATCACGAAAAGTGAATTAACTTAACTCTAATTTAGGTAACCGTTACCGTTCAAAGAATTCATTAAAATCATTACTTTACTTTGAAAAATTTTCTAGTTGAAAATGAACGAACCAAAATATTTTGATCATGTCGATCAGAATTCTAAAATTATTATACTTATTTCTAAAATTATAACAGATTCAACCAGACAATTCTGATTTGTTCATTTTTAATCAGAATTCTAATTAATCTAAGAATTCTAATAAATCTCAATCTCTCTTTTTCAACACTGCTTTTTTAAAGGATTGTGAAATAAAAATTACATTTGATCATATTAAAAATACATCTTGTCGATATATTATTTGATTAGTTAATAATTTTTTGTCAAGTTAAAAAATAACTTTTCCCTTTTTCGAGAAATTTAATTTTTTAATAATCGATTAATAGAAACAGTAAAAAACACAAGCAATATAATAGAGCTTGAATTTAAATTAGTTTATTAATTCATACAAATAACTAGATCATTGAATTAAATTAGTTATTCGTTGATAAGTAAATCATAGGAACATTTCTATATCAAATCTTCCCATCCATCAGCTTAATTAACAATAAATTAAGAATAAATTATTCATAACATAAGATTGTCAATAATTAAAATTTTGCAGTCAGATTAAGAATCACTACCTTAATTCATCTTACGATTTGAATTTTCGTGATTATTTTTTGATTTATAAAATTTTTAATTCTTGACTATGCTTTTTCTCACCATCCAACGACGAAATAATTAGTAACAGTTGACATTAATATAATGCACAAGAAAAATACTGATTACTGTTAATTTAATTTTACAAGTTTACAAGTTTACTTGATGTATTATCAATCAATTAAAATATAATATGCCCAACCTGTGATATGACTTTGTGTTTGATGTTATTTTAATTATTCAATCTTGCTTCTTTCCAACGTTTTAATTAATATACAGTTTGTTTAAATTGTAAAATTGTATAAATTCAAAAATATTATTAGGCAAATTCATATTGACCAAATATGACGTTTGCCATTAATTTGTGATTAATTTTTGTAGTTGTATTATTTTTGAAACAAGAAAGCGATATGTCAATATTTTTAATTTAGAAAGAAGTTTTAACTCTGTACATAGTAGTATTCCGCAATCGATTGTTAACTCTTCGAGGGCAACTTGATTAAAGAATAAGGATTCTCTACCGTGATTGGTGAAACATTTTACTGAATCTTTGCCCCGAGATCTTGGTCTCGAAGAATAACTAGGGCCATTCCTTTCAACTCGTTTTCTTTCACAGCGTAATTGCAGCCGGGCCGCTTGTTCGCGTCGCGTATGCAAAAAGATAAACAGCCATAATGAGAACGGGAAAGTTTTTAGCATCGTAGCGCAGCTGCGTGCTTGAAAGCTCGCGGGACAGCAGCCTGCAAGTGCTAATTCCGTTTCTCTTTTTCTTTCTTTTACATCGAGAAGAACATAGCGCTTCTTCACTTAAAACACGCTAGTTACATTCTTTTCTAGAATGCACACGTCGTGCCGTGCCACCACCTTCGACTTTTGCGCTCGAATGAAAATGACAGCGCGAAACTGCACACCATACGCGAAATTCCAGGAATAAAAATTCGCGCAGAGAGAAGGAACGCGCGACAGTTCATGCAATTTGTAAATTGACGCGCGACTCCCACACGATATCAAGAATTCCAAAGTACGTATTTTGCATAAATTTCAGGCACAGACTGTATCTTAAACAGCCGTTTACATTTTTCCTCGCGCCAAGCACGCGCGGGGGGTTGCCCCATTTCCGGTCCTTTCAACGCATTCGTTTTGCATGCGCTCATTTCTTTTGCATGCAATCGACCTCTCTCTCTCTCTCTTTCTCGCTCTCTCAAAGAGAGACCCCGAGCTCTCCGCGGAAGACGCTTTTCTTATCTCGCCGAGCATGCTCTTTAACGAACCGAGTTTCCTTTCAAAAATGTCCGGCCGTCATCGGACGATAATATACACTATACAGCATTCGGCACCGAATATATACTTACGCCGCGCGAACGTACTCAATAAAAGTACAAACTTGTTAGTCCGAAAATGTACTTTTCAAACTGGATCTTGTAACGTAGCTTCCGCCTCGGAAAGATGAAAAAGACGTCGCTAAGAAATTATTAAACTTTTACTTGCCATGTTATATTTGTCGGGGAAGAAACGAGACGAGATTACACAGACGAGAGATATTAAGTAATGACGCCTATTAAAATTAGAAATCTCGTCGTTTGCAAAAGAAGAGACTGATCGCATTTATATTTCCTATTCACAAAGAAAACTTTTCAGGCAGGACTCTTCGAGTTTACGTTTTCAATAACAAACGCGCGCTACAATGAAAAGCTGGCAAAAGAAATTTCATAGAAAAGTAGCCGAAAGTAGATGGTGTATCTTTTGCGAGAAGTTAAAAGATTGCGTTGCAACGTGAGGATGAGCTTTATTTGCGGAGCAAATAATAAGATTCGTAGAGCTGCGCTCGCGCCATCAAGGACGCGATTCCATGTTTTTGTTTCCGAATTCGCTTAAAGAGAAGGAAACACTACCTATAGCGAAAAAGCGGCCGGGAAGCAAGGAGAAATAAAAATAGAAACGGGAGGCCGGAATGATACATTGTCCTCGGCTATTGTCCCTCTCGCGAGATATTCTCTTCGTTTTCCTGCATCTTTCACTCTCTGAATGAATACAGGAATCATGCTTCTATCCCGGCACCAAGTCGCTATTGTCGCTCTGTAAACAATTTGCTGACGTATCGCTTGGTTACAACTATTTCGTTGAAGAAGAAAAAGAAAGTATCGACGAAGACTCTCTCGAGTCTGTAGATTTTCTCGCGTATTACTCGCTCGGTATAGTTATCATAATCGATGTAAAGGGAATATTACTCGCTCGAAGTTTGATCAGAGTTTAATGAGTACCCCATAATGCTAATAGTAACCTAATTACGACGTTAAAGTTCAACTTAACCGAAATAGACGTCACGTTTTAGTAAATTATCCCATGCAAAGTTAAATAGATGTGTCTGTATAAACATGCAAGTGCGCGAATTATTCATTCGAAGAGTTTACCAGAAGTATCATCTCTATAATATATCTAGAATTTCGCAATAATTTGATATTTGAATCTGAGCGACGTGGAACGCTTCGATTTGAGACGCGAAACCGCATCGTTCATTCTCGGCTACAATCTGCAATTTCCGCTCGCAGCTCGCAACAATTTGGCGTCAATTCCGCGCTCCGGCTGTCAGACGCAGTGGTCTGGTCGGAGATGTTAGCATGATCCGGCGCGTAATCCTCCGCTTGATTTTATGCTAAATTACATTAACGGGATAAATGGAGCATCCAAGACACCACGTTAATTTCGTCGCTCGCCGAAATTACAGGGAGAGATCTTCTCGAGCTCGCAAGCTCGCTTTCGACTCGACGTACATATACATGTGTGTGTGTGTGTGTGTGTGTGTGTGTGTGTGTGTGTGTATGGGTATTTGCCCATTTGTACGATGCGAGCTCGATAACGCAATATCGAAATCGTCTCGGCTAATCCTCGGAGCGACGACGTCAAAAAAATACATCGGCGTCAAGTGCGAGTGGAGGTACAAGTCGTGTCACGCGGAGTGCACCACTTTGCGAATCAATTGACGTGGTGCGAGTGAAGGCAGCGATGAAAAGAAGGATTGAAATTTTCCAGGCGGAATCATGCGCTTCAATCGATGCACACATATAGGTACACATACGCAACGCGTGATACGCGTCCAAGTGATACGGGTCAACGAATTTCCCGCCGGAGTCGGGTCCTTTCGGGCGATTTTTCTTCGAGAAACTCGACTCTCGTCGATGTTAACCTCTCCCGACGTTTTCCGCAGTTTCGTAGTGGATTTCGACGATAACTTTAAATATTTGAAGATCTCTGCTTTCCATCTGGTCGGCTTCCACTCGATACTCGGCTGTTTATCTGCACGAAGAGCTTCTCTCTGTCCTTACCATCCCTCTGTCTTTCCAGCCCTCTCGTACTCTTTCAGAAGAGAAGACAAGAGAGGCTTTTGTTAACGACGCGGATCGAAGGAGGATTTCCGGTGGGCTGTTTCTTCTGTGACGCCACGTTCAAATAGATGTCGAATGAAAGTCTAAGCCGGGCTGGTCTCTTTGTACTTTCGCGAAAGATGCGCGCGATATCTTATGTTAGTATAAATCTTACGCTGCGTTAAAACCGTTCGCAAACAACGTAACTCTAAAGTAAACGCGTACCCAGAGGGAAAGAGAAGACAAGGCAACAAGTAAAATGTAAGATGATACGACGATACTTGGCTAGGACAGGATTTTTTTTTCTTATTTTAGAAGAAAGGACAAATATTTAATTTGTCCTTTAGTAGAAAATAGACATTGCAGTTCAGATTTGAATTATTAACTACGCAAAAATGTGAAATAGCCGGGGTAAAACATTGAGCATTGCCGGAAACAAAATTCGGAATCCTCAAACCCCAAAGTAAAATCGTGAAATTTAATGTTACTCGCTATTCTTTCGCCCATTCAAGCGAATAATCCCTGAGTTTCTTTCTCCGAAATATGGTACTCGATAAACAGTCGCTAACAGCAAGAAGCAGCGAAAACGAAGAAGGGAAACGAGAGAAGGGAAGAAAAGTCCGAGGTAAATTCAATACTCAGCTGTGCAAGTAATTTAACGGCGAGACACGGAAGCTGAACGCGAAAAAAGAAGACGTGAAATCCAATTACGCAAATTCAAGCTCGTCGGCAATGTAGCGAAGCGATGCGATGCGATGAAGAAGGAGCGTATATCCCGTGAGGTTAGCAAAATTTACCGTGAAACGCGGTGCGGCTAATAAGCTAAGTATTCGCCTCGGAGTAACTCGTACGGTCGGCGTAAAGAGAGGACTCGCGGGAGGACTCAAAAGCGTTACGCGAAATTACGCGAATGTGCGCCGCGGATGATCCTCATTACAAGCGAACCATGACTAGCTGATATCGAGACGCCCTCATCATTTTTGCTTGCACTCTTAAACGTAACTTACTTGCTGCAGCTCCATCGGATGAATAGTCGACTTGGAACAGAATTTTCCTCGAGCTCTCTCGAAATAATTCTTATCCGACTAACATCGCGAAGCTTTGCCGGAAAGGGATGAGGAGCACCCCTTTTTCGCTTTTGCTCCATTCTACAATTCTTCCCCGATGGCAAAGTCATTAAATACAAAAGGTGCGTTCAAGGAGACGCTATTATAACGCTACTTGCGTCATTCTATCTTTATTTTGCGTTTAATAAGCGATAAAGATAGAATTACACAAATAGAGTTAATAGCGTCTTTCCGAACGTATCAAAAATATCACAATCTATCCGCCATTTTGGCTTCACGATACGCGGTCATTCAGAACTGTGCATTTATTCTAATTTAAAGGCTTTCTAGTAAAAATCTCTAGCAAAAATCTGGACACGGAGGGGGGAGAGGGAGCAGAGCCCTCCACCCAATAATTGTTACCTTCCGTTTTTTAACAATTGCAAATAATTGCAATTGTTGCTGCGATTAAAACTGCGAAAAAGAGTCGGGTCAGCCAGGTAATACGCTACGTATATGTATAACGTTGACGCGGCAAACTAAAGCTAGGGCGTCGTTTAATGACCGAAAAAAAAGCTTTATTTTTTTCTCAATTTTGTGCACTAAATTCTGTTTGTACATTTTGTTTTACGTGTCAAGTATATTATATAACATACATATTTCCTCTTCCGTAAAGATTATTGAAAAAAGATCATTATTTGAAACGCTTTCGTCTAGTCTCCAACACTTTTTTCAAGTCGGCACCGTTGAATATAACAATATATATTTCGCTCTGTATTGCTGAATATATAAAAAAAATGACGCTTATAGTGTTAAAACCAAACGCAACCATAAAATAAGTTATTTACGCGTGAAAGTACGCGTCATAAAATATCTCGGCATTTGGCGAGACACAGCAAAAAATATTTTTATCAATTTGCTTCATTTTACAAAAAAAAAAAAAAATAAATAAAATGCTAATTATTATACGACCAATTATAATATTTTGCCATGTTTGTCTTCAAAATTATCCTATCAAGAAATATAATTGCAATGAATGTAATTGATCAGATTTTTATTTAAGGAGTTTTCTCTATCCTAACTTTTATCAGATTAGGATAATTGCACTAATTATAAGTTACATAAAGTGTGGCACTGTACATTTCGACTCCAACTGTTAAAAAGCAATTGAAATTGCAGTACTTTGTATAAACGTTGTCTAGAAAATGTTTCCGCATCGTATTAGGCCTCTGTGATTTCTAATTTAACTGCACGTTCTCGACGAGTCGGCTTACCGGCGTTTTCTATAATTTTGTAAAATTTTTTCTACATCCTCGATGGTGCTGTGGCCGTTGCAGTAACTTTTTTCTCGGCTTCTTTGTCGTGGATTATATCGTTCCCGAGTAAATTTGCTAAGGATATTACATTTTCATATGCAAACAAGGGGGCGTCGCGTGCTGCTCCGCTCGCGTTTGTCTCAAGCTGGCTTTATTCCGTGGAAAATTTCCTGTTTACAACATCGCGGGGGAAAAAAACCTAGGTACCCTTTGATCTCGCACCATAGCCACGACCTACTTTATCATGACTCTTTCGCGTTTCTATACCGGAATTTTCTTTCCTAATTTCGTGACAACGAGAATGCACGCTCACGATATATATATATATATATATGTGTGTGTGTGTGTGTGTGTGTGTGTGTGTGTGTGTGTGTGTGTGTGTGTGTGTATGCATATATGTATATAGCAAGCCGATCAAAAAATCTGTAAAAAATTTCGTTTTATATTAATCTTGTTACGCGGCATATTGTTATCAAAAGACGAAACAAAGTAAGATTGCATAAATTTTATTATATATAAGAAAAATTCCAGCCGACAATGTAATATCTATTAACGGAGCTATGCATCTGTATTAATTAGATTTGTGAGACGCATGGTAATTATACTCGGCAATTATAATAAAATGCGTGCTATAAAATTCGCAGGATCGGTGTTCGCTGCCGGTACGTGCTCGACTAATTAGCAGAAATTCTCAACACAGATATTTTATTCCTATGCATTTTACGTTACATTCGCACGGTCGTGTTTCTTTCTCTCACGGGAAGAATTTTTCGTCGTGTTACCGTTACGAGAATCCTGCCCTGCAGGATGTTTCCATTTCATTCGCGAAAGTCAGAGAATGGTTTTGTATTCGGCAAGATCAGCAGAAATACTCCGGCGATGGCCTGAGGGGTAAAGGGTGATGTCTTCTTTGAGAAAAAAAAAAAAGGAAAGGAAAAAGAAAAAGTAGATGAGAGCAATAGTTTCGAAAGGGTAGGCACCATAGCTATCATAGTTGGGATACCCTACTCTTTGCGAGCTTGTAGGCGAGATACGCGCGAGTGCAATTAGAAGCGACTACGGAAAGTAGCATCAGGGCGTATACCGCCACGCTGTGTTTACGTCGGACGTCGGGAGAGTTCCAGACTGGAAAATGTAGTCGCCATTAGCGCTAATACTTCGGCCGAGACGTAGGGCGTGCCGAGCATGCATTCGCAGGGTCGGCCGTGGCTCTTGCGTTGCAAGAGGAGCAAAGAGGAAACGGGGGGGAAATAGATTCGCCCGCTTCCGTTGTGCCCGGTTGCAAGTATACGTCGAGTAGTGCGTATATTACGAAACCGAGACTCTCTCCCTCCCCCCCCCCTTCTCTCTCTCTCTCTCTCTCCCTCCCTTTCACCGAGAAGTAATTCCGTTTCGCATGACCGCTGAATGTAGTCTGAGAATGGAGAGTTCGCTTAGGTATAACGTAAGAGAAGGCTTGGGCAAATAACATACCAAGCTGTGTTAGACAAATTTGGCAACGAATAAGGAAAATGAATATACGTCATAAATGGGGTAGGATATAAATAAAACGTCACTTAACAAGCAAATTAAATAGCTGTCGAAACGAATTTTGAAATTGTTAATGACGTTTTATTGTTTCCACTTCTATTCGTTAAATACCTACATATAAAATTATCTAGATATCTCATAGCTTTGAAGTTGAAATTATTATAAATTATACATATGAAATTTTTTAATTAATCCAATAATTATTTCAATAATTAATAAAATTATCCGTAAATGAAAGCGTTTCATTTTAACGAAAGGCGATTATCATGGCAAATTTTTGACAATTGAAAAACAAGATTTCGCAGCATGGTGCGAATTAAACAAGGTGTTTTATTCCGCATAATATGGCGGCACGATCAATCTAAATGTTAGCGCGACTTTTATTTTTCTAAGATGAAATATGTCAAATGAAATATGTTTTAATACGATGTCAAATATGTATAAAAAGATAT
Source organism: Acromyrmex echinatior (assembly GCF_024713525.1). Taxonomy (NCBI): domain Eukaryota; kingdom Metazoa; phylum Arthropoda; class Insecta; order Hymenoptera; family Formicidae; genus Acromyrmex; species Acromyrmex echinatior. Next base: position 4,567,770 of record NC_141862.1, on the reverse strand, counting down.
GATAAAAATTGGAAAAAATAAAATCGAATCATCAAACATAATTCATGTTAGGTGCATTTAGAGGCGAAATGCGTGATGTTTTGTCTAATTCCACTATGACTTCGCAGTAATGTCTCATAATGTAGCATTGAAAACTAACTTAAATATTAAAGATTCTCTAATAAGTATATTCATGATATGTGAATAAGCATATTCATTTTTAGTTTTAAATCTCATATATGATATTTTTCCTCATCAAGCTTGTACAGTTAGTACATTAATGTTGTAAGTTTTTAATGTTTATTCATATTTTCTATTAGATTATTCATCTATTCATTAAACAAGATATCTTGAATCAAGTATATTAAATTGAAAAGTTGTACAAAAAGAAATTTCATAAATTAAAAATACATAAAACAGTAAATTAATTGAAAATAAATGAAACAAATATTTTAATTGAATAAAATAATTTTGAATAATATATATTTACAATATATATTACCTTAATATATTTGAAACACATTCGAAATTTCACGGTATAAATTAGTGAACTTACCCGTTTATACATAGCGTTATTTCACTTTGTGGAGTGAGCAGACGTGTTTCCCACCCTTTGTGAGGTCAGAATCCTACACCTTTCAAGTGTCAGTACAAGCGTGGGAAAGGGACTCACGGATTTCTATATAGTCCAAAATATCGACGAGGATGTGGCGACGGCGGCCTATCTCGCGCAAAGCGTCTCGGTCAACATTCCTAGGAGCTTGGTCTCTACGGCACTTAGTTATCGAGATATACAGCGCCAAACAGAACTCTAGCGACATGAAACACAGAGAGACGGAGAGAGTCGTTGGTCCGAGAAACACATTCCAGCCGAGTAAGAGGTGACTCGAGTTCGGGGGTTTCGAATTCCATCGGTGCCTGCGGCACACGAATAGCCCCTGTTACAGCTCTTCGTTGTAAGTCATCATCGTCGTCGTCATTATCATCGTCTATGTCCCGACTACGACTACATCCACAGAGGCGAGAAAGAAGCGCAAGGAGCAGGCCTTAAGGGTCATTCAAAGAGACGAAAGCCGAGCTCGAAAGCAAAAAGTCGTTGCTGACAGCTAAAAGAAAGAGAGGAGAGCCTTCAAAGGCATACGATGGTTGTGCAATCAGTCGGTTAGTATTAACGTTGTCAGACGCGTTTCGAAGGAGGAGATGAAGGTCGGAAAAGAAATTGGCAACGGAACGATTTCAAGCTCTTAGAAATAGTTAATTGCTCCGCTCTGCGTGCGAGGCTAGAAAGAAATCTCTCGTGAGAGAAAACCGAGGAAGAGTTTTACGAGTATTACTGGTGTAACATCTCCTGTTGATTTCAAAAAAAGTTTACAGTCGACAAAGCCAAGGAAACACAAGTACACATACGCCATGTCAACAAAGTTATACTTTCTGCGACGAGCTCGTCTATGAAGTTACGATCGCTCGTTGACCGATTTTTCTTCAGTAGATAACAATCAGCCGCCCATAGTGCTACGAATGAAAACGAATGCATATCTGACTGTAAACAAGCTTCGTAATCTTTTGCTATTTTTACGGATAATTCTTATTATTTTTCGTAAAGTATATACCAATCAGCATAAAGCAGCAGCGTAATACTTGATTCTAAAAGAGCTCTATAATTTGTAGAATCTATTTGACACAATGATCATTTATTTTTAAAATTACATTGAGAAAAATGTTGTGATACTTGTGACTTGGACTACAATTGCTAAAATGTTAAAATAATTATGATTATAAGAGCTCCATTTTTATTGTTACACTGCTATTTTTATTGTTACATAAAATATATGATTATGTCTAAAAATAAAATTATAATCGTTTGGTACATAGAACTATAAATATAATTATTATTATTAATATTACAGCAGTAAGAACTATAATAGACTCTTAACTGTGATATTTTATCATGCATTATCACAAATATCAAAAACTTTTTTCTTAGTATATGTAGGAATTTAAAGGAATAATTGTTATCGGCGATAATTTATCCGATATTGTTCGTTTTATTTCACAGACTTCTCATCTTGTTCTCAATATCACTTGAGACGACTTCTCAAGAAATTTTCCCGACGAATAATCTCGCAAGTCTGTAAATAGATGTTTATAAAATTGTAAGACTCCATTATTCTTGTGTACGCCTTTTTGTCGAACGAGTGCTCAAGCGCACATGTATAAAGGTACGGTTCGCGACTCTCAAGAAATCTTTTAAGTCTTTTAAAACTAAAATGCATTCTCGTTTCAAAATCCGTAGCTCCAACGTTTGACGATCGTTAAAACTTTATAGAATCGTTCAAAACTTTATGAACTGCCGCTTATGTCTTGAGAGCACCTATTATATTAATATCTCCCTGTTATTACAAGAATACATATATTTAATAACATTACAATCCGAAGCGCCATATATTTAAGCTTTCTGTCGATCTCACAAAGGAACTAACTCCAATGATAACTCTATAGTATCGGGATCATTTCGTCGGCCACTAATTATAATGTAATTCTATCGATGCTCTTTATACACGCAGGCATATCGCGCGATTTTCATACTTCAGGCATCGCGTGCAGCTATATAATTAGGAGTAAACGCGCAGTTGAAGACAATTGGACGCTAGGGATGATTACAAGAAACTTGTTATAGCTTTCGCTGCGTGTCGAACTAATGACGGTATCGTTCCTCGGCGATTACGCTTATACCGCTGTTTGAGTGAATCTTACTGTAAACGAGGAGCATCCAGAGACTTATAGAGAAACTTTCTGTCTGAATGAACTAAAAAAATCAATTGCAAGAATGCCGAGCGAATTAAAGAGCCGAGAAGAAAAAGCAGTTAAGTTCGAAAACGTAAACTCTTTGCGTTGCAAGCAAAAAAGCTCCTGTTAAAGTATAACCAATTGAAACTTTTGCACAATGGGAAAGCTAATTATTCTAAGACGGAGGGGCGATATCAGCGTTTTATAAGAAAGTAGCATAAACGGTGGAAATTTACATGACGATATTTACATGACGGAGATAATTAACTTTTTACAGAGAAATTATATAACGAAAGCGCTGGTATATTTGTGTGAGTACTTATTCTTATCTAGATTTCTATATTTTATATATCGGACATTTTCAGACAATTTAGTTTTTCTGTGTAATTTTTTTAATGCATTTGTCGGTTCTGTAAAATCGTTACTTCGTAATGTAATAAAAAATAAAACAATCTTAAACTAAAAGCTAGTATAATATAAACTAAATTGATAGGAAAGAATCTTTTCGTCCAAATTTATTTTAATATTTTGAGCGAGAACAAATTTAGAAATTGCATCAAAGAATTTAAGGACCTATATAGTAAGTAAATCACGATTAAACGCATCTCACAAATCGTTGCGAGTTTCAGGCGCGGGTCAGATAGTGACATTTAGATAGAAAATCGACGTTAAGTAAATTTCCAGAAATACACGATTAAAAACGATCGGTGCACTCGAGAGCATTATCCCGGTCTGTATATGAAAACATGTCCGCAGGACATCGTCATTTCCATAATTACCACGTTGGCTATTAGAAAGTTCAAACGAAATTCAAAGAGCAGGAACACCATAACTGTGATAACAATAGTACTCTTTGACATTTCTATCGTTTAACTCCCCACGATCCGAGGATTTCCTTCATTGCTTTCATCCTTTTCCTGCTTATTCCTTCCATAGTTATCCGATCCACGATCGATCTCACTCAATCTCGTGATAGACGACGACGGATGCAGGATTCGATCGGCCTCTACGAGCTACTTGTAGTTCGCGTAAGGCCGGATACCTACATTTGCCCAGATGCATATCCCACTCCTCTGGAATGCCCGACCTCCGGGTATTTGCATAGCCGCGTGTATTTCGCCCCGAAAGAGCTTTCTGCTCGACTGATCCTCACCGTCGTCCCTCCATCTCCGATCACCACGTCTTTTCCCTATCCGTATCTGTGATGATGAAATTTTCGGTGTTACGGCGCCGTAAAAACAGAATGAAACTATCGAATTTTTTCGCGGATCTCCATCCGAAAGATGACAAGAGCCATCCTTCGTCGTCGTCGCCATCATAATAGTCGGTTGCAGTACATATTTCTTCTCCCGTGGTGCAATCTCATATACGTCTCCCGTGAATTCCGCCTTCTGTCGAGAGACGGGCGACTTACGTCGCGCGAGATTGTTTTAAATGCGAGCACAGTGGATGCTGCGCGTGCGACATATAATGTCGGAGTTACGATGTCGGCGCTTGTTCGAAATCAGTTCATGAATCTTCGTGCTCTCGCGTACGTGCCACGTAAGTCATCTTTTGTATGCATCCTACTTTCATCTTTCCCCTTTCTCATTTTACACGGTGAGTATGCGCGGAATGGCGACACGGCATACTCGATTCTTTTTCATTATGCGACATGACTTTTACTCGGGTTGCTTAAATTCTTTGATTAACAAATGAATATTTTACATACAGAGCTTTACGAAGAAATGAATCGTACATTTTATCTGATCTGTTTAAACGAAAAGGTTTATTCAAAATGTATTTTACATAAATGGAACTGTGTGCGCCATTAGAATTCCTAACACATGTATGTTAAATTTATATCTTTTTCCATTTTCAATATTCTGTCTCCTTATTCTTCTATTTTATTTAAATATTGCTCTACCTCTTTCTCTCCCTGCATTTCTCCTTCTCCTTCTCTTTCTTCTTTTCTACGGTAGAAATTTCTAAAGTATATATAAATTCCACACGCTTATTATTTCAGTAGTTACTTCTATGTGCGTATCAGAAGCACACACATGCATACATATTATCCACTAAAAAGATATCAACTAAAAAGTATCAATTGATATCGGATTAAAATAGGAGTACTAAATAATTTTAGTTGAAATGTGAAACATTCAATAATGTTATCCTTGTTCTTATCTCGTATTTAAATGTATTATAATTCTCATTTATATTCCTTTATCTCAATGATGTTACATCATTGCAATCGTCGACTGCAATGCAGCCATTCAACTAGTATTTGAATTTTAAACGGTGTTCGTTGATCCTCGAAGATCGATTGTTAACTCCTTGATGATCTCTCGTCCGCATTAGGATAAGTTTTCGGAAAGACATTTCTTCTAAGTTATTCATACATTCCCTGCTTTACATTTTCAGCTATTTCAATTTCAGAGATTTCTATACGATCAAATTCGAAATATTATTTGGTCAGTATAACATTATTGAGAATTCATGCTTATTCCGTTAACACAATATCACAAAATTGTGTAATAACAATATAACAATAGATTCATGATGATATCAACGATAAAGCCAAACACCAACTAAATGTTTATTTAACATTTATTAAATTATGCATATACATATAAGTATGTATATATATATATATATATATATATATATATATATATATAATATATTGCATTTAATTATACATTAAACACATTACAACTTATAATTTTGGTGTAACACTAAAATAACGATTTCGCTGAAGTTTAAACATTTAGATACAGATGCGAAAATAATTTTATTGCATTATCAAAATAATAATGTAGAGAAACTCCACCATGAATATTAATTGTTGCAAAAAGTCTTAACATTCTAGCAACTAGTTTGAGCATCTACACAATTATTTTGATAGTCCATCAAATTTATTTTTATACATCAATATTTAGCAAATTTTTAGATACTTCAACAAATCTGTTCTTTCTATGAATCTTTTAAAATACAGTTATAATTAAGATAAAATGAGAAATATCATTTTTCTTATAAAAACTGTAATTCGGACATACGATGATACATACGATAGTTCGAAATTCCGAATTTGGTACGTATTTGCAGTTAGCCATGATGTAATTAGGAACATGAAGCGTCATGTTTCGTTACTGAGAATAATGATTTTCGAACTGGATATGTATTCCTGAATGCGTTCACTACCATTGTAAGTTAATTAACTTGCTCGACCAACCAGCTGTCTTGTAATTTTGCAAAACACGTGCTCTTAATTATCAAGTTACTAGCCTGTTGAAATTCTTCATTGTTAACATTACTACCTCGCAATCACTAGATTCACAGCAATCTGCTTAGTTTTTGACATAATTATGTCATGTATTGTACATAACCAGAATCAGGAATATTACTTTATAAAAATAACGGGTTACCGTTACCGTTATTTTTCATAAAAAATAACTTATTATCGTTATTTATTATTGATTTTAAAAAGTAATGCGTTACCGTCATTGTTACTTAGAAAGTAATGATTAGTTACTTTTTTGTAATGTTAAAATAAAATATTAGATTAAAAAAACTGACATTATTTAATAATCAATATTAATAATAAAATAATTAGACAATATTGAAACTTAAAATTCTAAACTAGTCTCTATATATAGCAAGCTTCTGTTTATATTAAATTTGTACACAGAAAAAAAGATTTCTTTGAATTTAGTATTTCTATTTATTTGATTAAAATTTGTTTTATTGTGGAACATATGCTTGCACGAAATATTATTTGTTTGAATAAAAATTTTGTTGTTTCATTTGAGAAATCTCTATTGCTTGACAGAAATAACATTATTATTTGAAGTAATATCTTTCAATTAAATAATATATATTATTTGGTTACAATGAATACAAACAATGAAACAAATTGTTTATTTGAAAATGGCAAAATATATTCATAGAAGTTAGGTTATTCCATGCAAATAATTGCTTTCTTAGAATAATCATTTTTGATCGAAAATATGAAAACAATAGCTTATACGTCTGACAACAGGATTAAACGAGCAGTGCTACATTAATTATATTTGTGCCGTACAGTTGATCACGCGAATACCGAAGATAGACATTATCTGTTCAAACAAATAATATATTTAAGATAAAGATATACATTGTTTCAAATTCAAATTCAAAACACAATCGCATTTATTGATTCAAATATTGATTTGTTTGAACCATTCCAAATAACAATTTTATTTGAATAAAATTTATTACATCCAAAGAAATCTTTTTCTCTATATGTATGTAATAAATCTGAGATATAATTCTTTGCATTAATATTTTATTCTTTTAAATATATGCTTATCTTTAATTTAGATTGTAATTTACAAACGCAGATTTTATTAAAAATTTTTAATATTGTTAATAACAATTTATAATATTAAAATTTTTAATATTGTAAATTTTAAACGTTGTTTCTAAACATCGTTATTAAAAGTGCATCTCAATATCTCAATTCACTAATAATGACAATAATGAAAACTTATCCACGTTACGTATAATTATAGATTTTCAATATTGGCAGTAATTATCAGAATGCAACCTGAGAAGTACAAAATATTTTTCGATATTTAAATTTCTATTATAAAATATTTCTAACCATTTATATATATATATATATATATATATATATATATATATATATATATAATATATAATGATTTATTAAATAGTTGGATAGGGGATTAAAATAATGATAAAAATAACAGCTGAATTCGTTAATGTTATTATAAAAATGTAAAGATGTTACTATTATAAAAAAGTAACATTAATAAGTAATCGTTATCGAAAAACGCAAAATGATAATGGCATTACAAGCAACGCTTTACTTCTCAATCCTGAATGTTACATTATTATTGCTCGAATTCTCGTTTTACCTTTATAAAAAATAAAAAGTATTCGTACAGAGAAAATATTTTTTAAAAAAACTTTATTCTTAAAAAATAAATGTTATCCAGAGAAATGATTCATCGAATTGATGATTTTGACACCAATTTGACGTCGATTCGATATCCAATTAACGATCATTTCTTGTTGGATAATTAATAATTTATTTATAAAGAATAAAATAGACTGTATGTTTCTCAAAATTCTATATACCAAAAAATGTATATTAATTATGGAAAATATATTATATTAAAAATGAATAAAAATTAAAAATTGTATTGTTTGGATGCTCAAAAAGTATTCGTACAGTCGAGAAATTTAATTTCTAAAATTAAGAGTATATGGGAAGCTCGTTTGTTTATATAAGTTAGAACAAAATGCATTCATTATGTGTATGTATAAAACTGTTAATTTTATATTTATTTCCTACAAATAAAGCTTTTTTTATAAAAAGTTGTCTTGTACTTGATTACTTTTGCACTCACTGTTAAGTCTTATAAATCTAAATTTCTAACCCAAATTAATATATATATATATTTTTTTTTTTAAGTAATCTAAAATAATTAATTAATAATCCAATTGATATCGATTACATGTAAAAGAATTCTATATTAAATTCTTCTATCTAAGAATTGACAGATAGATTCCTTAAAATTTTTAGATAGAAGATTTAGTATAAAATTTTTCAATATACAAAAAACAATATCAATTGATTTAAAAATAATATCAATTAATTAATTTATAATTGTTTTACAATGAAATAGATTGTTAACGATAAAGAATTTCAACAGCTGACTACTTGATAATTAGAAGCACGTGTTTTGCAAAAATACAAGACTGCCGATTGATCGAGCGAATTAATTAATGTGGAATATGAACGCATTCAGGAATACACAGCCAATTCGAAAACTGTCAGTATCAAAATATGACGCTTTATCTAATTATGGCTAACTGTAAATATATTCCAAAAACGGAATATTTTATAAGAATAACGTATAGTATTTGGTATAATATGATAACGTAACAATTAATTTTCATTTCCAAAATTTCTTTTAGAAATAAAAATTAGATTATAAAATTTTTAGATTTACAAATATACTGTCCGAATATATTTATATAAAAATTCAAGTGATATGTAATACTTAATGTCCGAAAAGATCGATACAAAAAAGTATCGACTGATCATTTGGGGAAAAAAATCGATACTGGATCGGTCTCTGTAATCTTTGTATAGGTACTTATTGATACCTTCGCAAAACTTTTGGTTTTATTTACAATTCCCTTAAAATAAATTCATATTAAAAAATGTATTTATTTTTATCATAAGATACATGTTTCTAGGGTAGTTTCACTATTTAATAACATTAATTTAACAAATAAAATGTTTTGTATGTATCTTTCTCTTTCTCTCTTCTTCGCTCGCATATAAAAAAAGGTATAAAATTTTTCTATCTTATCATTGAAAGATGGATTCCTTCAAATTTTTAAAAGATGTGATGATATTTTATTTTATAAGATAATGCACAGCATAATAATTAATTTTCATTTACAAAATTTCTTTTGGATATGAAAATATTAGATTTTGAAACTTTTGAATTTACATAAGTACTATAAATCTAAATATAAGATTTATAAAAATATCCAAGTAATATTGCTCGTACGTAAAACCCACTTCACACAATCTACAATTTACGATCAAATTCGGAACAGAATTCCATTTATAATATTGCGTAACATAGAAAACATTTAAAGAAATAAAATACATATATATTATAGAAAATACGTACCATATATATCACTAACAACTGACGTATTTTCTACATATTTTACTTCTTTAAATGCTTTCTATGTTACACGACACGTAAAATTATAAATATTCTGTTCCAAATTTGATCGTGAATTATAGATTGTCTCTCTAAAATGGGCTTAAAACAATTATATAATAAATCCTTCTATTTCAGAATTGGAAGATGGATTTCATAAAATGTTTATATAGCAATATGATAATATTTTATTTTGTAAGTACAATATTATTATATTGTACAACAATATACAATATAATATGCAATATACAATATACAATATAATGTACAGCATAATAAGATATTACTTAAATTTTATTTCGAAATATTTTTATCATATTCTGAAACTTACATCAATCTACAACATACTGTGATATTAAAATTAAATAATGAAAGAGAGAGAGAGAGAGAGAGAGAGAGAGAGAGAGAGAGAGAGAGAGAGAGAGAGAGGGAGAACGAGAGACTGTTAATTTATGCAAGAAACGCGATGACATCTCGGGAGGGAGAGAGGGAGCCGGAGAGTTGGAATGAAACGCGCTGATGTTTCCGCAAGCACCTAACTATCGGCTATTCATTATAGTAGTCGCTTCAGTGGCTCGAAGCCGAACTGCCGCAATTCATACTGTGACATGATGCTTGATAACAAAGGCGGCTTAGAGATCTCTCTCCTTATTAATAGACGACCGAGTCTGCCATAACTAAGGGCGGAATGGTTAAAACCACCTACTCTCACCGGTGAACGAAGATTGAGAATAATGTATGACGCACGTCCTGCGGCTTTAAACTTGCACTGATCCCAGAGGGAGAGAAGCGGCAGAGCAATAATTAGAGAAGGGCATCACACAAGAGCAATGTGCATGTGTGCTTACGTGTTAATTCTTACTAGTCATTAGCTCATGAATTGTCGATCGATGTCACGATTAATTACAATGCTAAGCTAGTCCCAGGATTAATCCCACGAGCTTGTTAAGTTTTGAGGATATGTCCCTGCGCGACTCATTGTTCGTAAGCGACAGAAAAAGAAAGGCACTTTGGCTTTGACGACGTTGTCGCGACACGCCATGATCGATTGTGACGTATCGCGTTCATCAACTGCGAAAAGAGGACAGACACATATTGACTTTGCCCACTTGAAGTTGCTTTTTGACATTACGCCGCACGATTACGATTATCTTTGAGCTGCGATCTTCGCTCGAATTGCTGCAGCCTTATACGTATCCCATGTAATCAACTAAATTAATTCTACATCTACGATGTGTGTGATCTTCCAAAGTGATAAGTGATCTTCCTAAATTAAACCGCCAATCATGAACGTCCATGATACGCCAAACTTTCTGCACAGTCATATAATATATAGGTATGTATATTATATGCAGTCATATAAAGAGTCAACGGATTATAAAGGGAAGAGAAAACCTTTCCTCCACCTTCATTTATCACGTCTGCGAATAAGTATATTCGCACAAAGTCGTTTGCAGCCTCTAAAAGTGATTTACCGAGTGAAGAGATATACAGAAGTTGATACACGTGATCCGTCGAATCAAGCTCGTTTATGTCAACGTGGACCGTCGTGGGAAGCGGCACTTTCTCAACGTCTCTCTTTACCATTTCACCCGTAGCGTACAAGATTTACTATCGGATACGCTTTTGTTTCACGATCGAGGTTGAGAGTCATGGCACACGAAAGAACTTAAGCAGTAAAACGTAAGCAGTAAACGAATTGGCCAATCACAGCAGGGACCATAAGTCTAAAGGTATGGTCAATGCGATGTTGCAAACGTTTTGAAGCGTTTTTTTAATTGGTCAGTTTGTAAAATTCTTTCTTCTAATTGGTCCATTAAACGCTTCAAAGCATTTGTAGCGAGACTTTGACCGCAGCCTAAGTTCACAACTTTGCTTGAGGCCTTAAAGTAAAGCCTTAAGAAATTGACCAATTATAATTGAATATGAGAAAAATAATCGATATAGTGATTAGTCATTTTCTTACGGCTTAAGACCTTTTAAAACAAAGTTATGGACCTAAACTTGTGTAAGCAGTAACAAATCCAACATGTTGACTTCCTTATTGTTTACTTAATTAATTTTTTATATGCCATAACTTTAACCCTCGAGTAGAACAATGGGTCATTTGGATCCATTGAGAAAATTTTAGAGAATTATAGCTGTATAATTTGTACGATTGGTATTATGAAGTTCTAAATCGTAGATAAAGAAACTTTGAACCTTTCTCTATCAATCTACCACAAGGCAGAGATTCACCTGCATTCTGCACTTCAAATGGGACGCTTTAGAATATAAGTGTAGTTTTTTTCACATTTGTTAAGATAAAACCAAACAAACTTCGCTCATGACCTTAAAAGAGGAAAACTCACCTATTACATCTTCGTTTGCGAAAATCAATCTCTCCTTCGCGCACGTAGCACTAACTGAAAACTGGAGAATCTCTAGTCACTGATCACTTGTCAAACACGCCGGTTGCCCTCACAACACTAGTTAATTGGCGCCCTGCGCCACTTGTCTCGTGTCGCGAAAATGAACTGCGCTCTCCGTTTCGACGAACGACAATCTATCGTTCGAAATCTCGTCGATTGAACGAGAGATATCTCTCGAGCGATTCAAGCTCGCGCGATGAATCCGTGCGATTGATCCGGGGTGCTCTCCGGCACACCGGGATACTGCGTGTGGTCGTTCGAGAGAACGAGAGCGAAAGGGAGAGACAGAGAGAGGATACTCGCGCGCGCGGCAAAGGCGCGTGCGGTCCGGACACGGAACGTGAGTGCCGCTTGGTAGAAGCAACTGAACCGCCAGGCCGATGGAGCGCGCAGGTCCCACGATCAGAACGTCCCACGTTCGAGCTCCGGCGGCAGAGCTCTAACGGACAGGTACTCGTCGCTCGGCGAGGGAAAATACTGCCGCCGCGCCGTGCAACCCCCGGAACGTCGCGTAGCGTCGCGTCGCGTCGCGTCGCGTCGCGTCGCGTCGCGTCGCGTCGCGTTGCCAAGAATTCGCCGCTTCATACGCTCGCCCCGAACTAAGGGCCACGAGCTTCGCGTACGAAGGGCGGAAATGCGCATATGCGAGGGCTTCGAATGAGGTCGACCGGATAGATAGTCCAGATGGATAGGAGGAGATATCTTGCGTGTTCTGAAAATTAAATTCCCCGAAGAATTATTTTAATCGTTCCGAAATCAAAAGTCGTGGGAAAAATATATGCTTAAAGATGTTCGTTCTATGTTGAATCACATTGAACAATAAATTTTTATCAGTACTTTGTTTCTCTACAAGTAATTACAGTAAGCTTTTTTAGCAGTAAGTAATAATAAATTTTTTACTCAAAAAGGATGTGTTTTTTAAAAAATTACATCAACCTTCAATTTCTAGAAACTTTGTTTTGAATTTCTTATGTATACTTAGAAAAAAGTATACATAATGAATTTTATTGAATATTTGTTTGAATAGTACTAACTGAATATTTACTAAATGTACATCACATATATATTTATTTGTTACAAGAACATCAATTTGATTCAACTATCATTTTTTTATTTATAAATATTACGTTAATAAATAAATGTTACGTTAGTACTATTCAAACGAATATATATATATATTTCAATATGTATAATTGTGAGAAATTTAAATATTTTTTATAGCATATAGAAATAAATGTGATAGTACATTAAATTTCTTTTATTATTTATGTACAATTTTAAGTGATAAAATTCATTTACAATATTTAATGTCAAAAAGTTATACTAATATGCTATTTAAGGAAATCACTTCGTCGACGAAACATCGAAAGCGATTTTTATAAAAGATTTCTGCTTCTCAATACTCGAATCGTGATGCTTATGTATTTTATTCTGTAAAGTAAAAGAAAAGAATTGTCAACTGTTTAAATTTGTGGTTTTTTTTTAATAAAGCCTTCAAAATCTGTTTTTTTTATCTTATATTTCTTTCAACAATCAAAAAGAATCACTATTATCACGTTAAGAAACAGAAATCTTAGTTATATTAGTGTTATCGTAGGCAAAAATAGATAATGTATTTTAGAGATTATGTTGTGTAATATAACTGAAATAATTCAAAAGTGAAATTATTTTATTCAAAATCAATAGCTTCTATGTCGGAAATACGAAACGTAGTTTCGTCTGCGAAGAAATGCGATATATGGCGCATAATTATAATGAGATTTAATGATAAAATACAAATTAATTGTGATGTCCCGAAAAATTTCTTAAGTAATTACACTTGCAATGATAATTGCATTGAAAATACTAACGGATTAAGCTTTGCTTCAGCTTCGTAATGACTCATGAAGCAAGTTCTGCATGGCTATAGGATTTTCGAGCTCTATGGAATTTCGATTTAATTAATTAGTGCACGTAATAATCGGTGGCAGATGTTGTAATCGAAGTAATAACGTATATCATGCGATGAGAAGAAGTTTATTCGGCTGATATTTCATGAAATCTATTCTAATATCTCTATCTTTTTCCCATGGCCTCGACGACGAAGCACCGAAAGCGATTTCTATAAAATATTGCAGATAATGTTACCATTTTTCTGAACATCCAATTATATCCAGCACGCATTCATGAACAAAATTCTCGTGCTCTTCGTGATTATCGCGTTTCTACGAACGTTCTGGAAAAGCTCCTCTTGCAATTAGTCAGCCGGTCGATATCGCGACTACTGTCTATTTGTGAAAGTACGAAAACAAATTCGCGCTGGCATGTTTCAAAAAAAAAAAAAGAAAGAAAAAATTAACCCTTCCAATCTATATAGTGCACGTGCTGCAAATTATACCATAGAAGTACTATATTTATTCAGCGAAATATACATGTCTCTATAATATAGACATCTCGAGCCGAATATGCCGGATTCACGAAACGTTGCTTTGCCGCATATAAATCTCGTGTAAATGAATTAGCCGTTTCGAATCGGTTTATTCGCGAGTAAATCGTCACTTTCGTAAAACTCGAGGAGCTTATTATCGGTTAATACTACTTCGTTCCTTATTTATGGCTGGACAAAGGCGCGCGCCGCGCTTCGCCGCCGGTGTAATACGTGTGGCATGCGAATATCGAGTTGTGCGATTCACCATGCATAATATTAGCACGATATTATAGTTTCGCCTCGGATTACGGTAGAGGCCGGGCCGAATACCTAATAAGGATTTTACGACTGTCTAGGAAATCCGTGATTAGATTCTCAACTATGTGAGTCGAGTCGCTACATAACCATCGGTTGTGCGCGCGTTCGTGCATTCGTACCTCATCGACATGCCGCCGACTCCGGATATATTGATCCAAGACGGAGATGAAGCTCCTACGTATTGTCAGTGGGATACGTTACATGCGTATAAGGGAAAGTTGGAATTTTGTTTATTTGCAAAACTCGACATCGCGCGCGCGATGTTATGCTATTCTTCTTAAAATATGATATGCATTTTTTAAAACATCTCGTATATACAGGGTGCGTCATCAGAATCCGGACAAATCAAATTTCTTTAAACAATATGTTTTTAATGAAAAATTAAAGATTATAAAAAATTCTTTTACATGGCACTTGCGGGATCCTGTAGAGCACAATTATTCGATATATCCCCCATTAGCTTGAATGACGACCTCTATTCTCGGCTTGAAGCGTTCCGCTTGATGCGGCACGCACGCTGTAATGTAGCACTGTCCCGACGAATGCTGTCTCAGTAGCGATCCTTAATGACGTCACATTGGGATGCCGAGACTTGTTTGTGATCCTTTCAACTACGCTCCATACGTAGTAATCCAAGGGATTTAAATCTGGGCTGTTGGGAGGCCAAAATGGGAGCCGAGGCGAGCAACTCGGCTTGTCCTGGCAGCCTCAGAGAACATCTGTCGTATCTTTAATGTATACGATTTGTAGGTCGAAGGTCGTCCTCGGGAATTCGACGCATTGTTGGCTCGCTTACATCGACAATCGATGCTAATTTTCGCAACGATTACCCTGGGTCATCCGAAATCAGCGCTTGAGCCCTTTCAATGACTGCGGGAGTCCTTGCGGTGCGTTCTTTCGAGTGACTCTTCCTCGCTGGCATACTGGAATCTTCGTTGAACTATTCTAAAGCCGTATATTTTGCCACGACGTCATAAACGATTGATCTCGGATATCCAAAGAACCGTTTATTTCCGTTACTGAGCGCCTAGCGCGAAAGTTTTCGATGATCGCAGCTCTTCGATTATACTTCGTACTTAATTTTCAATATCGCGGCCATTTTGAGAATATGATTATTTACTAAAAGCATCAGGCTTTCTCGAACGCCAACAACAACCTCTGGCGGAGGCACAATATAGCGGAAAATTTAAATTGAAATTTGTCCGGATTTTGGTGACGCACTCTGTATTTGCCATGGATTAAAGCACGTGTTTTATTATATGTATATCTGTCTATTTAATTAAAAGTTAATCGAGTCGGAAGTACATTTCGCGTTATATCGTGAGTTATATCGCTGGTAGATTTCTTTTGTGGCAAGACCAGAAACTACCATACAAGAATGACAAAGCCTTTTTCTCTCGCAATTTGTTCATGGCACACGCGTACGTTTGCATTTAGATTTCATACCAGAGTTCACTTTGCAGATCTCATTTCACGTCCTTTACCTCAGCCAAAGTAAAATAAGAAGAATTTATAAAATTTTCGACGACAAAATCGTTGTTTGTTTCTTTCGCATTTCATCTTGCATTGCTTTTTGAGGTAAAATCCGATAAATAAAGATACTCCTTTCATATTGCTTGTACACACATAAACTGTCAACATTTCTTTGATTAAAGCTCTATATATTTTCAGGAAGATTACTTTTATTGTGCTTTAATTGATAATTATTCTATTTTCACGAGTGCTAAGTTAGTTCGAAATTGAATTGTAAAAATATTATGAATATATTAATTTTCAGGATGTTCCTCGAATCGGTCGTCACTTTATGTGTGTCTCAATTTTTCATTACGTATTTCGATAATTCAATTCGACAACTATTATTTTTAGGTATACAGGGTGATTTTAACACCCATCATGAGCAGATAGAATGAATCGAAAAGTCCTCTACCATTTTGCAATTTTCGCAATAGTTAACAAGATATAATTTTATTAAAAATTGCCAAATATTGGTCTTGAATAATTTTTTACTCAAATACTATCAACTTTACAGAAAAACTGCAAGAGACAAAAATCATTTATTTTCTTCTCATAAAGTTCTGCGAATTTTTTCAGAATTTTTTATTATCATATTTTCTCATGTTGGTAAAAATAAGAAATGCAGTATTAAAAAATTCTGATGGAGATTTTGAACTTATATTGATATCAGAAACATGTTCATGCAATCTGGTCTTTAATTGTCTTTTAGTTTGGCCAACGTAACTGGCCATCACAATCCTCGCAAGATATTCTGTAGACCACATTTTGATTCTGAACGTGTTCTAAATCATCCTTTCCTCTCCTTATGAAACTTCTTAATGTGTTAGGAATAGTAAAAACCAATTTACAATTAAACATATTAACAATAAGTATAAATCTTTCCGATATCGTATTAACGTATGGAATCGTAAAAAATTTCTTCTCAGTGTCATCCTTATTTTTATTCAAATTATTAATCTTATTAATGTGATATTTGATTCTATTATAATATATAATATAGAATAGTATAATATAGAATAGTCGAAAAAATAAAACGTAACGGATATCCATTCTGTAAAAAAAATCTTAATAGTCAATCAAATTATTTTGTTGGAATTTTTGATGACACAAACAAAAAATCCTATCCACGACTCCATAAATTACATCTCTTTTATGACAAAGTGGATGGTATGAATGGAAATTAAGAAATCTGCCGGAAAAGGTTGCTTTA
Organism: Acromyrmex echinatior; assembly: GCF_024713525.1. Classification (NCBI taxonomy): domain Eukaryota; kingdom Metazoa; phylum Arthropoda; class Insecta; order Hymenoptera; family Formicidae; genus Acromyrmex; species Acromyrmex echinatior. Next base: position 4,550,409 of record NC_141862.1, on the reverse strand, counting down.
CGGTATATATCAAAAATGAGATTCCGTTCTTCAATAATCAACATCGTATCTAAAAAATTTATTTTTCCAAGGCCAATCTCCATGGTGAACTGCAATCTAGTGTGTAACGAATTAAAAATATCCAAAATATTACAAACACTCTCAGACGGAGCGGCTAAGATCATATCATCAACGTATCGATAATAAAATAGCAGTCGACAAGGCAGCATTCCCATAGACATTTTTTCAAAGTCCTGCATAACAATATTTGCAACAACAGGTGACAAAGGTGAACCCATGGGGGTCCCAAATATTTGCTTGTATATTTTTTTATTAAAAATAAAAACCGTCGAATTTAAAACCATCCGAAAGGCAATCAAAAATTCGTCCAAAGGAATTTTAGTCTTCTTGGATATAGCATCCCACCTTACAACCACACTATCAGATGCCAAATCTATAGGTATATTAGTAAATAGAGATACCACATCCAAGGAAACCAAAACAGAATCTGGTTCTAGTTTAACATTCTTAAGTTTATTAATCAAATCAAAGCTATTTTTTATGAAACTCTCTATAGGACTCTCTGGTATAGAATCTGTAATAATGTTATGTAAAAACAATGATAGATTATATAGTGGATTATTTAAAGATGAGACAATGATTCTCAGAGGATAGTTTTGTTTATGTATCTTCGTTAAACCATAAGCTTTAGGAATGATCCCATCAGTCGTACGCAACCTCCGATACGTCAAGTCATCTATTAATCTCCTTTTCCTTTCCACTTACTAAGCAAATTACGTAAATCACACGTAAGTTTGTAGGATCTTTAGTTATCAACTCATATGTATTTTTATCCGAAAGTATCAATTCCATCTTGGATATGTAATCTAATTTATTTTGAGCAATGGTGACATTATCCTTATCAGTTTTGGAAATTAATATTTCAGGATGATTTTTTACAAATAATTTCGTTATCTTAAACCAATCGAATAATAACTTGTCATTCGAGCTGGTACTAGGAAAATCATTCCGAAACTTATCCATAATTGAAACACTATTATTTCTAACAAAATTAATTATATTATTCCGACGGCCAATAATATTATTCTCAATATTCTTAATAAACTCTATCAATGTTCTATCAATATTCTGTTTATTAATAGGAAGACCAAAGCCTTCCCCCAACTGAAGCAGACATTGGACCTCTAAAGGCATGTCAACATTGCTCAAATTAAGGAACTATTTATTATTTAAAACGTTTAGAGGAGCCGCATCTCCAAACAGTTCAGCCGAAATATGAATTTGTTTTATACCTTGTACAGGAATGTCATTAATGACATTGTTAGATGTAATTTTATTAAGCAGTTCATTATTCGAAGCACAAAAGGAAGAAATTGACCTAATATTTGCTTTTTTATCTTTAAAATCTTTTTCCTTCAACCATAGAATTTTCTTGTCAATTTTTCTTGTATGTTGATAAAAGTAAAAACTGTTAATATTATCTAAGTATTTGAAAAATTCGCAAACCATGGAGACCGGCAAAACATAATGGATTTTAAAGGAAAAACATTTCGTTTTTTGACATCATGTAAGTCAGATGCTTGTTACCTTTGCGAATTTGCTTATAATAACTTATTAAATAAAAGACTATTTTATTGTACCACGAAATGGATCATATTTTACATTTTTTTCTCGTTGTGTATTATTGGACTCTTAACAGATTTACTAAGGTACATTATCATATTACTAATTTTTATGTGATTAATATTAATTCTTTTTGTTTACGGTTACTTTTCCAGAATTTTCTTATGACTTTGTTAATTCTTGATAAAAATGACAGTGTATTACACAGAAAGAAAAAATTTTATATTAAGGAATTGTAAGAATATTGTAAGATTATGTACGAATTTTTAATTTAGAACGATGTTTATATTATTGTAAGATTGCATTGAAAATGACTCGATTGGAGATGAAACGTTTGTTTTATTTTATTTTAATTGTTTTGTATTAATTTTGCTTATTTAAATTAAAATTCTTTTATACGTTATTGGCTCTTTGCCCTTCTTTTATACTACCTTTGATTTTGATTGTTTGTTAAAAAATAAACAATTTTGAAATTTTTCTTGCATAATTAATTTTTCATGAAAAACCAATAAACTTTTGTTAGAAATATTTTGTCGTCAACCTTAGTATGCCCGATGAATATAATAATTGAACTCCAAATTGTATTTATTTAAAATTTTCACGTTAAAAAAAATATAATCATATATTTATTCAAAATTTTGGATTTTCAAAAATATTTATTCACAAAAAAACTGTAATTATTTAACGTATTCATATTTATTTAAGTATTCAAACAAAATATAAACTGAAAAAAAAGCTCCGATAAGCAATCATTAACTATAATCGGTACTTTGATGATTTTAAGTAAAAAGAAATGAATTTTATTTTTGTCGTTGTATTATATTTAGATTTGAAAACTTAGAAATAAAAAAAAATACATTAGAAAGCAATACATTTTTTATTTTTAAGTACAATCTATTTGATATGACATATAATTTTACATAAGTCTTTATTTGAGATAACATATAATTTCATATAATAAATTTTTATTTGAGATGACATCATTTTTATCTTGAATTTGTTTACCTATATATCGTGCCGCGTCACTAGTCTGCCATCTGACATCTGATGAAAGATTTCTTTGCTGGTTTCATTGTTTTTATGTGTTTTTGTTTTCTTTTGCCGACTTGCAAGCTATGTAGATATAGAATAGAAGTAAATGCAAAAACGGAAATATTGTAATCATATTAAAAAAATATTCATTTAAATGGAAAAAAAAGTATTTATTCGATTCTTGACAAATAAAAAAGAAGTGTATTCGAATGAGTATTTTTACTCATTTTTTATTTATTTATTCGAATATTAGATGTCATCGGACACACTAGTCAACTCATCGGAAATACCTAAAGTATTGTGGCGACCGATTCGAGGGGACACCCTCATAATATATATATATATCTATACATATAGATTTATAGAATATACCAATTATCTTCCAAATTATAATATTTGTTATACTAAAAAATGTTTAAAGTGAATTTTCCTTTGTTTTGAGGAGGACATCTTTTGATAATCACAAAACTTCTCTAAGTGGACGTGTCTCCAAGATTTCAAAGTAACCATTTTTTTATGGAATTATATAGTTTCTAAAAAATCAACAGGATATTTTATACTTCATTCTGGCATATAATGACATGAAATATTAAATATCTCCTTTGAGGACTTTTTGGTATCTCTACTTTAATACTTTTATATGAATAATTAGAAGAAATATTATCTAAAGAAATTATATAATTCCATTAAAAAGAAATAAAGGTCACATCTTGAAATTTTAGAAGCACATTCATTTAAAGAGGATCTGTGATCATCAAAAGTTGTCTCCCTCGAAACAAAGTAAATTCCTTTGAAATATTTTTTTGAATAACGAATAGAAAGATAATTGCGTCTAAAGTTTTAAATGGGACAATATGTGCGTATGCGTGTGCGTGCGTGCGTATGTGCGTGCGTGCGCTTGCATATATAATAATTTCATTGAAGTGCAATCAATAGAAATATAAGTTAATTACAGCATAAAATAAAGTTGAGGAAAATGCATCTCAAAAAGTGAAGCATCAACATAATGTACTGCTTTAGAAAGCCTAATCTCTCTCTCTCTCTTTTTATACAATAAAAGTAAAATACAATAACCTATACAATAAAAATAAAAACATATATATTTACAGATGAAATAACAAATTAACAAATTATTAGCTCATTGTAAAAGAATATATAAATATACAGAGGGATGATGAATTGCAAATGAAGAATAGAGAAAATTAGAACAGTAGCAACTAAAAATATAGTATATGCCATATAGAATATAGATATACGCATACCATGTACACACATAGATGACAATCACATATTTAATTGTATATACTAAAAATATTAACCATTTAGATCCGCTACACATACACATTTATTTTAATTTATTAAACTGATATAATTGAATTTATTATTCAATATTAGAAGTAAATTATAAAATATAGAATATTCCTGTTCTCAAATGCACGCAATACGCTGTAAAAGAGTAACTCATATGAAAATCCCAATAATATTCGTCGTACCGCCAGGTAATTGTGCAACGAAGCATTCCACGCCAAAATTGCCTAGAAATTGCTGAGAATACGGCATGATCTTATGACCCGTCAGTTACGTTTACGAGGGAACTGTTTCATCCGCGGGTTATTATTAAATTTTCGACAAGCTCGAATACTTATTTAATAAGATTATTCCGGTGGGCGCCGCGAGTCCGCCATGCTAAGGATCGCATTAGTTCCTTGTTTTGCGGATTAAATAGATTCTCCATGACAGCGGCGCCAAGTTCGCGTTTATCGATTTGCATCCGTGTACGTTTACGTTTTTTTCGCGTATGATTTATTAATGCGCGTATCACGAAGCGTCCCGCGTGATGCTCTATCTCAATTAGCGTCACCCATTCTCGCAGTGGCGGTTTTAAAAGTGATCGAGATAGACAACCAGTTAGAATACTAAAAAATAAAAACATTCGGTGCGATCTAGTTAAAACTAATAAAATATTTCTAATTTATTTATAAGATCTTGTTATGTTACTTTAGCTTAATCCTCTGCTGGCAACTTATATTTGTTACGAAAAGTTTATTACTAAGTTAAAATAATATAATAGTATCTTGTAAATTAATCCTTTTTTTGCGTAGAATAATATAATATAATACTTGATAAGTATTATTTCTTTTTTTTTATTTAAACAAGGCTTATATTTATTACAAAAAACTGATTATTAATTTTCCGCCGGCACGAATTTTAATCGTTAGCAATGGGAATGTTTCAAAAACAGAGTAACTTTTTTGTTCCGGATTATATAAGAATCTGAACAAATTTTGATATACTTGTCAAAGCTTTAGCAACAAGTTTTTACTATTATTTTTTTTATTCATCATAAATCGAATTTTATTTTAATTTTTGTTAATTTAAATTTATGTAAAAAATTCATAAATTAAGATGGTGTCTTTAAATATTTCTGTTATCAAAAGTTAATAATCAATTTTTTATAATAAATATTAAGTTTTATTTAAATACAAAAAAAGAAATAATTTATAAAGTATTATTAAATTATTCTATGCAGAGAGAGGAAAAGGATTAATTTATAAGATGCTGTTATATTATTCTAATATTCTTAATAATCGATTTTCTTATAAATATAAATTTATCGCGACAAATTGATGAGATAACATTTTTCGCGACAAATTTATTTACAATTTTTCAACAAATTAATATCTTTCCAATATGATACCTAATTGAGCATCAAATTATTAAAAATTGCTTATTAATTTAATTCATGATATTATTATAGTAGTTTAATTGCCTTTATAAGTTCGGAAAACCAATTCGGCGCGCAGTTCGAATAACTACAAATATGGTATATACAGTTTCCTCTAACTTGATTATTTAAAATATTTCTGTTGTTTTTTATGATACAGGAAAATATAATACTACAGGAAAAAGTTGTTCGATTGGAAGGGACACATATTATGATGAGCAAAAAATTTTTTTCAAAATCATAATTTTTGAGATTTCAAGGCCATCGCGATTGTTTTAAATGGAATAGTATATTTTCATTAATGTAATGTAGTTCATAAAAAAACAAATTCAACTACAGGGTTGGCCATATTCGACGGAAAGATGTTTTTTTTTTCAATCATTTTTTTTCAAAGAGATGTTAGATCGAGTAACGACGTTTCCCATGATTGAAAAAAAAAACATCTTTCCGTCGAATATGGCCAACCCTGTATATGTGTTGTCCTTCAGATGACCTTGGACATAAAAAAATCACATTTATATGGGACAAAAAAATGAGTTAACACACTTAAGTGTTTTTAATGAAGATATTTATTTACTTAGTTCAGAAGATGTTCGAAATGATTGCCATTAACTTTCATACACTTTCTAATGCGATAAATAAATGATTGTTTCGCATTTTTAATGATTTCCGGGACCACACACTCAATGTGATTTATCTACTAAAAGTGTTTGGAAAATGTTGAAACGTCATAATTTTCATCCTTTTATCGCATATACTTACATTAATTTTTTAATGGTAACGATTTTCAAAATAGGTAAAGATTCTGCGAATGGGCCCTATACCAGTTAAAGATTGATCAACAATTTTTCGATTATGTGTTATTTACAGACAAGTCATCTTTTACAAATCATGGACAGTTAAATACACACAATATTGGGCCGTTGACAATTCACATTGGCTTTGACAAGTGCAACAGCAACATCCATGGAGTGTAAATGTCTGATGTGATATTATTGAAAATCGCGTTATTGGTCTATTTTTTTGGGAGGAAATTTAAATGGAAAATTAAATACAAAAATATACAAATTTTTTAAGAGCTAAATTACAAATATTATTAGACGAAGTTCCATAGAGTCACATTAGAATGTGGTTACAACAGGATGGTTGTCCAGCACATAATGCACTTATTGCACGTAATGTGCTTAACAGAATGTTTCCTGATCGCTGGATCAGGCGTAGTGGATGAATTTGTTGGCCGACTTGATCGCCAGACCTTACCACTTAACTTTTTTCTATGGAGATATTTAAAAAGTCGAGTTTATTGTGATATTCCCATAAGGGAAACATGCAAGAAAGAATTCGACGTTCATGTATCGACATCAATTAGAATCACTCGGAAATCATTGAATGCGAAACAATCATTTATTTACCGCATTCGAAAGTATGGAAGTTAATGGCAATCATTTCGAACATCTTCTGAACTAAGAAAATAAATATCTTCATTAAAAATACTTAAGTGCGTTAACTCATTTTTTGTCCCATATAAATGTGATTTTTTTTATGTCCAAGGTCATCTGAAGGACAATATATCATATATAGTTGAATTTGTTTTTTTATGAATTATATTACTACATTAATGAAAATATGCTATTTCATTTAAAAAAATCGCAATAATTTTGAAATTTCAAAACCTATGACCTTGAGAAAAATTTTTTGCTCATCATATGTGTCCCTTTCAATCGAACTTTCAACTTTTCCCTGTAGTATTGTATTTTCCCGTCAAAAACAACGGAGCTATTTTAAATGATTGAGTTAGAGAAAATATTATATACATGTACATACATATATAGTATATATATATATATATATATATATATATATATATATATATATATATATAATTCACATTGAATTATTTAAGCATTAAAGATCTAACTTCGATCGATATATAGGCTTCTCGATTGTATTTCTCACATTTACGAATCTAAAATCTCACATTACGGATCTAAAATAATATTCTTATTGTAAATATAAATTTCATGCGAAGAAAAGAAAGGAGAAGAAATAGATAAAATTTTCTACGTTCTGTACTTAATAATAAAGAAATGATTACTTTCGCTGTGTCACGACACGCTGAAATGATTTTACGTGTATCACGTGATTCGGCTTTTCCTTCATGCATTGCAATTAAAACGTAATGAAGCTCCCATCGTGTACGCTTTGAATCTGATTGAATATGTTATAATCGCTGCTGCGAGTTGCAATTGCTGTATCAATAATGTCATTTGCTTTATTTTTCGATGCAATGAAAAGATTTGTCTGCGAGCGATATTCTGCCTCATAATGAATAATGGTCAACCCGTAGTTAGATTTCAATAATAAAGTCTCTGACGAATTTGTAGTCATAGCCATCTTTCCATAGACGTTCATTCAAAATATAATCTTTTTTTCCGTTTTGCAGATATTTCCAAAATGTGACATTATTTGGAGAATAAGAACCTGTGACTGAGAACGAACCCGTAGTGTAAGTTCATCAATCTCACTAAATAAATAATTAAGGAAACTTTAACCCATATTAATATAGATTAGTTTTAATAACCAATCATTAAGCTAAAAAGTTTTAATTCGTTTTGAACTTCTACCTCTGAAAATGAGTTCGAATAGAACCGACAATTTCGAAAAGTTAGAGAATCACCATATTGTAGGACTGCAATATCTTCCATGAAGAAAACATTATCGATAATTTGACGATAACATGCGAACATTCCTCAAGCGACGAGTAACTGCGCGTGATACTGCTTCTTCGTGATAAATGACGCGAATATATATCTCAGCGTCACTTTCGTATACTTTTCCCCCGTGTATCGGGAGCGGCTTATTTATGACTGTTGTGCCGATAATTCGTCATACTATGTCGTTGCACAGGCCACGAGCGCAATTAAACGCAATTTCGCTCGTGTGCACCTGCAAGCTCAGCAGTTGCAAGCTGCACTCCCGGGCGTTCGACGTTCGCGGTGAGGAACTTTCGGCACGATCCAACGATTTTGCTGGCAAAACGCCGCCGTGCGCTGCCGCAATTACACCCGGAACGACACGGACGATGCGACGCGCTCCCCAATTGTAACGGCAACAGTGTGATCGCCACTTTTCGAATTATTACGTGCCCGCTTTCGAAATACTCGCGACACGTGCGCTCGTTGCGCGCGGAACACGTGCGACCTACTACTACCATCGACCGATGAAGGCGAATATTTCGTATCCTACTGTCTCAGTTAGGTTCCTATAACAGTTATGTTGGCGTCCAAGACATAACAAATCTTCCACCGTATCATTATAAATACCAGATCAGTCCGTGTTTTAATTTTAGTTTTGTCAATAAATTCTTTAAAGGGTCTAACGGGATAGGTATGATAAAATTTCTCCAAAGATAAAAAACGCATTAGTAATAAGATCTCTGATATTCACTATGAATACATGATATTCACTATGGTAGAATATATCATATTTACTGTGATAGATACTTATCTTTCATTTGCTTTTTGTTTTATCCGTTAGATGTAATCAGGGCTAGGCACGAAGCTTGAAATACTTTTATTTGAAAAAAAGGATTTGTAAGACAATTGTATTTTGTATTTTCTATTTTAGCGGAACATATGAAAGTATTACGTATTTTGTATTTACAATTGACGGATTGAAAGTTTTTTGTAATAAGATTGATTGTTAAGCTTATTAAGCTCAAGAGATAAGTAGAGGTTTTCAAATGCGTATTATATTATACTCAAAATCCCTTCTTTCTCTCTCCTTATAGCAAACAAGTTTAAAATCAGAGCAAAAAGTATGAAAAATAATCTATCAAATCAATTTAACATAAGAAACATGATATTTTGTCGACTAATGAATTATTGAAAAATATCTATTCATACATTTTTTAAATGCAACATATTATTCAAAAACTTTACTCTCCTCATAACCCTTTCCAGCACACATTTTTCTATCCAATAGATTTTTCTAAAAATTTGTATCCGGGAATTTTTCGGTATCTACACGGAGAGAATTTTGTTTTAAAATTTACTCCGAATATATGGTAGTTGTACAATACTATATTTTATATATATTTACCATGCACTTTAGTAAAATTAATCAAATTTATTTTGTATTTTATTGTAGTTTTATTAATGAATGAAAGAGATTTATTATACATTAAAATTCTTGAAAATACAATGTTGTTTCACGATTATCTCTCTCTCTCTCTCTCGTACAATATTTTTATAGTAAACTCTAAGATAAAAATCTCTCCGTGCAGAGTTCATTTTCGAATTGCGATATGTTTATTTGGAGTTGAATTTTTGAAACTCTAAATGATAGATCCAATGTATAAATTAGAAAATTGCAAAATTCCTATAATTCTTCCGAAAATGAATATTTAAGAATTTCATATATCGTTGAATATGATTGTCGAGTTGACTAATTATTGACATTTGGATCATAAATACCAACTCTTATCTAGTGGAAAATACAATAAAAAATTCGCCAAAATTGATGCCTTATGTATACTAAAATGGATGAATGAAAAATGGCGAATATACTTGCTGAAAAGGAATAAATTTAAGCAGCGCAAAAAATATTTTCTAAGACTAATATTTAACATAAAAAAAGTTAAATTTTATCGATCGGTGAAATACAATAGAAATTATATATATATATATATATATATATATATATATATATATATATATCTGAAAATATATGATATTTATTTAAAACTTTTCTTCTACTTACTTTTCGTTTCATTCCGTTGCATTTAACCGATTGTGAGATATAAATTACTTTTTAAACTCATCCCCGTAAAAAGAAGACTTTAATGGGGAGATTTAGAAAGTTGGGGAATCACATAGCGTATTAACCGTGTAAGATACTTTTAGACGACTGTTTTGTTAAATAACACTAGTCTGCGAATTTACACTTTAGAATTATTTCCTGAACGAACTTAATTGTTTCTTGTAATTTTTTATACTTATTAGATGTTGAATATAAATCTGTTTTTTTGGCTATCATTTCATAATTTTCATAAAATTGTTGGGGATTTTTGTATTCTATAATTTTTTAACACTTCACAATTTTCATATTTCGAAAATTTTCCACATCCTTGATGTGGAACATCGTTACACGAAATGATGCGATTATATTACTGTTCTAGGCATATTTTAATTTGATTGTCACTTAGAATTTGTATATGCAAAAATATACGTTACGTAACCGCTTAACCTCATAATTGTGGCGTTATTTTATGTATGAAAAGCAGACGCTTTAATTATTTATTTGACGGAATAAAAATCATAATAATTAACAATGAGTAGAAATAAATATACATTCGTGCGGAGGTGATTTAAATGAAACGTGACACAACGTCAGGGCTTCCCAACAAGATAACTATTAATGTTCATTACCACTTTTGATTTAATAACTTCGTTGCAATTTCATCGAATATTAAAAAGGCATTATGACATAATGGGGTAAAGCCATTTTTGACATGTATAATATAACCCGTGACGCTACGTGCATAAATGTACGTGGCGCATTGTTCGTCCGACGCACTTGACACCTCTCGACGTACAAACGAGAACGATTATTGAATCCGAATTAATGATTAATTTCGCTTGTAAATGAAGATATACGCTGGCGATGCATTATGTATTAACATTATCCGACGTGAGGTCGGAACAAAAACACGTTCCGGCTCTGTGACGAGCGCGCGATCGGTAATGATGTTATCGATGCGAGCGGCAATGGAGGTGCGGCACGCTTTCAGTTTATAAAGTGGCGAATTTTGAACAACGCGACGGAAGCAATTCGACCGCTACTAACGTTGCCGTTTTTCAATTTATTACAGAATGATCTGCAGCGGCGCGGCGGTAACGTATGGCCGTATGCAGCCCGCACACCATCGTTGTGCGTTGAAATGTGCGTTATCCCACCGTATATACACGTTCGTGTATCTGCCCTCACGAATGCGCATCGCATTTGCGTTGCATTCATTCGTACGTTTCCGAGCAAACAACCGCACGCGACTGTGGTTAGCAACCGGCATAGTTTAAACCCTCATTTACCGATAAGGATTAATAATTAATTTAGGACTTATAATTGATGCATCGCATATCATGCGAAGGACCGATAAATCCAATATGGACTGTAATAAATTTCAATATATCGTCGGCGCGTCAATAAAGTCTTATTTAATCGTACGCTCGTATCATCAACACGTATTATCTTCCGATAAGAGGAGTAAAATGGAATTTTTGCTTTTTTTTTCAGTGTCCGCGACACTGAATCCGGATGAATGCGACGGAAATGTACGCGTATGACAAAGGGCGTTTTATAACAAATCCGATTCACTATTTTTCCACGGTTATAAAATATGAAATATATGATAACAGCTGCCGGTATTCATTATTCCCAATTCTCTCGAAATTCGCGATCAATCGATTATATCTTTATGTAGATAAATAAGAGATAAATATCACAGATTTGCGAAAACGATAGATAAAATAATGTTGATAAGTTTATTTCTTAAGTGTAGATTTTATGTAAGAGTATAGTTCTTTCTAATTTATCCGAAATGTGTGATGCTCTATTTAAAGGAAAATAAGAAAGACATGCATAAAACATTAGTTAACAAAAGTAGCATGCTACTTTTGCCGATATTGCTTCTCAATTCCAAAGTGAAATTCATTTATTACATTTCCCCTTTACTCAATTTCCATTTTCCATTTTATCTGTTGGAGGTGGCACGTTAAGATCCGCCAATCGTAGTCCGCGGTGTCGAAATTGAACTGCACTTTGATGCGTCATCGATCACAATGTCGAGCGGGGGCGAAAGCGTTTTGCGATATTTGGGAATGCAACACAAACGAATCAAACTACACAGTCCCGCTGTATAGCGATGTGCAATTTTTTTTTGTGCAGGTCATCGAATTTTGCCAAATATTTACCACCCACCGTGCAGCACCACGTTGCCAAATACCTGACGGCCCATCCGCCGCAACGTATCGCGCCGTATCGTCGAGACATTGCACTCGGATTTCAGTATTTCGGCGATGCAGCGTGCCAAACTTCTCAAGCATGCATACAATTATTCGAACACCAAAAACTGTTTTCGCAGTTTGGTACATCAAAACATTTCTCTGAAACGGTTGACAGGTAAAATTGTAATGTGTGTGTGTGTGTGTGTGTGTGTGTGTGTGTGTGTGTGTATGATATTTCTCAAAGTAAAAACTCTTAAAGTTTTGCTAAAAAGATCTATTCATAACTCGTAAACGCTTCCTCCTTTTCTATCGTCTCGTTGAGCGAGAAAATAAAAAGAACAGACGATAGAGTTTTGCTCAGCAGCTGGCTGCTATAGCATTTATCCCTTTTTTATTTTCTACCTGTGTCATTCGATGATGAAGAGATAGAAATGTTTAATTCACTTGTAATATGATGTAGATAATAGCGAGCTTAGGCTACTTAGATTCCCACAAAGGAACGTTCTAAATTGCAATAATACTAAAAAATTAACGTTACCAATCGAAAGATCACGTTTGAATTAATTGTAAGTATTCTAGATGGTTAAATCTTGAGATTCTAAATGACTTGGGCTAAAATATGTTTGGCTATTTTAACTTACAAGGAACCTTCTCAGTTTGTACAACAAGTTAGTGAAATAATCCTTGATATCAGTAAATTTGACAGCATAAGATTTAAATTAAGGAAATACCAAGAACGTGTAGATTGTTGATTCCAAGAGATTTAGTGTTATAGTGCATAGTAAAAGTTCTAGAACGGCTAATATCTAAAAAAATATTGATTTATCTAAAAAATATTTGAAATAATAGAGTTTTAAAAAAGTTATTAGATGATGATATTAATTTGACTTTGAAGTGAGCTTGAAAAGTGCTTTTAAAGTCAATACAAAAATCTTAAACTCTCAATTTTTTATAGCATATCTTTATTTTTATAGCTGACGTTGAAACGTTTCCAGAACATTGGTTACAAACCTTCTCTTTATAAAAATTTTTCGAGTTATGGCATTTGAAAGTTACAGTATCATCACCTAAGGTGTAGATACCGCGTGGAGGTTGCACTGTCGGATTTTACGGTCCTTGTATGTGTGTTTCTATGTAAAATAATAATAATGATTTAAGGTAAAGTTAAGAAAAAAAAGAAAGGAAGCAGAAGATTCAAGACGGACAGTATTAGTCGTGGTGTAATAGGTAGACTTTGCGCGTCGCGTGAAACTAAAAATGCTCGTAAGGAATACATATATAGTACGTAAGCGCAGGAACGCGTGTGATGCTAATGCCGGTGGTACTATAACTTTTAAATGCCACAACTTGGAAAGTCCTTATGAAGAAAAGGTTTATAACCAATGTTTTGAAAACATCTCAACGGCAGCTATAAATATATATGCTATAAAAAACAAGAAGTACCGTTTAAGATTTTTATATTGACTTTACAAGGTCATTCCAAGATCAAATAAATATCATCATCTAATAACTTTTTTAAAACCCTGTTAAAACTTTTGTTTTAAATATTTTTTAGATAAATCAATATTTTTAAAAATATTAGCTGTTTTAGAACTTTTACCATGCACTACATATAACAATAAATTTCTTGGAATCTACGACCTGTACGTTCTTGTCTTTTTCTTTAATTTACATCTTATGCTGTCATTTTATTGATATCAAGGATTTTCACTAACTCTTTGTACAATCCGAGATGGTCCCTTGTTAGACATATAATGCATTTTTGAAAAAAATATTTCACATAAAAGAGTTTAGAGTTTGAAGAGCTATCAGCTACTTAGATTTTGGACTCATAAGAAAAGAATCAACTTAGACCTTTTATTATAAGCGTATCTGAAGGCTCTCTTCAGATCCTACAACTTTTATTTAAAACATTTTTTTCAAAAATACATTCTCGAGATATTTTGTGTCTAATTGTAAGTTAAAATAATCAAACATGTTTCTGCTCACAAATCGAATATAAAATTCACAGAAGCTCAAGATTTAACTAACTAGAATATTCTGATCTTTTTTTTTGGTAACGTTAATTTTTGATATGACTTTTGCAATTTGGAATATTTCCCTTGTCAGAAATTCTAAAATAATATTCATGAATTTATTTAGGAATATTAAAAAATTTCATAGATAAGAAATAGTGTTTAATATATTTAATAATATTTTTGTATACATAATTTCCAATTCAAGCAAACAGTTATTAGGAATACATAATTTCCAATTCAAGCAAACAGTTATTTATTGATCTTAAAACACAACTCTAAACTGAAGTTGGAGTACGTATAATATCATAAATTAAATAGACAAATTTAATACTGATGTGCAATAAGCATGACACGAAGATGACGAAGACACTGTAAAGACACTGTTTACTGTAAAAAATATTTCTTTTACCAGATTTAAAGATATTTTATACATATTTTCAAAATGATAAGAAAATTACGAAAAAATTATAGATTATTCTGAATCGCATTTAAAAATAATACAATAAATTTGGTAGTTTTATTATCTGAATCATAAGTTATTTTAATAAGTAATATTTTTTAAATCCGTGCTTTAAATGTATTATATAAAATATACGGAAATGTATTATATAAAATAAATAATAAATATAATAATAATCTCAATTTTTTAATATTAGTACAATGTAATGTATTCAAGATTCTTTATGTTTAGAGGTACATCGCGATGTATGAATTAGTTATCCAGTAAATAAACAAAATATTTATTTGTTCTATATCTTTGTAACTAATCACAATGAAACTTGCATAAGTTATTTTGAATATTTAAAAAACTTATTAAAAAAATTTAGATTTTTGTTATCATTTTTAAATCATCATTTTAATTTTTAACAATAAAAATAATAACAAATGAAGTAAACGACAAAATGTTATTAAATAAGAATGTAATTTTATTCACACAACTTTCATATGTAGGTAGTTTATTTGAAGTTTAAGTATTAAACACATTTTCAAATTTAATTTTCTTTGCAGGAATTGTGATACATCCTTAACTAGTAGGTATATATTGAAAGAATATCTTTTTTAAATAATGTTAAATGAAAATTGACCAAAAAATTTTGAACACAATTAAGCGAAGAATGCTATATTCGGTCAAAACGAGCTTTAGTGCTTAATAATATTTTTGTATGAACTTTACTCTTTAAAAGAATCTCACTTTGAATTTTGAGTAATAAAATCTTATTTTTAAAAATTAAAAATTGCGCCATTGTTTTTCAAGATTAACTCAATTTTCCCTCTTTAGAGTCAGATTCCATTTTAAAAAATTTCGAGAGTATAATTTCCAATTCAAGCAAACTGTGCGACGAACTTTATCAATTATAGAAGAAGATTACCGATATCGACATACCACTTTATTTTTAGATAATTTCTTAAACAAAAGTTAAAAATAAAAATTTAGAAACATAAATATAAACTAGAAAATTTCTACTATCAGATAATATAGCAGTTTTTATATTCTTTACAATTTTGCAATAATTAATTGTTTTTGTAAGATAAGAAAAAATAAACGTCTAATAAAATGAAACCTAAAACTAATCCAGTAGGCTACAATGCCATATACACTTATTCTTTTATACTTTCACAGAATTCCTCTGCATAGAATATAAGTAAATATAAAATCTTTTGGAATCATTTTATTTTTCAATATAAAATACTGTTTATTGATTTTTTTTTTATTATATATATTAGGTGTTGGAATTAATTCGTAGCGTTTTTTAACGAAAGAATGTTATTTATTTCACATGAGCATTAAAAAATACATTAATGAAAGTACTTCCCATCTCTTGTAAAACGCTACGAATTAATTCCAACACCTAATATATACATATACTTTATGCTGCTCTGCAAGTTACAAACATATAATGCGATTTTTTGGGGGGATTATTACATTTCGGATTAATTGCGTTAATGTCAACCATATCGACACGTAATTATTATTTCTGAAATTAATTCATTCGTTTGAATAATATATATATTAGTTCAACATCTTATTAGGTGTTGGAATTAATTCGTAGCGTTTTTTAATGAAAGAATGTTATTTATTTCACATGAGCATTAAAAAATACATTAATGAAAGTACTTCCCATCACTTGTAAAACGCTACGAATTAATTCCAACACCTAATAATACTTAGACCGTAGTGGCGCTTCGGATTGTAATATAATGCGATAATTTCTTTTTTTGGAAAATTTCCTATAAAATATGATTGTCTTTAGATTCAATAGAATTATTGGATACTATAACGCAGGACTATAAAGATTAAAATTAGCTTATGATCTATTTTATAGACAAATGTGTCGATTTACTTTGCATATTTTATATTTAAAAAATCACATTATGAAAGAATTAAAAAAAATATAAATGAAACTGAATTAAATAAGAAACTACAAACATGTAAAATGATGTAACATTATCCATAATATTATCACTATGATTTAACTAAATAATTTGCAAAAAAAATCGTATGAATTTTATTTTCGCATTTGTAGAATTTGTGTTTAGTTGATTTTATTTAGAAACAAACTACAAGTACATGTATATTATGAATTTTTATTTCTATAATTATTTAAACCAGAAATTTTCTCAAAGTGGATCGCGACTGGTAGGTTGCAAATTGATTTTTGGTAGGTGTTGAAAAATTAAAAAATGTTAAATTATATTTCATTCAATTAGGAATACTGCTCTCTTTCACGACTTTGTATAAAATTGAATCTTCAGCGATAGGTTGGAATTAAAATTAAATTGCAAAGTAAGTTATAATTATCAAACCCTGAAAATGACTCGTATTTATATTGGCTGTTATTAATTGATAGGAAACATACATTTTTTACATACGTCTCATATATTTGGAAAATATATTAATAAAAGTGTATTTAATAAAAATTAAAAGAGCAATAAAATTAAATATAAATAAATCAATTCCCACATTCTCCCCCGCTTTTCCATATCTATTAAAGCTAGATGGGTTGTGGAGTTTGCTATTCTAAAAGATAAATCGCGATTCGCAAAAGTTTGAGAAATTCTGATCCAAACAGATTATGTTTTTATCATTATTAATAATGTGCAATAGTTAATTTCTAAGAAATAAGGGAATGTCTCTTTAGGAGATATATTGTATATACACACACACATATATATATATATATATACACATCAATATCGACGACTTTCCTCTACAATTTATTATACTTATTTTGTTATACATCTATTATATAATTTACTATAATCTATTGTTATACAGCTTTACTTTAACAAAAATTTAGTATACATTTTTTTTTATAATGTTCTGAAATGAAACTTCATGTAAGAGTTTCCTCTAAATGCTGTCGTCGTTGTGGCGAATAAATTTCTGTTCAACAAAAATGGATGGAACGAAAGAAGCGTTACATTGGTGCGTGTGGCAGTTCGTCACGCAATATTGTCGTCGACGAGTAATCTTATTTAACATGTGGTCGGATGAGCCGAGAAATTTCTACGGACGAAAAAACGCGTGAAGTGATTGCAAGCAGTTCTCTTGAAGACTTTTGAAAGCTTGCAGAAGTCCGGGCTTCTAGACTCACCTTCGGCTTTCCGGCGTGGTTCCGGATGACGACGGGATGCGGGGAGAAGTAAACGTACTCCCGAGGGAGTACGGTTACCTGGAACTTATGACGTTACGGTTCGACAACCGAGAGTACCTACGTAGTCGCTCTTTCCGCATCCTTGAGCCGCGAGACTCAGTTCTCCCTGCACGATCTCGTCGTATTCATAGGTAGCACGCTGTGTTACATATGTGGCGTACATAGACGTATGCATAACGTGTCCTCGTGTTCGCTCACGCAGCAGGGAGACGAGAGCGTTTCCGGAGATTTCGCCGAGCGGGACTTTACATGAAATCGCTCCGACGAAATTTCGTATGACGTTGCAGTATGGCGTTTTATTGGAGCTCACATAGTGTTGTGATTATGTGTGTGTATTAAGTAAGCTTTAACAATAGCTTCAAAGCTAGAAGTACTGTTATAATTGTCGAATGGTATCTTCTCTTCCTTTGTGTCTTGCCTCAGGTAAATCCCGAATTTTCGTTTGAGCCACCTTACTGCTTTCTATTAAAATATTGATCCCAAGTTTGTTACCATCGTCAAAATACGTTTATAATGTACATCTAACAAAATTTCTGACGATGTATATTGTAATATTGGCGTTTCTAAACACGCAAAATTGCTTTGTATGGAAAGAAGGAATTTCAAATGAAATTCCGGAAATGTCCAACTTGATTGAATCCCACAAATACACCGAACACAGACGCGTGTTTCGAAAGAGAAAAGGGGAGGGGGAAGAAAGAGACAGCTTACTTGGCGGAACTAGAAATTTGGTTGCACCTGCGAACGATTTTATCGTTCTTGGAAGAGCACAATTACCGTGCCAATCTCGCCTCTCAGACTTTCCATGTCCGGCAATCTAGAAGAGTATTTTTTCGATGGACGAAATTGATTCTGAGAGGATTAGAAAGAACCCCAAAGTCTTATCGAAGGTCCACGCTTTTCTTTTCATTTCTATTACTTTTTTGCTTTGTCTTTCCTTGCTCTTACCTTGTTCACCATCTAAACGAGTTACCCTTTCAACAATTGGTGATGGCACTATAGTGTACGAGTAAGCACGATGAGATTTCTTTTTCTTAACCTGAATAGCTTAAAGGAATCGACTCGAACAAGATTAAATGTACTCGTAATAAAACAATTCGTCATCATATGCAATCACCATAATAATACTGATAATTTACATATAGTAATATCATTGAATTCTTTTTGACATTTGATAATAGCTCAATCAATAAGTTTATGCAATTGCAATTACATAGATTTATCATATGTTTATTATAATGAATTTTTGGATAGAACAGAAATATATAGCGAACAAAATGCGACCTATGAATATACAAATGGGTTTAAAAATAATCTTATAAAAGATATGAGAAGCCATTTCATTCTATGATATATTTGAGATTAATTACAGAGTAAGACGTATTTTGCGGAGTTAGGGAGATTAACAAGCAATTAAATGCACATCATAATTGAACGAACAAGGTTGAAGGCACCGCGACAATCGATATGACTTCCATGGCGAATGAACATCGACGTTGCATGATGCAGACCTATGAGCAGACGAGCATTTAACCCGAGCTTATCCTGAGATCTTGGTATATTCGCGGTAATACTCGGCCATTTATAACCCCACAGTTAAAGGGCATAAATCACGAGGGAAAGTAAATGTACGCACATTTAAGTTACTATCGCGGACGCGTGGTGTACGTGCCATTTCGCCATTGTTCCGACAGCCAAGATTCACGGCGCTCTGCTTGCCCGGCTTTTGGAATATGATCTTGCTCTTTAGTACATCGAGAGAGGAAACGGGATGAAAAGAGAAAGAGGAGAGAGGAGGAGCGCATTTGCTTGAAGATTTTCCAGCAAACAATGTAACATGCGGCGAAATTGTACTCGACATTTTAATGCAATCAGCGTTACGATGAAATGCTTCTAATAGATCCTTCATGCGCATATATTATTTAGTAAAATTGTAGCTCTCGAGAAGTGCAGTTTTAAATGCTTGTTATATAATTTTAAAACTGAGTTATAATGACACAATACGTATAGCGTCGAAAACTTATTGTGTTTTTTTGATTGTAACAGATGTTGAGTTTTCTAACGGTTGCGTAACAACTTTAAGTAATCAAAATTGCGGCAGTTTGAAAATCGATCTCCAAATAAAACGAAACGACGTGGACATGTCTGTGACCAGGTTGAAAATGTATATTAGGACAGCGAAAAGTTACAGTGGAACTAATTTGACGCAGTGGGCTCCTTTGGTTTCACGGCCTGTGAATCTCAATTTTATGTACGAACTTGTTCAGCGAGTTGCTCATTCAAGTTGGAATTAGGTGCACTTTTAGGAAGTATTTAAGTAACCATGATAGGCACTCACAAGTTACGGCACGACAGAGATAAAATCGCAGAGTGATGAACAATATACGATAGAATAAAACATATACATACACATTTAAAACAAATATATAGGGTGTCTTGAAATTTGCAAAATATTACAGTAAGAAAATTTTCAAAATTATTTGTAAAAATTATTTGTAAATTTTTATTTTAAGCAATAATTTTTGAAATAATAAGGCTTTAATATGACCAATTATGCCGTTTAGATGGACTATATTTAAACGCTAAAGTGCGCGCTTACTAATGCATAATGAATCGTTTAATCTATAATTGACTATATTTAAATTTTAATGTCTTAAAAACTACTACCTGAATTAAAAATGTAACATAACTATTTAATTTTTCAAAACTTTCTTACTATGGTATCGCGAATTTTAGGACACCCTATATTTAATCAAATACATATATGGAAAAAATTATTGTGCTAAACTGTCTAAAAATTTAGCTATAGAGATGAAATTAATTTTGCTGGACCTCAAAATAATCATGTAAAAACTCAAGCATGATGAACAATGCTGCAAAAAGTTTTTATAATCAGCTTGATCATCTTATATAATTGTTTTGAGAATAAAAAAATGTTTTTAGATCTGTATCTGATTAAATTTTTAATCTAATACCTCAGCAAATGTTCTTTCATGTATGAGAAGAGATTTATTATATTTCACGATCAAAATAGAATTATCATTAAAGCATTGGAACTTGTAATGACGTTATCATGATTTAACTTTTTACAAAAATGTAAATTTATTTCAGATACTTGAAATATTCAAGCTTTAGGTAAATATTTCGACAGCATCGTAGACATCGAGCAAATTAGGAATGCAACGATGTTTTCGTACGCAAATAATCTGATGTTTAAAAATGGCATAAAATTTACTGGATGTACTAGCAAGACTAGCTTCACATTACCGATATCGTTGATTCCGTAGAACGAAAATACAGTAGTGGCTTTCGGTAAGTCAGCCTTTACGGGATATTGATCTCATGTGGCACCAGAAGAGCCGAGGCTCCAAGGCTTGCTACAGTATTAAATGTGTTGTAGGATCGTTGACATGGTACACGACGACGCGACGGTTTCGCGACGCGGAATATTGCGGAAAATTTACTCTGACTACGCTGCACAGGGAACGCTCATATGTAGTTGCGACTCGAGTCATTCGTTAGAGAAATCGCCCCGGGTGAAGGGAAAGAGGAGGGTGGGAGGGAGAGAGAGGAGGGAGGGAGGGGAGAGAGAGGGAGAGAGAGAGAGAGAGAGAGAAAGAGAGAGAGAGAGAGAGAGAGAGAGAGAGAGAGTAAAATAAAAAGTTATTTTATCCTGGAAAATACATTCTTCAACGGTAGAATATGATGCAATAGATAATCAGAGAATATTAATGTCATTCGATGCGCTCACGTTCACTTCGTGACATGCACGTCGTTGATTTTTTCACAATGACCTCAAGTTACATCGTTAATTATATGAGCATAACAATATATATTTCTCATAATATATTTCTCAAATGTCACAAAGAAATCGCTAAGTGTATGCTGAACGACATTAATGGCGTTTGTATAATTCTATATGGTAGATAAATATGTCCCATAACCGTCTATTTCAATGAAGGAATTTAATTTAAAAAGTATTTACGTCAAGAGAGCAGAGAGAAAATCTTTTACTAAAATGGGATGCAGATTCCAGGACACTGCATGTATTAGGAAATATACAAGACAAAAGTATACAAGACAAAAGTATACAAGACAAAAAAATAGAAACGTTGAAGGTGGAATGATATTTTAATTTCACGCTTGAAATATTGCAAGTGAAATGTGCAGAGCACTTTGATATTATGCACCACTTCGGACAAAAAAGTGACATAATATACTCGACAACGGTACAGTTGACATTGCGTCGTGTTTGTTAACGGGAAAAAACACAAAAAATAGGACAAAAATAATTCTTATTAAATTGCCAGCCTGTTGCGGAAATTTCGACATTTCGTTTCGCGCGCGATACGTATGGAATTGTGAAATATCTCGAATTAAGCGGTGAATTTTTCTAAAACTTGTTGCGAGCTAGAGTTACACGTGTTTCCATGCGTTTCGCATAGCTACGAAACGAGTAGATCGATAAAATGACAAATTCCCAGTGTAAATTTCAGTCCAGATGTTCTCCACACGCGAAACCCGAATGGAGTTTCCTCTCTCTGCGTCTCTTCATTAAGCTGCATTAAAATTAATATCCTATATATTATTATATATTGTGTACTTTGCGTTTTCGTGATGTCACAATATAAGTAAGAGCAGTAAAACACTCTTTCACTTTGCGTCGGTACCTTTGGTCTGAATATTAAATGATCGTCATATTGTTGGTTGTGCACGGAAAATTTGTAAGAGCGAAGTATGCGAAATTGCTTTGCTTTTATTGGTTGGTTTCTAGAGCCAGTTGTAACTCTTTATTTGAACAGAAGGAACTAATTGACATATATTGTAATCGCTATATTATTGGTTGTGCGATTCGGTCATGCGCGAGAGAGAAAAAGAGACAATTATTAATATGATTTCTGGCAGAATGAGCCTGTTCTCTCTTATACATACTATAGTCTTCGTTCGTTCATTTTTTCCACTAGTCACATTTTATTTTTTTATTAATTGCCACGTCTTCGATTTTTGGCTGGAGACTACGGCTTTTTGAACGATCTCCGGCTATCGGAAAAATCTCCAGCTAACCTCTATTAAGAGGATGTTGGAGTGATCAAATTGTCGGAACATTGCAGATCAATGTAAATCTCTGAATTTACTGAACGGAATGAAAAATCCTTTTATAGGATTAAAGTAGATACAAAATTGGGAGGTGCTGCAGTAGACTGTATAAAGCAAAATAAAAAAAAAAGTTAAAAATTTACATTTTGTCAACTTGTATAACTGTCACTTGACGTAGATGTTTCTTACTAATACAAAAGTTTTATAGTTCGTATGGACCAAACGACAGTGCAGCATTAAGTACATTACATGCACAAACATAATATTAGGTTTATGAAACTACTTATAAGATTAAAAGTTCAAAAAGAAAGATTTATATCGATTTACAAATGACGTGTATATGGACGCTGAACGAAAACTCGGAATGGTAAACAAAGCAATAATTGTGTCTAATAGTAGGTGTTTGATTTTGTAAGAGATGGCGTTGATTAGATAAATATATGCGTTTGAGTGAGACAGAACGAGAATGAAAACGATCAGAAATGAATTAAAAAGTCACTATTATCAATTTTTTTTTATTTGGAAAAATCTGTACTATCGACATCGATCAAATTTGTCATTCGAGCATCCCTTTAAGTTAGCAGGACCAAATTAGCAACATTAAATCAGACCAGATAATCACTCAAAATTTTGGTGATCTTTTCTTAGAAACACACTATAAGACAATAACAATTTTGATAATGGTAATCGACATCCAAAAGAGTTGTGTCATCTACAATGGAACATTAAAAGGGAACATTGAAAGGAACGAAAGGTGACAATTGTGCTGCTCTTCCATCGATCGCTATATTCTCCGTCGCTCGTTCATGCGGACCGCGAAATCCTTTTTGCTCGTTTCCCTAATTAAGAGTTCACCCACGAGTGACGACACTGCGGGCTGCTGGTAACGACGAGGTTAACAATGAAGAAGATTTTTAGGTAGGATAATTAATGATTCGCCGCTATTCGTGACGCACTTTTAATCTTTGACTGAGTCTAATATGCATATTGAATTTTCAATTCTTTGTTTCTTAATCATTCCATTCATTATCTTTCACAATTTTATTGCACTCTGCTACGTTACTCAATTATTATCATTATCATAAATATAGCTTCACGGCGTTATCATTAGTTTTCCTTCGAGCGTTTAAGCATCTCGGTGAAATTTATACGGCATTCATCGTCGAGATTTAAATCTGACGCGAAGACGGGAGGAATAAAGTTTACACGGCGAAGGGTGTTTGCTCATCTCGTTGCAGGTGCATACCTGCGTAACTAATCAAAGGTACTTCGAGTTAGCGCAGTGTTCGCGATTTATATTCATTAAGCGGTAAGGTACACGACGCTGAGAAGTTGCGAGAGGCCGGAAAGTTTGACGACGGGGTTGTTTCATAAATCGCTTCGTCCTGGTTTCTTTTTTTTTTTAGCGCAGCTGTCCTTTTATATTGAATAGGTTAATTTTCCGTATTTTGCGTATCACGCGTTTTTGCGTTTTTTCTTCGTATTGATTTTATTAAAACACTTATACCAACGTCTTTTATGCGAAAGCCACTTTTACAAGCAAGCGATTAGAAACGCGGTTGGAAACTATTGAAGAAACTTACTCTGTTTACTGACTTAAGTTGCGCGCGCAACTTTTTAACATAATTATGTTAAATAATTGAATAGGATACTACTTTCCAAAGGAGAGAAAGTTAAAAACTTAAGAGAGGAAAAATAAAAAGAGTATCTTGGTGTAATATAAGAGAAAGAAAGAAGGCTAAGAAGAGTGATAAAAAAAGTGTCAAATAAAGATAAATATAATTATAAGTAGAGAGAGAGAGAGAGAGAGAGAGAGAGAGAGAGAGAGAGAGAGAGAGAGAGAAATTAGAGACTGACAAGAACAAATCAATTAAGAAAATCTTATTTTTGGTCAAAGCGGATTTGGATGTAATAATATTCAAATTTTTGCAAATACATTTTTCAGTTTTATGAACTGAGCGTCGATTCAGTTTATCGGACTTAAAATGCAATTGCAAACTAAAACTGAAATATTAATATTTTGAAATTAGATTGATCAATTTTAATAATAATGCTAATAAGCAATTTAAAAATAAAAACATGCAAAAAACTTCTTGCGAAAAAAATGAATAAATTTTAATTTAAAATATAATAGTGATGGGACAATTTCGACTCACCAAATCTTTTTCAGCCAAATCAAAACAAATAAATAAAAAAATATAAAATATAGTTGTAATTGAAAAAAAAATTATGATAATTAAAAATTTAAAAAAGCAGGAAAGCAAATAAAAATCATAAGAAATCATGTTCAAGCAAATGCACACAAAAATCTATATCTACTTTTTGTTTGAAAAATTAACCAGGCAATTGTGTATCCTAAACGTACAGAGTTGTGTGCAAGAAAATAAGTCACATTGAATTAGTTTCCTTTGTAGGCCGTCAAAAATACCAGCTATAAATGACATAAAGTAGCGGCGAGTTATCGTTGCAGAAGGTAAAAGCTTTTACGGGAAATGAGCGCGGGGGTTTCCCTTCCGGCTTGTTGGCTAGTATAGAAACGCTTTACGCCGGCGCTTAAAAGCAAGCGAGGTAAGCGACTGCAAGCGACTAGGCGGTGGGTATTAAGCGTAATCGATAATAGGTATCGACGGCCGACGGGGAATTTCCGCGATCGTAGGAATAAAGTCGGACAGTGGTAAACGTCGCGCTATAGTCAGACGGCGACCAATAAACGCGACCAGAGCGACTGCGGCGGCAGTGCAGCCGGCCTGTAACTACGGGGCTCTCGTAATGGCCCGCCGTGAAGTTGTAACGTCGGACTAATGGCGGCGATTAGTAGAAGTCAGTACGTTTTATCCTGCGGCGCATAGAATTTCAATAAACTCCCTCTTGGGAGTGCCACGGTGAGGCGAGTCGCGGCGGGAGAAAGGTGGCGTACCACCGACGATTCTCACATAGTTATAACCGTAGACGCCTCGAATCCCATTTATTCGGCCTTATCTAGAGCGGACGTGTCCGTTCGCGAATAGCACGCTCCCACCGCGAGATAATTAAAATTAGCTTATCTCGCCGGCGAACGGCTCGCACATGCGGATAGGATCGGCAATAACGTACAAGCGCCAGCGTGCGAACGAGGTTTTCTTTAATCATTGGCTTTAAAGGATGGGCCGGCTGCTCTCCTCCGTCGATGATAATCGCCGGGCGGACGTGCAAGCGCGTTATTTCACCGCGCTCGACGTAACTTATTGTTAGGATCCCGTTACAAACACGCGTTACAGCAGCGGACGCGCGTCCGCTATATACCAACGCCGGCGCTATATCCAGTCATCTGAGAACGTACATTAAAGCCCTGCCAGATAAAACGTCGTACTTGTCAGCGATTTTTCAGCGAAAGATACCACGGGATTTGGAGTAAGAACGTTACGTACAATTTCCATTTATACTTTTTAGTGTCATCGTGATATTTTTCGAAACCGCGATGTGAATTTTCGATTATTCACAGCCGTTCCCATTTACGATTCTCTATTTTCGAAGCAAGTATCTTCGTTAGGTTAACGATGCGCCCCACCGATATCCCATTACGAAACTTGATGCATAATTCGCGGAAAGTTCGCGCGGCGCGTGTATCAGGGGATATAGTTCTGATTAAAGTGGTATCTGCGTACACTTTATGCATAGTATACCGAATAAAGTGTTGCGGCTCAAGCATATCGATATTTAAGTGCATAAATGTTTTGAATAAATTTTATTTTAGTTATGCGTTACGCATAACTAAAATTGTTTCATTGTAATGTCAATCATTGTTCCAATTTTATTCTGGAAGGCTTTATAGCAGCAACACTGCTTCACCAATTCTACATATATTCACATGTTTTTGTGTTCGTCTCTCTGTAATTCTACTGTTACATAATAAATTAATAATAATAACACTTTTTTTACTTTAAAAGAATTCCATTTTTTAAATTAACTTTTTCTGAATAAGATATGTTATAATTCATTATTTCATTTCTCCTATTTCATTCACTTCTTACTTCAAAATGTAGCTAGAGATAAGAATAGACTATAACTAATAATAATTGAACTTAAAATTCGATCATAAGTAAGGTAAGAGAGCATAAGAATCAAGCGCGGTAATTGATGTGCACAAAATTAATTTAATACAAAATGATATAACAAATAATCTTACATGTTTCGGTTCAATTTTGAGCCTTGACTCTTATTATGATAATGATTAGAGATCCTATAATAAAAGTTTAATCAAAGCAGATAAAAATAGATAGATGGGTAGGTAGCTATGCCTCTCCTTCTTTCTTTAACTTTTTCCGAAAATGCACGAAGCTATTCGAATTATATATACATATATACAGGATATCTAGCAAGTTTTGATAAAGCGCTCGTGTGTAGATAGAGCGGACTAAACTGAAAAATCCTGTACACATTTTACAATTTTCGCAATAGTTAACAAGATATTAATTACTAAAAATCGTTGAATATTGATCTTTAATAAATTTTTACTTAAATGTTATCAATTTTACAAAAAAGCAGCAAAGGACAAAAATTATTTATTTTCTTCTCACAAAGTTCATTTTCAAAAATTCTGAGAATTTTTTCAAAATTTTTTAATATATTTTTATCAAATTGATAAAAATAAAAAAATGCAGTACTAAGAAGTTGATAAAAAATTCTGAAAAAAATTCCTAGAGTTCTATAGAATTCCTAGAGAACAAAATAAACAATTTTCGTCTCTTGCAGTTTTTCTGTAAAGTTGATAGTATTTGAAAAAAAAATTATTGAAGATCAAAATTCGGGAATTTTTAATAATTAATATCTCATTAACTATTGCAAAAATTTCAAAATTTCAAAAGAGGACTTTTCGACTCAGTTTAGTCCCTATCTACATATGAGCGCTTTGTCAAAACTTACCAGATACCTTATATATATATATATATATATATATATATATATATATGTGTGTGTGTATACATATATGCCGAATGGATCATAAGTGACAAATCCAAAAGACTAGTCCATTTTAGCCAGATTTTTATTATAGGGTCTTTATATAAATATGATATTGTTTCAGTGACAATAATGGTTTTCTTATCTTGTAAAAATTAAATCGTGTAAATTCTCCATGTTAGGTGTTAAAAACGCTAACGTGCTTATTTTGAATTATCCTGCATTTCATCGCGATTCGATGTATGTATGCATTCGCTGTATTGAGCAAAGGTGTCGCAATAGGCTAACCACAATGCGGTTGCCGGAACCAATGCAACAACTGATATTCGACAAATTGATGGAGGAAGCTGTCAACATAGTGACAGCTACATATAGATACGTTAACAATCGTATTTATCTTCGACCGAATAATAATAGGACCTTCGTGAAAGCCACAAACAAATGAAATAATGATTATTGATTGATAGGAACACTAAACGAACTGTTATGGCTATGTTCACTTCGAACGCTCACATGCTATAAGATTCAATGTACTTTTATCGCTCATTGCAGAAATAAGATGGAATAAACTTACAGCGCGTGAGCGTCCAAAAGCCACAATCCAATCTTCCTTCAGAAATCTATAGCAAAAGATAAATGTTTAAACGTTTGATTTATTTTTCTAATTTTACATAATTAAGAAAAATATGTTAATTTAACAAATATGTTTGTTTATTGTTCAATTATTAAACATTATGAGTTAAACTTATCGTAAGCATTTATGTATATATCACAATTAAAGTATTAATTCAGTAAATGTATACACTTACTGTAGTACTATACGTAAATGTATACAATGACTTGTAATCGTACACATTTACTAAAGTTAATACTTCGCCTGTGACATAAAATATAACATTGTGCGAGCAAAGAATATAAGGTCGCTCTCACCAACTCCGATTAACTTAATCGATTGATTGTTACATTGGAACTGATCAATTGTATTTGCTGTTCAGCAGAATTGACCAATCACGGTTGACATTTAATCGATCGATTAGGTTAATTGGAGTTGGTGAGATTGACCCATAGATGTAAATTTAACACCATATGATGTTATCACCATAATATGGTTTAACACCATATGATTATATATATGTATAATTCTCGTGTTAATATAAACATCTATGATGTTATAATATTATAGTTATTTTCGGGGCCAATTATGCATTTAGTTTGAATACAAAATGATAAATACAAATATTATTAATACTAACATTATAATAGCAATAAATTACAATAATAATAAAAAACTATAAAAATGGAGCTTTTAACCGTAATTATTTTACATGCAATTATAATCACAAATATCAAATATTTTTCTCTCAGTGTAGTAGTATCTTGTAACAGATTATGTACATATCGGTATAATTCATCGGAATAAATCAATATTTAATAACATTATTCATTACAATTCACAATAATATAATATATAATAATTAAATAATACAATAATTAATAATACATAAATAAATATTAAAGTAATGAAAATTGCTTTTTTCACATAATAGTTCATAATTTCCGAAGACGGTAATTGAATTTGTTGCCAAATATTGATCTACAACACAACAATTCTCTAATATCCTCAACTTAATAATGTTCTCTTTCATCATAAAACGTTATTAAGCTCTAATTGATAAAATACTAATTTGCTTTCACTGAATCATATTTTAATGTGCTGTTTCGAAAAGAATTTTATATAACAGACGTCACATGAATGTCCACTTTATATCATGGATGTGCGGACATGTGAATTGGATTTAAAAAGAACGTAATTGAAATGTCTATCAGTGCTATCTAGGATCTAGGGTATTAAATCTACATCCATACTTTTAATGAATCTATTAATACATCATATTTTCCGTAAACAAAATTTTGATCGTATTATAAATGATAACGTAAATAGAGCAAGATTACATTATTATCCAATTATCAATTCGCTCTCTTTCGACATAAGAGAATTAGAATTTCCTTTTGTTAACAGATGAGTAACAGTAATTACGAAATTGCAACTGCTCGTATGCTATTATGATGGACTCTGATAAGATAAACTTGCGCGAGAGGTCTATGAATCTCTTCAAAGAATCCTACAAAATTCTTTCATGTCTATTCTCCATAGGATTCATGACTTTTCTTTTGTCGAAGCATATTCGAGGATAAATGGATACAATCTCTCTGCAGACAAAGAATTTTAATTCATTCGGAGCTTAGGTATGTTTGAACATTTAGCGGAGTGAAGAAGTTGATAATGCGCATTTTAATATATTGCAACTATTATACATTATGACACGGGCGTATCCAGGGGGATGGTTTTGGGGGTTTAAACTCCCCTCTTTCTATTAATTATCTTTCTATTATTTTTTATAAATTAATAGAAAATTTTTTATAAATTATTTCATTTTGAGAGGGTCCCGTTAGCGCACATTCTAATAGCATTCATCCATTCATATTGGTTGATGTCTAATAATCTTTCATTGCTTTACTAATGAGAATATTTTGACGATGTATAGCCGGTCACAGAAAGATTGCAACACTTTTTTTTCGATGGATTTCGGAATTTAGCCTGGCTCATAGAGTGATTGAACGTAGGGGAGACTGGGGCTAATAGATTCATTTTTCAATTTCAAATTTTTACAGACAAAATTAAGAGATTTATCGAAAAAATGAATTCTAGTTACTATATACCAGTTACTACATACATTTGACTATCTAATAATATTTTAATAAGAAGGAGAAACTGATATGAAAAAAAAATGCATTTTTCTAATGCATTCTGATTCAACTAGCCCCGGGACTGGAGTAATGCGACTAAGATTATTAAAATAAAGAGATTAATGTATTATATTTTAAGCTACATCTATGGCTACATATTAATAAAACTTTTATAAAAATACATTTTAATCACAAACATTTGCTTCGCAGGGCAAACAATATTTCTTTTTGCAAAATTGCAAATGTGTCGAATAAGCTTAGTTTTCGAGACTGGACATGAGGGAACTAAACTTATAACATTTACCACTGAGGAAAATCTCTTTAAAGGAATAAAATTTTGAGTAAGTATTATAATAGTCGTCACTAAATGATATACATACAATTCCATGCTGTGGTTAGTCTACTATCCCCATCCGTTCATTTTTTAAAAACAATAACAGAGACACATAAAATCTGTAAGACAAAAAAAATCTGTTGAACTTTATTAAGTAAGAACTACACTTACTATCTAAGTAGAAATCAAATCTCAGACAATTATATGTTAGTAAAACAAAAACTTTAAGAATAAAAATATTTACTTAGGTGTATGATTTTTAAAATTGTGGTATAACTTCTATCATAGATGTGTTCGCAATAAGATGTTACAGCAGATTTAGCGGCAGTGTGCTCAGATACGTTTACGCATGTCTCGCGTGTTTTGTTTTTAATGTAGCCTCTATTATTCTATTTACCCCTATATTCAACTGACCCCGGTCTCCCCTAAATGGTTAGATCCATAAATAAGAATTAATCGCTCAGTGAGCAAATTGTATTCCGAAACCCATCGAAAAAAAGTATTGCAACTTTTCTGTGACCGTTTTTTTTTTGGTTGTCACTCCGATTGGTGCATGATCACAGAAAGGTTGCAACATTTTTTTTTCGATGGGTTTCAGAATGTAGTCTACTCGAGCAATTGATTCTTATTTGTGAATCCATGAATAAGAATTCAATCAATTGCTCCATGAGCAAGCTGTATTCTGAAACCCATCGAAAAAAAGTGCTGTAACCTTTCTGTGTTCCGACTGTACATCCCTCGGTTGATTGAAACCCCCTCCCTCCCCACCCGAAAAAAATTTCACAATATGTCCATGCTTTATGAGATTATTTTTTAAGATATTTACACTCTTGAAGATATTTATTTGTTCAGAGAAAAATTAATGATTTTTTTCTTATTGATTTATAATCTATTTCTTAAGGACAAACGTATGTACTTTTTTATTTCTGTTAAAAATAGGATATTTTTTAATCATGATACGGCTTTTTTTCGTAGCGTAATACTTTGAATTGTATGTGTAAAAACAAGATCCTGTAATGGCATCTTTTAAAAAGCGAGTACAACGTCTGAAACTCGTGCGAAGTTTCCGCAAAGTCTCACGAACGTGCCGATCCAGTGCGCCGCTACGAATGTTGTTATCTCACAAGTTTGTGACTTCAGAGTGTAGTTAGAGCAGGATACAAGCGATGAAACAACGAAATTTCAAAGAGAGATTTTCTTTCTTGGAAAACCTTCGTAGAATGTACGCTTCTTTGCCGCTTCAGAAAATGGAATATAAACGGAATAAACCTCTCATTGTAAAACAAAACATGCAGAAAATAGGACAAATTAAAAATTTATACGGAAAAAATGTTTTTGCTTATATCTAAATTACATCTAAAAATTAGCTATACACTTATTGATGCAGATCTAAAAATAATTTTGTTAAATTACTAAAATAATTATAGATTTATATAACATTCAAGCTGATTACTAGAAAGTCAAATTTTTTGCAACATTATTATATTTGTACGTCCATACACTAAAAAAAAATCTTACTTTCAAAGAAATATCTCTTTGCTCATTCAAATAAATTATTTCTTTGGATCAATGAAAATTTCTTTAAAATAATATTGTACAATATTTTATTTTATATTAAAATAAGATATTGTACAATATCTTATTGTATATATTATAATATTTTATTTTCAAAGAAATTTTCATTGATTCAAAGAAATAACTTTTTTAAATAGGAGCAAATAGATATTTCTTTGAAATTAAGATTTTTTTTTTAGTGTAGTTTTGATTATTCAACAAAATTATTTTCAGATCTGTGTCCAGCTTATTTTTAGATCTGAATTTAATTCTGTATCTTAAGTTTTAGGTTTCAACAAGATCGTACTTTCTATGTAGAGACATCTATCATCATATTTATTTAAACATATTTGCTTAATTTTTCAATTACATACTAAAATGAAATTTTTATGTTCTTTTATTTTTTATACATCAATTTTTTTTAAGTAGAATAGTAGAATATAAGACATTTTGATGCATTATTATAAAA
Organism: Acromyrmex echinatior; assembly: GCF_024713525.1. Taxonomy (NCBI): domain Eukaryota; kingdom Metazoa; phylum Arthropoda; class Insecta; order Hymenoptera; family Formicidae; genus Acromyrmex; species Acromyrmex echinatior. The sequence goes on along the minus strand of NC_141862.1, from coordinate 4,517,211 downwards.
ATAATTTAAGATGAAATATTAATTTTTATATCATATCTACTTACTATAAAAATTCTCTCATAACATTAGTCAACAAAGGAGTTGGTGCATTTTAAATGATTTGGGGAGCACGCAGGAATTGTTGTGTTCACTTTTTTTCTCACCCAATTTTACTTGCTGAATTTTACTTCGAAAATCATAGTTAAAATTGTCTTGATATCCGGGAAATATTTTTCTTTTACATTTTGAACAGAAGAAAGCCATAGTTGATTGTATTACTTTTTTGAATCACATCTACGAATTTCACTTTGTTTTTATTTAATAGGGCCGCTTCTCTCGCAAATGTACATTTTTGTATATTTTGTACACATGAAAGAGAGAACTCACTACAATAAAACAAAATATGTGACTAAGGAGTAAGAGTCGACTTGAATATGTAATATAGGGGAAGGCCAGGCAAAGCAGATATGTTAAGATTTGGAAAGAAAAATAACACAGTTAAAAGTCAGTGTCGTTCGTACACAGTAATGAGTCTTTCTGGTTGATTTTTTATTACTTTCCAACTTTCATTTTCTTGGAATTGATTAACGTTTTAATATAACATTTTTTCATTTATAATCTCGAATAATATTAGCAAAAAGACTAAAAGTGACTTACTGTGTCTGATACTGACTGGTCAACATATCAAGAATCGATTTTTAAATTATTCGTAGTAATGTTTGCGATATGCTTTGTGATCACGGTGAACATCTTTATTTTCGGGATAATTAATTATAATCTTAAAGTTTTTTAATAAATTAATTTTCCATAAATTAGTCTCTATTTTGATATTTCCAATATTTCCTTATTTTCGTTTATTTTTCTTTTTTCTTTTACTCCTTTTGAGCTTAATTCTGGCATTTAAATTCTCGATGTAGAGGTGCTCACCATGACAGGATAACTTTTATTCACAGTTTATATATGTTAGTTTGTGTTGTCTCTGAGGAAGGCTCAAAAGTGAGCCCGAAAACATGTAAACGCCTTTAAAATAAAGAAGTTTTACGTTTTATAGATGTATTATTTGCTTGATGTCTTCTGTGCCTGACTCCTAATGCCCTTATTCTTTCCAATTTTTTTTTACTTATAAGGAGTCTTTGTTCGTTGATTTGTTATAAGATTTTGTTATTCTAATGGAATCGCAACTTTGAAATAAAATAAAATAAAATTAAAAAACTTGAACACTTAAATTCTTTTTAGTCAAAACTTTAGAAAAAGAGGAACTATCCGCTTTGTCCAACTTCCTTGGGCAAAATGCATCTCTCGAGCAATGAGGATTAAAATCAGTGTCGCCAGTTATCACAAAAGTAATTGTCAAATCTTCTATATAGTGCCTTCATGAGCCCATTGATGTACTGACAGCACTGGATCCAGTCTTTGGTGTATTTTTCATGACACACATCATACTACTAGAAAAAAAGTGAGATGTACAGTTACAGGATGCGTCACCAAAATCCGGACAAATCGAACAATTTCTTTAAACAAAATGTTTTTAATGAAAAATTAAATATTATAAAAAATCCTTTTACATGACATTTAGGGAATCCCTGTAGAGCACAATTATTTGATATATCCCCCATCAGCTTGAATGACGGCCTCTATTCTCGGTCTGAAGCATTCGCACGCACATTGTAATGTAATGCTGTCCATGCTGATGAATGCCTCAATAGCGTCACATTGGGATGCCGAGACTTGTTTCTGATCCTTTCAACTACGCTCCATACGTAGTAGTCCAAGGGATTTAAATCTGGGCTATTGGGAGGCCAAAATGGGAGCCGAGGCGAGCAACTCGGCTTGTCCTGGCAGCCTCAGAGAGCATTGTATTTTTAATGTGTACGATTTATATCGAAAATCCTCCTCGGCAATTCGACGCATTGTTGGCTCGCTTACACCAACAATCGATGCTAATTTTCGCAATGATTACCCTGGGTCATCCGAAATCAGCGCTTGAGCCCTTTCAATGACTGCGGAGGTCCTCGCGGTACGTTCTTTTGAGGGACTCTTCCTCGCTGGCATATTGGAACCTTCGTTGGACTGTTCTAAAATATATTAACGTCCGTATATTAACGACAACGTCATAAACAGTTGATCGGGTATTCAAAGAATCGAATTATTTCCGTTGCTGAGCGCAAAGGCCTTCGATAGCGGCTCTTCGATTATACTCTCCACTTGGTTTCAACAAATGATCGCGGTCATTTTGAGAATATGTTTACTAGAAGCATCAGGTTTTCTCGGAACGCCAACAACAACCTCTAGCGGAAGCATAATATAGCGGAAAATTTAAATTGAAATTTGTCCGGATTTTGGTGACGCACCTTGTAAACAATTATGTGTTTTTCATTCACTTGCCGAAAGATCGTCTGTTTCTCCGTTTTCTCGGTATTTTTAATGTAATCACACTGAATCAGGTAAAGAGGATGGACCATTCGCTTTGCTCTTATTTACTTTGCCCAAAGAATCTATTTGGCGTTAAAAAGTTTTTGGAAAGATTAAAATAAAAAACAACAAATGAAAAATTTTAACTTCAAATATGTGTTTAAAGATAGAGAATTTTTACAAAAAATCGTTCACACTGATTAAGAAACAATTATTGCTAATAATTAAGCTACGTACCTTAGTGAAAATCATGAGAAAACACACAAATTCTTTTATTTCTTTACCAAACACAAAAAATGAGCGCAATCATATGTTGTTTCGTATTTTCATGGCATCGCCGGTCGGTCATTCCTTCGACAGTTAGAGATTCATAGCATTATTTTAGATAGACAAGCGAAAATAAAAAATATTCGCTTTGCCTATGGCGTTAGCTTTGCCCGGACTTCTCCTATAAGTATACACACGTATATTTACATGTATATTATGACGTGATAATTTTTATCCATCACTGCCGTAGAGTGTCTGCGGGAAATCTTGCGTCCTTCCAGCTTGGAGGACGAGCGTGCAAGCGAGCGCGCGTGCGAGCGTGCGCTATTTATTCATTTATCTAATTTCTTTTTATTTCTTTTATTAAGAACTTATTTCTTTTAGCAGTTAGTTAAGAATTTAGATTTAGAATCGTCGACGAACCGTAACTTAACTCGGTGACTAAGATATTGTTTTGTGATCCCGTCATCTCATCCGTCACGAGAAGAAGGAAGACCACCATACCAAGAAGGACGGAGGTGCGATTGGGACCCGGGAACCCGCAGATCATACAGTTTCATATATTTTTTATAATCCGCTGTCGAACTTTGTTATATCGTACGCCACTTACAGAACGATGGAAGACGAAAATTCTCGGCCGCCAAATACAAACACCAGTCGGAGATACAGATACTCCGAGACAAGCAGGTGGAAGAGCTGCCAGGACATTCCGTGCCAGTCCGAATAATCTAGAGGTTACAGACGATGCAAGAATCCATGGAAATTTGTATTGCGTGTTCTAAGACGCAAGGATTCGCGATCCGCAATGAACTTATACAATACGCGGGGTCGCATAATTGATAGGGGCATCGGCGCGTGATATGGCCCCAATTGGGGAGGGGAGGGGGAAAGGGGCCGAACGGCCTGTGTAAATCTGCGGAAAGCTCCCGGCACTCACTCGCGGTGTGGCTGAGCTTGCGAATATTGTGAGAGGACATAAGCTTCTCTGCCGACGAGCTAGTTGAAAAGGCGAAGTTTGGAAGGCTATAACCCTGGGCTATCGCGACGAGGACCAAAGAGGACGAGGATAGTATGTGAGATGAACGTCGTCACTATTGTAAAGCTGCCAATCATCGGATTCGTAACGTCGGGTGAAAACTCGCGTGGTTGCAAATGGCCGGTTTAATGGCTGTCGTCTGAATTCGTAGAATGATGATTATGAGCTACGTGCTATCTGTCCGATAGCCTCCGTCGTTGGGAAAATTACCAGCTGCCGATTCGCGCTCGCCTCTCTTGCCACAGTCGAGTTATTTTTCGTTCTTTTTTCTGTATCTTTTGTACCGTGCCGAATCGATTATTGTAATTGTATCGTGTGTTCGAGTTAACGTTCAGATTCGCGTCGAAGTTACCCTCTTGAGTAACGTGTTTTGCTAAGAATACGAGTTAAGAATACGAGCTCTTGTATGCCGTCGCTAGATGGCATCATGAATATTTGGTTGTTGGAACATTAGCCACCTCCTAAGATAATCGCTCGGAGAATTAAGATTTAATAGTATAAAGTACGATCGTCGATTTAATGGTATAAAGTATGTACGATGGTATGATGTACTCTGGCGTTTGAAATAAGTCATCGTTGTTGATCTTATCAAATCCGGTCTACGGAGCGAAGCTCCAGACATTGATTGTAAATCCGCTCATTGAATATAATAGTTATCTATTTTATTATAAATTTGTGTGTGATTCTTGTAATATATCTCTTTTGTCCTCCGACACTTTCTCCACCTTTAACAACCCATCCCTGTTGCCGTCGCGAATTAGTTGTAAGCAATTAATTTAAAATAGACGAAAATAATTGAAAGAGAGATACGCTATATCGTGCCTGGCGCTAAACGTTTAGTGGAAAGCTTTGATATTTGTAAAAACTCTACTTGGCTGTCGAGATCTTCTGCTTGTCTTGTATGGAAATTTGTTTAAATAAATAAAAGTCACGTGAAGTTGTGCTATCGCTCGCGAGCACGATCACAGTATACAGGGTGTTTCAGAAATAGTTGATCAAATTTTAAGAGCATATTCTACTCATTATAAAGATGAAAAAAGTCACATAAACATGGGTTCAGAAACACTTCCTTTCCAAGTTATAAACATTTATTTATTTTATATTTATACCTATATTTTTTATTTTGTTAAATGGAATTTTGGCTGATTTTTATGTATTTTTTTTAATGCTGATTCTAAAAATGAGATTAGAATTTATCCACGGTAAAAAAATTGTGTATTTGTGTTGGAAACGATTCCACTCATTTAATATAAATTGTATGTTCCAAATGGTCCACAAATTTTTGGGTTAATTTAACACAAGATGAATATATTGGAATGTTACACAAATATTATATGTAACAGAATAAATACAAAAATAGTAATATCGACGTAGTTTGTAAACAGTTTGGAAGCATATTTTTTTCATAAAATTAACATTTATGATATGTTAAATTTATACGTATTTTATTCATTCGTTTTAGAATTTATATTTTAAAACACATTATTTTTATGTCACTCATAAATTGTGTGTCATTTTGATACTAAGAAACATTGAATATCAATTCCACACAAAAAATCTTTAAATAACGTAATTACATTATGTTAAATTAATACTCAAATATGTTAAAAAATTCAACACAAAATACAAAATTCAACACTGTTAATAAGAACGTGAGTGGAATCATTTCCAACACAAATATACAATTTTTTTTACTGTATAGAATAAATTCTAATCTCATTTTTAGAATCAGTAAAAAATCATTTAAAAAATACATAAGAATCAGCCAAAATTCTATTTAACAAAATATAAAATATAGGTATAAGTATAAAATATATATACAGGTATATATATATATATATATATATATATATATAAATGTTTATAATTTGGAAAAGAAGCGTTTCCGAACCTATGTTTATACGATTTTATATTTTTTTTCATCCTTACAATAAGTGAAATATGCTTTTAAAGTTTGGCTAGCTATTTCTGAAACACAAGGTGTTCATTTTAATCGATCTATCTTAAATATTTCTTAAACAGTGCATTTTAGGGAGAAATGCTATAGACAAAAGTTTGGAAACATAAAATGATATCATTGGTTTGATTTTGAGTAGCGTTACTAAGGTCAGGGCTAAATTATTTTGAATTTTTAAAATGGAATTTCCATTTTTCATTACATATTCTCATAGCTTATCTGAAAAGCTATATTATTTAAAATACTATAATATAATAAAATATTTCTTTATTAAGTATTTTTCGAATTAAAAGGCTTGAAAATTATAATACCGTTGGCATTATCCAAGATGTCTGATCGACTAAAATCTTTTGAATGTTGTTCAGAATGAAGATCTGAATAATATTTGTCAAAATTAAAGTCATTGGAGATTGTTTCTCTTTCATTTTTGCATTAAAAATTCATTTTGACATAAAAATGAAAATAAGAACAACTTCCAATCGCCTTGACCTTGACAAATATTGTCAAAGTCACAGCCCTGAATAACATTCAAAAAGTTTTAGCCGTCAGTCAAATATCTTGAGTAATGCTTACAATGTAACTGTCAAGCCTTTTAAATCGAAAAAAATTTAATGAAAAAATATTTTATTACGAAGTTTTTGACAAGCGCTTGAACATGTAATGAAAAATAGGAGCTCCATTAAAAAAAATTAAAAGTAACCTAGCCCTGACCTTGACAACGCCACATAGTCAAGTCAGTGGTACCATCTTATCTCTCCCTCAAAGTGAAAAAGTTTTTTGCCTAAAGTATTTTTCTCTAAAATGTATTGTTCAAGAGATGTTTGAGGTGGTCGATTAAAATGGGACACTCACGTATATTTACATTTTACATATATATATAAAAATGTATATGTAAAATGTAAATAAAAGAATATAAAAGAATTTATTTTTAGGTTCTATTAATCCAATAGATAGTATTCCGCTTCATAAACGCTCTACAATAATAGCACCTTCATTACAAAATCTTATTTATTATATAATGCAAAGACTTTAATAACAATTGATTTTTATAAAAACATACAGAAATTCGTCATGGTTTAAGAAAATAATAAAATTAACCGTTGTTTTCTTTTCAAAATGTGAAAAAAAATATTTTTCGGATACTAAGACAATTTTAATTACGATTTTTGAATTCAGCAAGTAAAATTGAGTAAGAAAAAATGTGAACATAATGATCCCTGCGTGCTCCCCAAATCGTCCAAAATATACCCACTCCTTTCAATAATATTAATAAAACCTATGTATTGTGCTTTTCTGTTTTTCTGTGTCTGATATCAAAAAGTAGTAACGTTATTGTGTAGTAGTGTTATTATGTGATCGAAAACAGAACTGCCGAAGTAAATTTTTTACATATGTGGAGTGGTCAACGGCAAGGGAAATCTAGTTGGAGCTAAATTTAAATAGTAATAAATTTATATATTATATATAATATCAAATCAAATATACTTGTATACATGTGTATTATATATATATATATTTTCGTCTATGCCCTGCACTTCAAATGTGACCCTTTGACGCACTTAATTAGTCGCCCAGAGAAAAAAAGGTTTCGCTAAGAACTAATCGGAACGCGCAGCATTGTTTATTAAGATGTAACCAATAAAAATCCAATAAATTATTCGTTAAAAGTTTATATTAGATGTAGCTCGACATGTGTGAAAATTCATATATCAAATTCACATATGTGGAATATTTTACCACTTTACACATGGATCTCCGGCCTTGGTTAAAAAGATCTGTTTGAAAATCTAATATGTAATATCTAATACGTGATTTAAATATGGTAAATTCTTTTATCATACACATGTACATTTTATATAAACGCACAAAAAATAAGTTTCGTTATGTATTAGGTGTTGGAATTAATTCGTAGCGTTTTTTAATGAAAGAATGTTATTTATTTCACATGAGCATTAAAAAATACATTAATGAAAGTACTTTCCATCACTTGTAAAACGCTACGAATTAATTCCAACACCTAATATATCTATTTTCATTATAAAGCCACAAAACAGATTGCTTACAAAAACTTTAAAGAAAGCTTATAGTCGATAGGATGTTTGATAAGTAACGATAAATTTTTTTCACGAGAGCAAAACGGACTAAACTAAAAAGAAAAATCCTCCACAATTGCAATTTTCATAATAGTTAAGAAGATATTAATTGTTAAAAATTATCAAAAATTGGTCTTCAATCATTTTTTTCACTCAAATACTATCAACTTTATAGAAAAACTGTAAGACATAAATTGTTTATTTTTTTCTCATAAAATTCTGAAAATTTTTTCAGAATTTTTTAAAACCGTATTTTCTCATGTTGATAAAAATAAAAAAATACAGTACTAAAAAGTTGATAAAAAATTCTGGAAAAATTCTTAGAGCTCTATGAGAAAAAAATAAACAATTTTTGTCTTTACAGTTTTTCTGTAAAGTTAATAGTATTTGAGTAAAAAATTATTGAAGATACCAATATTCAACCATTTTTAGTAATTAATATCCTATTTACTATTGCGAACATTGTAAAATGATAGAGTACTTTTCTTCTCAGTTTAGTCCATTCTGCTCCTGTGCGAAAGATTTATCGTTACTTATCAAACACCTTGTATATTTCAGTTGTCAAGTTGAAAATTAGAAAAATTTGGTTGCATGTATATGCTATATTCATTGTTATGTATCTTTTCTTACATTGTTGAAAGGAAAGAAATGAAAAACTTTACATTTGCATTGCGATATAAAAATAATAGGTATTTTTATAAAAAATCATCCTATTTTAGAAAATCATTTATTAAAATATGTTCCAATAAATATTGTAATAACAAAAAAATTGTACGTGCTATAATAGTTATTATTGATATTTTTTTATTTAGTAAAGAAACACGATTAAGAGGAACGATTGTTGATAACAATTTTTGCCCTATTGAGGTAAAAATTTCATGTTATAAAAATTTTTGCCCTATTGAGATAAAAATTTACCTATTGATATTCGCTCTATTGATATTCGCGGATTCGCGATGAACCCGAACATTTTTTTCAATAACGTTTTTCACAATCTTAATTTTAAATTATATAATCTTGTTCCTTGAACTTTGATCTTCAAAATGAAAAAAAATTGTTCACATATTAACTCTAAGCAAAGATACATTAATTTAAATTACACTGAACTCGCAATATATATCAGTTAAGAGAATTTCGGAACAAATAGGATTAAATTTTTATATTTTAGCGAATATTTCAAAATTAGCCTTAGACAATTACTCAAAGATAGACAGAAGTCTAAGCGAGTAAATACAGCTTTTCATGACAGATCGCGGAGTAGTGCAACATAATTTCGTTCTGCGCAAGTAGCAGTCGGCCGAATTCGCCGCAGGTAGCACTCCGCATTCCGGATCGTCCATATCGTGGAAGTCTGTCCAGTGCCAAAGTTAAATTACGTCCAGAGCCGCTTCGACATCTTTCCGCTTGATCCACGAATATAATGAACAAATTGCTCGGAAGTTAAGATAATTTTAACTGATTGCGGTGCCTTATCCGGGAACTGATACAGAAGGGTTTAAGAGAGACTCTGATAAAATAGGGAGAGTTTCTGTAATGACAGAATGAGACGGTTACGCAGCGACAAAACGCAGCGTTAAGTTGAATCATAATATTAGCATAGCAGGAAGAGATACGAATTTGACGTTGGAAAAATCTCATTCAGGTCGTTTAATTACCGGTGGCAAGCGTGGCACAATGTGTGAAAGTACATTTCCATTAGTCGAAATTATCGGATTGCGTCCTGCAATTTTCGATATTTCACGTTGTAATATTTTCACGTGCGCTAATTTGCCGCTGTAATGACGCCATTACGAAAAATTTGCCAATTATAACGTATGTGTCTAGGTGCTCACCAGTTGGATGTTCTCTCTGAAATATCGTCCCGTTGTTGAAACAGGAGGCTCGCTTTGCCGTATCGCGCCATTTACACATAGTAGGTTATTTTGCAAACGGTTTATAACGGTTTATAACCTGAACTCGAGAAACGCGTACATGTAATATGCCGAAGAAGAAAGTAAGAGAGACTATCACCACTGTTCGGAATCAAAATTTTTAATTCTCCTTGAAACATGTTAAATACAAATATCTAAAAAACACATTTTTTAAATATCAATCCAATTTTAGATTTAAGGATAATACTTAAGAATTGTGTCGCCGATTTTGATGAAATTAGGCTTATTCGATGCAGTTTTGCATGAAACGAAAGAATCTCAGGTTAGAAAATTACATTGATGGCATAGAGGCACATGGGAACATGTAAGTGAGGCTACAATAGTAAAACAGTGTTTTATAGCAAAAAATTTGAACCAAATTTGTTTCAAATTTTTTGCTATAAAACACTAATTCACTGCTTAAAAACACAAATTTATTACTTTACAAACAAATTCACCACTTCAAAAATAAATAATTTTATAATTTCTTTTGTTTTTGAAGTAGTGACTGTTTGTAAAATAGTGAATTTGTTTGTAAAGTAGTAAATTTATTATTAAAGCAGATTTGTTTGCAGGACAGAGAATAGCTTGTTACTAAAAAATTTATACCTTCATTCTTTCTATATTAAAATTTAAAGCCAACATTTCTTAAAATATAAATGCTGCAACTATAAACGCGATTCCATCGTTGTCGTCCAAATTTTTAAAAATTTTCAGTTACAAAATATATGTTCCAAAATGTATTTTTAAATTCATTAATTAAAATTTAATAATATTACTTCATGATTTAAATAAGTAAATTTGTCGTGAATTTCTCGTTTTTTTCTGACTTTTTGTGTATGCTTTTCTCAATGTAAATGATAAAATATCATGCAGAAAAAAATCTTCTGAGATTGCATTTATAAAAGCAAAACTGACTAGTATCATTCGATTATGGTTTGTTAAATTACGATCCCAATACATTTTTCGGATGAATTTTGACGAGTTTGCATTTCCAATAACACCTTGGATTCCGAGCCAAGGATTTTTATTTATTTGCTCTATCAAATAAACCATTTTTCAATATGATCAAATGAATCCGCAGCAGAGAAGAATCTTGAATTGCCTACAAAAACTTGCACACGTGATCATAACGCATGCTCATAGTGATACATGCGGTCTGACAGATTTCCTAACCTAAATAGTCGTGAATACTTAATATCTCGCGGAGCAGAGCAATACTTTTTTTCTGCTAGATTCTTTTGTTTCATACAAAACGCGTCGAATAAGCCTAATTTCATCAAAATCGGCGAGCAGGACACAATTCTTGAGTATTACCGATTTAAGGATTGAAATAATCCCTCACAAAAAGTTAACGCTTTCATATTTGATTCTTATCAATTATCAGCGAAATGGTGAGATACACTGAAAAATGTTTTAGACAAAACTTTTATGGCTTTTTAAATATAATTTATAACTGTATGTTTAGAGTTGTTAGATTAACAGGACAATAAGAGCAAATGAAAATATCAAATTAGAATAAATAATTAGAGAGTTACATGTGTTGAGAAAAATTACAAGTATCATAATTTACATATTATATTCACATAACATGTTTACGAGATTGAGTTAAAGAGCTTGAGATGTATGACATCTAAGAATTTAAAAAAGAAGAAACGTAAAACACAGTAAAATTAAACGAGAAAGTTATTAAAAGATTTCAAGTAGTCAAATGAATATTTTCCAAAGCAATAAAAATTATTGATACGGTCACATGGTTGAAAGACCATGCGGAAAGGACGTCTGAATATTCTAATATAAATGTAACGTGTATTTATTAGAATCATTTAAAAAACAGTTAGTAAAATCGTTACTCCGACAAAAACTCACCTAGGGCTCAGGCCAAAGGTTTGTCGCAACTGTTAGCATATTATCAATCGAATGCACATAAATAAATGTAAGCAATAATTAAATGTGGTCAAAACATTGTAAAATTAATAAATTAAGGTGATTGTCAAGTGGTAAAGATATTTTTTGAAAAAGAAAGTCAAATTATTTATTAAGGGACTAATATTAATTTGTGTGACTATTACGGCAGGGACAGAGTATAATTGAGATAAGGATAATAAATAGTAAATAATTATAGTGCTACAAAGTTTGTTTTTGGTAGATATACAGAGTGCGTCACCTAAATCCGGACAAATCGAATAATTTCTTTAAACAAAATGTTTTTAATGAAAAATTAAATATTATAAAAAATCCTTTTACATGGCACTTGGAAGATCCCTGTAGAACAAAATTATTCCCCCATTAACTTGAATGACGGCCTCTATTCTCGGTCTGAAGCGTTCGAACGCACGTTGTAATGTAGCGCTGTTCATGCTGACGAATGCTGCCTCAATAGCGGTCCTTAATGACGTCACATTGGAATGCCGAGACTTATTTGTGACCTTTTCAACTACGCTCCGTACGTAGTAGTCCAAGAAATTTAAATCTGGGGAGGCCAGAATGGGAGCCGAGACGAGCAACTCGGCTTGTCGTGGCAGTCTCAGAGAGCATCTGTTATATCTTTAATATGTATGATTTGTATCAAAGGTCCTCCTCGGCAATTTGACGGTGATTGTTGGCTCGCTTACATCAACAATCAATGCTAATTTTTGCAACGATTGCTCTGGATCCGAAATCAGCGCTTGAGCCCTTTTAACAACTGCGGAGGTCTTCGCGGTGCGTTCTTTTGAGTGACTCTTCCTCACTAGTATACTGCTCGATGGACTGTTCTAAAGCTGTATATTTTGCTACAACGTCATAAATCTCGGGTATCCAAAGAACCGAATTATTTCCATTGTTGAACGCCCAGTGCGAAGGCTTTCGATGATCGCTCTTCGATTATATTCCGAACTTGGTTTCAACATCGACCATTTTGAGAATATGACTATTTATTAGAAGCATCAGATTTTCTCGGACTCCAACAACTTCTGGCGAAAGCACAATAAATTGAAATTTTTAATTGAAAATTTGTTCGGATTTTGGTGATGCACCCTGTATATGTTTTATATAGATCCTTTGTATCTATCTTAAGCTCGAGACTATTATCTTGTTTTTTAATGTAAAACAATTAAAAAACGGTACAAATAGGTAATTGGAACATAAATTCAAACATATATTTAAAAAATGAGCTATTTGAGCCGCGCTAGTTAAAATGCGATTTTTGTGACTGCGATTGATGAAACAATCAACAAATTTTTTGGTTAAACATTTCGACCCTTACTGTGATTATCTGTTTAGTGGATATATTTAAAAAATTATATGTCCATGCTATAGAAAACGTTTGATCCCGAAAATGTTTTATACAATATTAAAAAATATGATAAAAGTCTCAAGCTCCAAACAGATACAGAAGGTTCACATGAAGCATATATATCTATCATAAACAAAATTAACTTTGTAGCACTATAATTATTTACTATTTATTATCCTTCTATCAATTATACTTTGTCTGCCGCAACAGTCACAATTAATATTAATCTATGTTATTTGACTTTCTTTTTAAAAAAAAATTTACCACTTGACAATCAACTTAATTTATTAGTTTTACAATGCTTGATCATATCTAATTATTATTAGTATTTTTGACATGCATTAGGTTGACAATATACTAACAATTGCGACAAACTTTTGGCATCACGGATGAGTTTTTGTAAAAAGTTTTTGTAATGATTTTGCTTACTGTGCTTTTTAAATGATTCTAACAAATACACATTACATTTATATTAAAATATTCAGATGCTCTCTCCACACGTCTTTCAACCGTTTGTGAGCAATTTTTGTTGCTTTGGAAAACATTCATTTGGCCTCTCAAGATCTTTTACCAATTTTCTTGTTTAATTTTACTGCGTTTTGCGTTTTTTCTTTTTTAAATTCTTAAACTGTCATATATCTAAAAATGGCTCAATCTCATAGCTGAAATATGTTATGTGAATATGTGTAAATTATAAAACTTGTATGTTTCTTAATATATGTAACTCTCTAATTATTTATTCCAAATTAGATATTTTTGATTCGACTCTTATTGCCCTGTTAATTTAATAACTCTGTTTAATAAGAAGAATTCTGTATTTTACTTAATTGAATTTGCGCTATGTATTTAGAGAGAGAGAGAGAGAAAGAGAGATAAAAAAAGAGATTTTTCAAAAATCTATTATTTTAAAAACACTTTTATCCTTATTAATTTTTAGTGGCTGTTTCACTCATTAAATCTGATCAAATTAATGTAAAAAAAAATACGTATCTCTTAAATTTTTGAGTTTAACAATATATTTCAAAAAGAATCGAATAGATTCCAGACAGAAACTTCCTGTAACAATCGTTGTTTAACAAAACTAAAGTTGTTTAACAAACTAGCGTTCAGATTCTGTAATGCCTAATGCACAAATGAAAAGCACAAGCAATAGGAAAAGGGAATAAAAGATTTTAACCAGTCAGAAACTGTGTGTTCTGGCAACACAGTTTCTGATTGGTTGGAATCCCTTATTCTCTATTACTATTGTCTGTGCTTTTTAATTGTACAATGTAAAACTCTACAATCAAAGCGCGCGCACGCGCGTCTGTGTGTGTGTGTGTGTGTATGTGTGTGAACTTACTAACCATACCCTACATCAATAATACTTATTGGACTACAGATGACTAAATCGAAATGGCATATATAATATCTGCGTAATGATATAAGTATAACAATACCGACACTAACTTCTGTTACACAGCACGTTTAATAATATTCGTAGTTATGAAATTAGCCAATCATAACTGTCCTCGAAAGAATGGAACGACTATGATTGGCCAGTTTCACAATTACGGATGCTATTACCCGATTAAGGATGCCATGTAGTCACTGTTGTTAAAAGTTACAAAGCAGTTCTAGAGCAGATAACGTTTCATCGACGATTGCAATTTCATGATCGTCTGTAGATCGCTTTTTATTATCCCTCGCGTTGGACGGCTGACATCTATGGTATTTCATCTCGAGTTCATTAATATTCCCGTCCGAGAACGAAAGTAGGCGATAGATGAGATGAAGCGAGAGAACGAGCGCGATTTTATATGTCGGGACACGTGGCTCACCTGATGTACGCGCCAAGTTCGTTGCGCGTTCATTGCCGGAATCGGTAACACATCGGCGTCCTGTCTGCCGCCGCTAAGTGAAATTCTTGAGAAGTTTAATTTAATTATACGTGACTCGGCCGCGCGAGGCGATTAATTCTGTCGTACCAATAATCTCTCGCATAAGGTCAAATCTCCCGCCGCTCTGTCTCCCTCTTGCTCTTATGCCACTCTTGCTCTCCTTGATCAGCCGGTATTCCATTTCGTCTTTCACGCCGAGCGCTCGTCGATGAAAACTTTAGTGAAGAATATCTTACTAGGAGTAATGATCCTCTTAAAGGGAAATAACTGAATCGGACATTTTAGAAATTCCATAAGTCAAAAAACTTTTGGAGAACAGAAAAAGTGTTCTAGTTTTTACAAATATAGTACTAAAAATAATTAAATAAATATCTCATTATCTCATACATTAAAGCTGAATTGTTTCTTTTGATAAACTTTAGTTTATTCTCTATTTTACTTTCTTACGCTCTTACTCTTTTATTTTTTTGTTTATCCATTAAATAAATTATTACATAATTTAGCTGAAGATGGAGCAACTGGCTCTATGTGAGTAGAGAGCTTACAATCAGAGTGACGCCATACGGGTATCACTTGTGATTGGTCCGCCATGTTTTAACCATTTCCTCCAGTTTTTTAAACGCATTATTTTCTAAATTTTGAATTCATGTTAAAAAATGCTCAAAAATTGTAATAAAAAAATTAAAAAATGATAATAAATAAATATTGTATATAAAATAATAAAACTTTTACATATATTATTTATTATAAAATTTCATTTATTTTGTACTATTGCAATATATTAGGTGTTGGAATTAATTCGTAGCGTTTTTAATGAAAGAATGTTATTTATTTCACATGAGCATTAAAAAATACATTAATGAAAGTACTTCCCATCACTTGTAAAACGCTACGAATTAATTCCAACACCTAATACATTTTGTAATATTGCACATTATTTTATACAAAACGTTATTTATTGCAAATTATTTGCGCTATTAAATGCGCTAGTTTATTATCCATTCTCTGTTCCTACATTTTAGGAGCAAAATGCATCTGTAATAATATAAAAGATATCAAAAATTCAAAAAAATATTATATATGTATACCATTTCATAAAATATTATATATTAAATATCGTAATTATCATATTATTTGATTTAGACTCACAATGCAATGATATATAATTGAAAAGATTACGACAAAAAGAGAAAGAATTAAATTCGTAATCAATGACTATACATATACTTAGTGCCAAGACACTACGTATCTTCAGATATTATAATTAATCTGTGTTATAATTTTATGTTACATTTTTATTTTAATATTTCAAATACATTATTTATAAAGAATAAATTACTTTATCTCACATACAGATGAATTTTTTGGACAGTGTTCAATTTTTATATTTGCCATTTATACTCTTTAACCAATTCATTCGGCGTTCTGTGTCTTTCGGAATTATTTTCATAACATATCCTTTTTTTAATAAATTGTTACAAAACGGTATTGTAATCATCCAATCATATTTCTAAAATAATTTCGATAATTTTATTTTTATCAATGTACCTTTACGTATCTATGTCGTTCAATGTCTGTTCCACCTAATCCTAAAACTGACAGTCTGTTGGATAGACTGAGATCGTATATCTCTTTCTCTCTCGCAGAATTTCGCTAAAATATGACGTCATCTCTCGTATGGCGCCTCTGATTATAGGCTCTCTATATGTGAGTAGAGTCTTTAGAAGTAGAAAAT
Organism: Acromyrmex echinatior; assembly: GCF_024713525.1. Taxonomy (NCBI): domain Eukaryota; kingdom Metazoa; phylum Arthropoda; class Insecta; order Hymenoptera; family Formicidae; genus Acromyrmex; species Acromyrmex echinatior. The sequence goes on along the minus strand of NC_141862.1, from coordinate 4,500,665 downwards.
CTGGATTCCGCACGTGATTGGTGCGCGTGACTTGATGCTTTTACAATGGCAGCACCAATACGGAACCTTGCTCATTCAGCGCGAACGGGAGGAAAATTAAAATTGAAATACATCATACTCGGAATTTATAGTATATCACAAAAATAATGATGTATGTGTATTTTCTAAAAAATTGAGAAATATATTCTTTGGCGAAAGTTCAATGTACACACATACATACGCAATGTATGTAATATACACTGACTGTGTTTTAAAATTCATTACCACTATTAAAAATTTATAGTACACATAACGTGAACTATAAGGCTTCTTATTTTTAATTGAACTTCTCACATTTCTCGCATCTCGGTTCATCATTTCTCTTTTTCTTTTCGCATTGTATGAAAAAGGTGAAAAATTGAAGTGTCATTATTATTTTATTTATTTAAAAAAAGTTAGAAAACTTTCAGAGCGTTGCAAATAATTATAGACAGATCACATCAAAAATATTATTTATTTAATTTTTATATTGAATTGTAGAGATATTGTATATTGTTATTATTCACAAATTGATGTATTATATTATTAGTAAGTAGTATGTAATATGATTTTTTTTTTATTATTAGGTGTTGGAATTAATTCGTAGCGTTTTACAAGTGATGGGAAGTACTTTCATTAATGTATTTTTTAATGCTCATGTGAAATAAATAACATTCTTTCATTAAAAACGCTACGAATTAATTCCAACACCTAATAATAAAAAAAAAATCATATTACATGACATAGTAGTACATGACACAACCAAAACACACACACATACACATAAAACCAAAACACACACACACACACACACACACACACACATATTCATCATCATTTTGAGAGCACTTCTGTTGAATATCCAGACTTTCTATTACTAGGAACTCTATATGTCAATGGAAGATGATACTTATAAAATTTATTTTCAAAAAAAGAACTAATTTTGAAAATATTATGTTATTTCAAAAGTAAATAAATATTTTCTACATACATAACATACATACATAAAATTTTTGAAATTAGGAAATTCTGTAAATGTAATGATAGACTTATAATAATATTATAAAATAATAGGATAGCGAACATGTAATTTTTCTCTAGAGCGGAAACGTAAAAAGTGAAAAATTTCTTTATTTTTACCTTTAATAAGTTTTTTAATAAGTTTTTACCTTTCCATTTTAGGGAAAAAGTTATGATCGCTTGGTACTTTTTAAGCTTGTAACTTAAAAACAAGCTATTTAAGTTCATTATTCAAAACATATACACAATTCATAAAAAAGCAAACTTGTAACATTGAATTTCAATTTACTATTGAGTGCATTTTTTATAGAGTCTAATGTAAAGAAAACATAAGTTACTGTAAGTTTCAGTCATTGTTTCTCATATGACTGTTTTATAGATCTGGTATCTAGGAAAGAGGAATGTTTGATTAATATGGATTTTTTAAAAAACTGTATATCTATTTCTGATTCTGTCTCTTATCTCAATTTTGATAAAAATTGATTTATCGAATTTCTGATCCAATAATTGATTTAAATAAGATAGGGTGCGTTCCATTTTACGTCTACAGCACTTATAAAAATCATTTGTCCTTGTTTAATACTTAATACATAACAAAGATAAATGATCATCGTATGTAAGCATGAAAACGGAATACATCTATACACTCTGAACTTCTTACAGTGAAATCTCACTCCAAGAAAGTGAAAATACAATCATCCTTGAAAAAAAGTGAAAATATTTCACTTCTTTAAAAAGAGTGATAATTTTAGAGTGAGTTTTTACTTCAAAGGAGTGAAATCTCACTCCAACAAAAGTGAGATTTCATTCTAAAAAGAGTGAAGATTGTCACTCTTTTTCAAGAAGTGAAATATTTTATTTTTTTTTTCGAAGATGGTTGTATTTTCACTCTTTCGAAGTGAGATTTTACTACAAGAAATTTAGAATGTAGTGTTGCAAAGATGTATATTAAAAATGAATTAGAACGCAGCGCGTCGCTTATGAATTAGAACGCAGAAATGTGAAGCGTACTTTTAGATTCACATTTTAGAGATGATAGGAAAGCACGAGCAAAGCGCATGACGCGCAGTGCATAGACAGTCGTCATTGTCCGAAAAGTGAAGGCTCGCATAAGAATGTACAGGTGCGATAAATTCCGCGTATGTCACCGACTCGCCGTTGGCTTTAATATACGTGACAAATGAGTGATATTATATTAAGCCAAACTGTCTTAAAATATTAAGCGAACTTTCCAGTCGAAAATCTGGCAATTTGTTACCCTCTCGCAGTCACGTCGACTCGCAGCCATTGTCTAGAAAGAAATCAGTAAATTGTCCCAATTTTTAACATAATTCACCGGACATCTACTGCAACCGTCGTGACCTGAAGTCGATTTTGTGGAAAGGTGGAGAGTCCTTATGCTGAGTTTCAAGAGGTGTCCAGAAAATAATCGCGGCCGCAAGCGTCAGCATCGCGACTTGGATTTGAATTCGCAAGAAATAAATTCCTCAAAATTTTAAAACAAACCATTGCTCTGATATAATGTTCAACGTTTCCGTTTCTGATGTTCTCTACGATCAACCTATCAGGTCTTCATTTACAATATACAATTTTTCTGAAGCACCGTCCTTTCAATTTGCAGAGAGAAATTAAAAATTTATAATTTCAATTAATTTGATTTATAATTTTTTAGAGAGTGTGGGAATCGAAATAAAATTACGAATAAATTTATCTTTTAATAAATAGATTTAGATAAGTATTTAATTTCGAAACGAGCGCTAAGGGAGGGAGGAAGGGAGAGGGGAGAGGGAAAGAGAGGGAGAGAGGGGGGGATTTGCACAGCTGAGATACGGTCAGCATTCGGGATTTGGTGCGCTCCGGTTAGGCAGGTCGTACACACACACGCTCATATGGAGTTTCATAGTACCTTCGTACATGTCCCAGAAAGCCTCATGGTATCTCAGTTTGATCGTCAGTCCAGCAGTAAGCGATGTTAAATGAGTTAAGCTCGTTCATCAAGCGAAGCAGCTCAGCCTCGCTCGCGCTCGCGCCATTACGTCATTTAATGCCGTTTACAAATGTCTACACTCTATCCGAAAACTCTGCTCCTCGACGCGGTCCTTCATAGTGTAAATGTGCTGGAATTTTCGTGACGAAACTTAATTCAAGACTGGATCTTACTTTAGTTAGACGTTGTTACCTCGCACATTATATTCGCTGTTTTGCTCGTTTTATAATTATAATATATTTTATAGTTTCAGATTTTACATGATATGTTTTATAATCTCTCTATATTAGCGTATACCAATCATTATTAATTGAAATTAAAAAATACAAAAATATATTAAGACTGTAATATATTCTTCGAATTATAAACAATCGAACTTATGTAACTAATATTGCATAAAAAATATTGCAAATAATGCACTCTCAGATCTACCAAACAATTATTATGACTGATCAAAAATACTCGAAATGCTATCAAATTCCTTGATTTACGCTCATATCCGTCTGTCCTATATTAAGATTTATTATTAATTTTTGTAACTTGGATAATATTAACTTTTACATGCAAATGTAAAGAATTTTATCCTTTGTTAAATAAAAATTTGAATAAATAATTAATTACTCCAAAGAATTAAACGTATTATTTTCAATATAAAAAAAATTTTAATTGAAATATGTATAAAGTTTCCTTTATTGTATGATTCTAAAAATGAAAATTAATTTATTATTTTGAAAATTAATTTTTATCTTAATATATTTTTATGTTTTCGACAGAAATTACGTAATTATAAATCAAAGATTTAAACTTCACAAGACTTAAATCATCACTTTTTTGCTCTACAATTTAATTTCTTATTTTTTATTTATTAAAAATCATGCAAATTTTATTTATTCAAGTCATATAAAATTATACTTGAAATGTAAAAATTTAAGGAAAAAATTATATGTAGTAAAGCGAGACTAGTTACTTTATATTTAAACGATTGTAAGTCTTCATAATTGATTAATTGAACGAACTTACTGTGAAGTTCGATTCCAATTATGCTGTCTCGTCCGGATGGATATATGTAGTGTGCTCTGTCGCACTATCCTTAACAGGATCTTCAAAGATTTAAAAAAAGGCTTGTTGTCGCTCGCTCCGTGCTGCGCCCGCGCGCCTGGGTCTTCATATCTTCAAAGCCCACAAATCTGCACTGTACAGGAATGGGCGAGTAGGATTATCCATCCGGACGAGACAACATAATTGGAATCGAATTTCACAGTAAGTTCATTCAATTAGTCAATTATGCCAAGTCTCGTCCGGATGGAAATATATGTAGATTTTTAAAGCTCAGATTTGTACACCACCTAAATGTTACCAAAGTATCTTTTACGTCCTGTACGTTGAACCATAATATATTGCTTATAGGTACTACAAAGTATTCATATTATAATATTATGAGTTGCTAAGGTATTACAGATTGAAAAGAAGAGTCTTTAACTATCGGCCAATTGTAGAAACACGCGAATATCGCTGAGGATTCACTCTATCCCGCGAATTTCTTCCAAATTAACTTCCTTGTTAGCTGCAAAGGAAGTCGAAACGTGTCTAGTCGAATGGGCTGAGAATATAGAAATGTCGACACCCGCTTTATGAAATTCCGTCTTGACTCACCGACCTAGAGTCTGGGAGGAAACTGGACTGTATGGGGAACAAAAAGAAATGAAAAAAGAATCACAATCTTTCTGTTGGAGTCTCTGTGTAAGGTAGAGCTTACAATTAGTTAATGAAAAAGTGCAGAGTTTTGGTCTGCATGGAAATGGCTTGAACATAATTATAAGTTAATTATAAGAACATAATTATAAGAGGTCTCCCAATGCCAGAGGTCTTGAGTCTCTCTGGAATCTTGATAATGAGGTCGTCCGAGGCTGATTTGAGAAATCTGTATGGCTGCTAACGTTTGCATCCTTTGGGTGGTTGCAAGTACCAGAAATTATTAATTCCCTGGAGATGAGCTTTAGCGAGAGGCCTTCATAGGGATATAAAGACGCCTATAAAGGGTATAGGCGAAATGACTGAGGGATCCCAAATCAAATTATAACGTGGCCTCTGTGGCCTTATTGCTGCAATTCCCTTGAAAAACCTCCTTATCAGTGGATAAGAATCGATTTCGTTTGCAGAGAGAAGAGAGATGCGTGGTATATATTTAGAGTTGAGTAAGATTTTGTACTTAATAACATTTCTGATAAAAACTCTAGAAACATCGATACTGATAGGAAAAAGCAATTAATATCTTTTTTTCCTAATTACCACCATAATTTGAGAGGTTTAGTGCACTGTGTTATTGTAGACCTAGTCAAGGATGCGAGGGTAGCCTCCATCGCTGTCGTTGGTGTCTTCTGATCAGAAAGGCTTGACTGATAATTTAGCGACAGCCAAATTCTAATTTTCAGGGAAATCTTGCTCCATTGGGAGTGGATCTTCTTGAAAGGAGATGACAGCATATTACTATTGCTGAAATTGTATTTTTCGGCTGGCCAATGATGAGCTATTAGGTGTTGGAATTAATTCGTAGCGTTTTACAAGTGATGGGAAGTACTTTCATTAATGTATTTTTTAATGCTCATGTGAAATAAATAACATTCTTTCATTAAAAAACGCTACGAATTAATTCCAACACCTAATAATTTTGAATAGAGGGAACCAAGATTGAGCTAGCCACCAGGGAACGACTACAACTCGTTCTACCCATAATGATCTTTTGCAAAACTCTTGTTATCAAAATGAATGGAGAAAACACGTAGAAACAGTATTCACTCAAATCTAATGTAAATGCATCCACTGCGTGAGCCAGCGGATCTGAGAGTCAGGAGAATTTAGGGCACTTCGTATTAATTGACGTGGCGAATAATATCAACACGGCCGAAATGCTCTAAGATTATATTAAAGTAGCCCTGATCCAGGGCCCACTCTGTTTCCTTTGAAAATACCCGAGATTCAAAATTTGTTTCTACATTTTGTGCGGAAAGAATATATGCGGTATATAAAAACAAGCCGCGCTCTTCACGCCAACGCCAGATTTTCCGAGTCTTGACAAGTGCGGGTATTTAATTGAGTTGATGCGATTGATAGAGGACAGGGTCATAAAATTATCCATTCTTAATAAAATATCGCAACCTTTATGCTGCGAGGCGAATGATCTTAATGTGTGGAAAGCTACTAAAAGTTCTAAATAATTAATATGGTTTCGTTTATCTTCAGGTAACCAAAACCCATTTGCGTTCATCTATTACCGCAAACTGCGACCCACCCCCGCCTCAGGGAGGCGTCAGTAAAAAATCTCAAGTTCAAAACGATCTGACCTAATAACGTTGCTTTGTGTGGGATTAGTAAGAATGACTCTCCATCATAAGAGGTCCTCTCTAATTGAAATCGACAGGATCATCCTGGAATCAAAATCTCCGTCAGTTATTAAGAACGCTAAGAATTTTTCTCTTTCCAAAATTTTAGTATATAACATTCCGTATTTCACAGTTGGGCAAACAGAAATTAGAGTAATCTGATATAGCTTGCTGAGAGATGAATCTTGCAGTCCTTTGAAATAATTTTTCTGTTTTATCTTATGAAATCGAAATCCAAAATTCTATCGTGTTGAAAATAAATCCCAGAAAGCGACAAGTAAGACGGAATATGTACGTTCTTCTATTAACCAAAAAGCCTAACGATGTTAACAGACTCAATGACGCTGCAACATTTTGTGAGTACTGTCTGAATGAGGACTCAATCAAAAGAATGTCGTCTAAATAAATGATTGAGAAATATCTTTTCTCCCTAAGAGAGGACTGGCTACAAAATTTTGATAAATATATGGGGAGCTGACCGAAAGATAACACTCTGAACTGAAATAGCTAACCCCAAAAACGGAAACGTAGAAACCTTCTATAATCTTCATGAACGGAATAAGTAAATATGCGTCCTCGAGATCGACTGAAACTAAGAAGTATCCCGGGGAGAGCAGACGAATCAGAACTTTCCAATCCTCCATTTTTCCAAAAATGGAGGATAATAAACTGATTGAGCTGTTTTAAATTCATAATGAATCTCCAGCCCCCTGAAGCTTTCTGAATCACAAAAAAATGCCGATAGGAATTGGTCTTCACAATTGGATACTCTCTTAAGGGGTCCCTTACGACTGAATCTGACAATCACGTGTCAAGCAAATGTTTTTCTCTGTCCTGCTTAAGCGAATCGAGGACTTTATGACCTGAGGCGTTGATTAATTGTGGAAAGGCAGTTTATACTCAGTAATGGTCTCGAGAATCATTGGATCTGAAGTGATCTCCCTCCAACGAGGCAAGAATCGTGATAATCTGCCCGCCGTCTTTACCTGATCGTTCTTTAGCGTCTCCTTGAGCTGAATCTGGACCGGCGTGGAGAACTGCGACTGCTGCTCGACGCCCTTGCTCTCCTTGATGCCGATTTTGTTCTCCATGGAGGAGCGCGCAAGTTTCTCGTCTTAGTGTGGACAATTTGCGTTGGTTGCTTAATAGCTGTTGCATCTTTCTAGACATTGTTAGAAGTGTCCTAATGATATCCTTAGAAGATTTCCATAATTGTTGTTTTCTTCATCTCCTTCCCGAAGGGTTTATCAAAGAGGAGACCCAAGCAGAATAACAAGTCACGATAATATCGAAATGACATTAAAATGAATCGGAAATGACTTTTAATGATAATTTTGGAATTATTTTGACATCATTTTGATATCATAATGACTTGTTCTGCTTGAGGATCATCTGTCGGAATGGCATCTGCCGTACTTTTAACGAAAATGTTAGAGCCGATTTGATCTGCGTTCTCTTAGACTGAAAAAGTTGATAAAAGAGGTCAATTAGTTCCTTTGTTGACCTTTGGCACCACTAATCTGGTATCTGGGCTAAGCAATTGCTGTATCTCAGGCACAAGAAATTCCGAAATGGCTTCTCCTGGAGCGCATAAAATTATATTCACGTCCTTATAATTAAACTCGTCTCTTTTGATAATCGAGTTACTCCTTAATGCTGTCCTGTATTTCAAATTTAGCTTGGGGGCCTTTAAAAAAATCATCACCTCGATAGGAGAATATTTCTTCATGAATCTCTCGACTTTTTGTCTCCAAGCCATTATTAATGAGGTTAGGCCACTTCGAAGAAACTAGATCGTTCCAAGATTGGGATTCCGTTTCCCAACTCGGAACTGAACAATTTCTTTGTCAGAGCATCTGCTGCGTCCCCGTATATCTCCACTACCGCAGGAGTTTCGGGCAATGTAACTTCTTGAACCTGTATGGATGTCGGGGGAAGCTTATCTTCGTCGGGGGAAGCGAACCGAATTTAGAAAATACGAGGAAATATTTCGATTATACAGAAAAGGCTGTGTCGACTTCACGCTTGTATTCTGCAAATGCAGACTCTAGTAAGATCGTATACACCTGTATACGATACCTGTAACCTGTCTCCTGATCCTTCCTGACAGCAGGCGCTGCCAGAAAATTCTTCTTATCGGAGTCCGAGCTGGACCTCCTACGAATGAAGGTTGTCTCAGTAGCTCTATCCGATTTACCTGATCCTTGATCCTTGTAGTTTGCTTGAGAGGGACACATCGATATGGGCGAGCAAGACGAACGAGAGCCCCTAACCTTACTCGGCGTCAGAACGTCAATTAAGCGTGCTACCTTCGTTTCGAGGGTTGCGATGCGTTCTTTAGAGGATGAACTCTTTCTCTTCTTTGACTTGCGTGTTGATTTTCCCATATCGTATTGTTCTTGACATTTCATTTAAAATTGACACGCTCGACTGTTAGGGAATCGCACAACAGGAAAACAATGAAGACTCAGGCGCGCGTGCGCAGCAGAAAGCGAATGACAAGAAGTCTTTTTTCAAACCATTGAAGATCATGTTGGGGATAACGCGACGGAGCGCATTACATATATTTATCCGGACTTGGCATAATTATGATAGACAAATGAGAATTGCTTTAAAATCTTGCATGTTTAACTAGATTAATAATCAAGCATTCATAGATCTTTACTATATTTTGCAGATAAGAAACGATTCATATTAAATATAAAAAGCTAGAGTAGCTTAACGTACTTCACTCATAAGATATATTGAGACCCGAGGAGTAAGTTGAGACATGAAGATTAATTATTTAATAAGATTACGTATTATGAGGGCAAGTCGATAAGTTTTTAGAAAAACATAGTAAACTCATTTTTTTTAATCGATTTATTTTTATTTCTCAACATAGTCTCCTTTCAGCTCGATACACTTGATCCAACGATTCTTCAACTTTTTTAAGTCGTCCGAATAATATGATTTGTCCAACCCTTCAAAATAAGCCTCTGTTTCGGCGATAAGCTGCTCTCTGGTAATAAATCTCCTTCCTCCGAACTATTTCTTCAGGTTTGGAAATAGGAAATAGTCGCAGGGGGCTAAATCTGGCGAATATGCTGGATGGGGAAGTAATTCGTAACGGAATTCGTTGAATTTGACCATCGGTGCTGTGCACGTGTGAACCCGTGCATTATCTTGATAGAAGAGCACTTTCTTTTTCGCCAAATGGGGACATTTTTTCTTTAAAATATTGTTGAAATGGTATAATATGGCTGCGTAATCGCCATTGATCGTTTGCTTCGACGAAAGATAATTGATATGAATTATACCGCGTGCATCCTAAAAAACTATGGTCATCACCTTTCCGGCCGACTTCAGGGTTTTTGCCTTCTTCGGAACTGGTTCATTCGGTGAAGTCCATTGTTTTGACTATTCCTTCGTCTCGGGTGTGAAGTAATGGATCCATGTTTCGTCCACAGTAATGAATCGACGCAGAAATTCATCTGGATTACGTTGAAACATCTCCAAACATTGTTTTGAAATCGTCACACGGTCGCGTTATGGTCCACAGTAAGCAAACGCGGCATCCATCTTGCCGATAGCTTTTTCATATTCAATTTTCGTGCAAAATTGAAATCACTGTGCCATGTGATATGCCTATGCCTCAACAAGCTCGCGCACTTTCACTCGTCGATCAGTCAAAACAATATCATAGACTTTATCGATGATTTCTGGCATAGCAGCCTCAATTAGAGACGTCTCGAACGAGGTGCATCACATGTGGATGTACGACCACGTTTAAATTCATTCACCCAATCGTCAGTCGCAAACGCTGGTGCAGATGTGCTATGAACATTATCCAACTCGGCTTTAATTTCTTTCGGCGTTAAACCTTTCATATGTAGATGTTTGATCACTGCACGGAACTCGTTTTTTTTCATTTTGCAAAAAATACAAAGATTGTTCGCTTTAATCATCTACAGAAATGAAACCACGCGATGAATTCCGCTCAAAATTTGACAGTAATTAGACTGAAAGATGCTACTTCTCAAGAAGTAATGTGACATGTGACACTGCGAGTGCCCTCTGACAGATTTTTTAAGAACTTATTGATTTGTCCTCGCATATATTAAAAAAGTAAAAGAATTAGGTGTATTAATCGAATTTATATTAAAGTTTAAGCTTTTATTTATAATAATTTTATAATAAAAGTTGAATGTAAAATATATCTTTAATCGTTATCGTAAATAACAACAATAGCATTATAAATAGCATCAATAAAGATATAGAGGGTATTCTGAAATTCACAAATCAAAATACTATAGTATTCTCTCAATTTTAAAAGAATTAAGTAAAAAAGTTTATAAGTTTTTACTTTAAGCAATAGAAGAGTCTATGAAATAACAAAAGTTTTAAATATTTTTCGGATTACCCGTTTAGATGGACTATGTTTAAACATTGATAATGCATGCTTTATGATATTACCGCATGCGCAATTCATGGACAACTAAATGGCCACCTAAACATAATCTGTAATTGGCTATATTTAAACTCTTATATCTCAAAAATGACTGCTCGAAATAAAAATGAACACATAACTTTTTTACTTAATTTTTCGAAAGTTCTTTTCCTGTATTGTTTTGATTCGCGAATTTCGGAACGTCTCGTATTTTATACATCTGAGTTTATAAATTATTTGAGACATTTATTAATGTTCCTTAATATTAATAATTTGAGATATTTAGTCTAATTAGTTCCATTAGTGTTGGCTGAAAAACCATAAACAAAATGGCAAACTTAAACATTAAAGTTAATGAATACATTAATGACTTTATCCATTAATTTATGCAATAACTCAGTCTCTTTCATTAAATTTGTACCATTTTTTTGCTCCTTTATGTGAATCATTTCCGAAATGATTCTTTTCCGGAAATTAGTCTCATGATCTAAAATTTCAACATTTGTCCAGTCAAAGTTATGATTGGAGTTAATAACGTATTTCGTGACCACTGAGTATTTGGATTGATCTATTATCTATCTTATATTGTTTCGATGCTCTTTTACTTTAGTTCGAAACTGTCTCTTCATTTGTCCGACAAGAGATGTCGAAATCATTACAGTTGATTTTATAGATTACATTATTATTATCTTGATGTTGATTTTTATCTTAGTGTGTCTTATAAATTTTTATCTAATTTGTTGAAAAAATCGATATCTTATCATAGTTTTTGATTTATCTATTATATTAGTAATCTTATTCGTGATCGATCTAACGTAAGGAAATATAATCATTCACGCAGGTTAAAATAATGCGTAGTAGAATGGACACAAAACGTAATAGATTCAATTTTAATAGAATATAAATATATTATATATGTATATATATATATATATATATATATAAAATATATATATTGTATAAAATATATATATATTTTTTTAATATATATATTTTATTGTAATAGATTCAATGTTAATTTTATTAAATTTATTTTTGGCATGAATATTGCTTTTTTATTGAAATAATGGATTGACATAAATTATAGACTTATTGGAGCGCGTTCAAAGCTCGAATTTTTGAGATATTGTAAAAATCATGGTGTCATTCCGCCCAGTTCATTTAAATTACATTTACAACAAAAAGTTAAATCTATATCATTATAGATCTATTAAAAGATATGACACAGAAGGATTCGAATTTTAAAAAAGAAATTATTAGACATTCAGATTTTTGATCTTTATAGAAATATTGACTTCTTGCAGAAAAGATCCTATATAACTCAAAATGTAACAAATTCATCTATCTGACTACTTTTGATTTAACATCCTTGACCGATATAACAATTCATACTATAATTCTAAAATGAGATTATTTCTGAAACATAAGAAGAAATTTTATTGGTTGGTACACAAGAATAATCTTGATAATTCCAAAAAAATCCAACCGATACAAAAATTTTCTTGCATTTTAAATAACAACAAAGAAACGAAATTAGTAAAGTTTAGTCCCATTAAACCCGTTATTGGATCTAATTCCTTATTAATATTAATATTGAAGTGGAAAAATTTAACGTTGTTCTGTAAACTCACTAGACCAGACAAAGAAAAAATGATTCTTTAATTTAACTGACAGAACTATCCCATCGACTGTCTCTAATTTATTGCAAATGAGTAGTAAATTTAGCCTTCCGGACTCTCACAATAAGATACATACAATAAAAGAATTCATCAAAGATATTGAAAGCTCGTTTCGAAATAAAATTGATTATTTAATTAAAATTAGGAATATCGCTATCCTAGAATTTCATCACTTTCTTCATAATAATTCATAGGTAAAAAATTCTGAAACGAAAATTAATAAGATGGTTAACTACATGACACACTAGTGTAAAGAGAATGAAGATATAGTTATCACACGTGCCAATAAAGGCACGGTGTGACGGTAGCTATGGAACTATCTCTTTATTCTCTTTAATCATAAAGTACATGAGCTCCTACACCGACAAATACTCTATAGTAAAGAAAAATCCGACATTAATGATAGAAAGACAACTAAACGATATGTTAAAAAATTGGCATAAAAAATAATTTATTTCAGACAAAGAATTTTATAGTCTTCGATGTAGTGATTCAAATCTGCCAAAAATTTATGGGTTATCTAAGATACACAAAGTTGGTATTCCGTTTAGGATCATTGTATCTTCCATAAATATACATCCTTATATCCAATAGTTAAATTCCTACAAAACATCATTTTGAAAAGTATCCTTCTTGCAAAAAGTCAGATAAAAAATAGCTTTATACTTTACAAGTCTTTAACTGGAATGACAATTGATTTATCGGAGATGATGGTTTCTTTGGATGTGACTTCTCTCTTTATAAATATCCCGCTGGAAATGGCGATAGACAGCATCATAAAAAGATGGAACTACATAAAACGAACCACAAAAATACCTAAAGATGAGTTTAAATGCGATAAAATGTATATTGACCTTTATATTTTCACATTCAAAGAAGTCATTTATAAACAGACTCATGGTATATGCCTACCTTCTATCACCGGTTATTTCCGATATCGATATGGTTGATTTAGAAAAGAAGGTTTGAATTCTCTCAGTTACCATATCTCTGTCTATTATAGATATATTGACGACATATTTATGATTGCTCCAATTGATACGATTCCTCACATTGTAGACACATTTAATAATCAACATAAAAGACTAAAATTCACAATTGAACATTAGAAGAACCATTGTTTAAATTTTCTTGATATATCTATCATCAACAAAGATAATAAAATTATTATAGACTGGTATTACAAAAAAACATTTTCAGGCTTGTCTTTTTCCTCAAACCATCCTACCTGTCATAAAATTGGAACTATTCGGACTAGTAGATAGGGCGATTTTGTTATCCAATCCACCTTTTCATAAAAAGAATTTAGAACTTGTTATTGAGATTTTATTGAACAATGTGGTTATCCTCTGAAAATGATTTTTGTTCATATCAATAAAAGGAAGAATCAAAAACTTAGCAGTTAACAGATCTAATTTGGTAATTGAGAATAATAATTCAAATATGATGAAAATGAAGATGAGACAATAAAGAACATGATTATATATCCTTATGTTAGATCGGTCACGAACAAGATTACTAATATAATATTAGGTGTTGGAATTAATTCGTAGCGTTTTTTAATGAAAGAATGTTATTTATTTCACATGAGCATTAAAAAATACATTAATGAAAGTACTTCCCATCACTTGTAAAACGCTACGAATTAATTCCAACACCTAATAGATAAATCAAAAACTATGATAAAATATCGATGTCTCAACAAATTAGACAAATTTATAAAGATACAAGATAAAAACCAACATCAAGATAATAATAATGTAATCTATAAAATCAACTGTGATGATTGTGACGTCTTTTATGTCGGACAAACGAAGAGATAGCTTCGAACTAGAGTAAAAGAGTATCAAAACAATGTAAGATTAGATCAATCGAAACACATTATTAGCTCCAATCATAGTTTTAACTGGGCAATTTTGAAATTTTAGATGAGACTAATTTCCGGAAAAGAACCATTTCGGAAATGATTCACATAAAAGGACAAAAAAAACGGTACAAATGAAAAAGACTGAGTTATTGGATAATCTTATTTTAATATACTTGTTAACATACGCGAACATAATTTTTAACATTTTCGAACATACCTGCTTATTTCATGATTCATCGATATATTATATATTCTATGACTTATAATATCAGTCCATATCAAAATATCTGACAATCAATAGCGTTTTATTATACACGATGACACAATTTTTTATTTTGATTCAATTGACTATTCTGTATAAATTAACATAAGTGGAAAAATAACTTCTCATTACTATTGAATTAATTATAGTAATTATTTAATCATAAATGGCATTTAATTGTACAGAATATAATAGAATAGTTGAAGAAATCCTTGATCGGACTGTCGTTTTTTATGAAATTGTTGACTGAGCTGATTCTCGATAATAATTGAAGAACTAGTTAAACACAATTTTACAATTATGGACTTTCAAACTTCAGATTGGATACCTATTTCGATCCATAATATCTTAACGCAGGAATAAATGTATAAGATTAGCTTAGAATATATATTAGATAAGATAATTTTTATTATGTACCATATGTAAATTTGTTGACATTGTAAAGGGTTATATAAATACATTTTCTTCATTATCACTGATGAAGATTTTGTAAGTCAAAAACGTTTGAAATTTATAGCGTTATACGTATGTAATTAAAGGAATTTTATAATTAACTACAATTGCTTGTTTATAAAAAGCCCTAACGTTTTAATGTATTTAAAAGTTCTATTCAGAAATATTGAAATAAAGTAAGTGAGAATATATATATATTAGGTGTTGGAATTAATTCGTAGCGTTTTTAATGAAAGAATGTTATTTATTTCACATGTGCATTAAAAAATACATTAATGAAAGTACTTCCCATCACTTGTAAAACGCTACGAATTAATTCCAACACCTAATATATATATATAAATTAATAGCATATAAATCTTTATTTTACTCACTCACAAAAATAAAATATATTTTCTATATAAAATATCTATACATAAACGAAAAAACTTTTTTTTAAATTCTGACATTATATTGTATGAATATAATATGGCCCAAATAAAAAGTACATTAAAAGTAACAAGAAATTAAACATTATATTTTTAATCAATTTAAAAATGATTTTTAATTGTAAAAAGGAATTAAAGTAAGTAGAAATGAAGTAAGTAGAAATAAAAAGTAAATTATTATCTCATTGCGATTTTTACAGGCAATAAACGTAACTTTAAAAATATAATGGGTTTGAATGTACATACATACGTCATATATAAAAATTTTCATAATTTAGATGTAATTTGCTAATTGTTTTAATATCAAGAACATCAAGTAATATATATGTAAGAGAAGAGAATATATAAGTTTTTATAAGATACATCTATTATATAATGGCTCGATTTCGTTTATAACTTGAAAAATATTATAGTTTTTACATTTTTTTGGATCAAGATTCTGAATTATGACAAATCTTTATAAAAAACAGAAAGACAAAGGGCTATGAGTTTAAGATTAATCGTTATAAATTAAAAATTTAAAATCGTTAATAAATAAACATGTCATCTATTTAAAATATAAACCGTTAATAAATAAACATGTCATCTATTTAAAATATAAATTTAATTTGCCGGTACCAAATAAAACAAAACAAACGTTTCGATCCCTGTTGGATCATTATCAATGTAAAACAAAAACGGTGAAAATATTACATAGCTAAGACATAAAAATTAAAATTCGCTCTCGATCGCAGTATTAATAATCAATCTCGCTCAATGTAAAATAAATGTTACAAGAATGTTGTAATCGATAACCATGTATTCCTTTGGCTTGTGTATGTAAATTATAGACAAACATAATTTGTTTCTGTTAAAAAGTACAAATATAATATAAAATTATAATAATATAATATAAAATATAAAAAAAAATAAGTAATCGTACCTGTCAAAACCTCTTTTGATAGGACTTTTTAATGTATTAGAGATAGAAAAGGCTAGTTTACAATGGAACATACTGGAAATTGGAAGAAAACTTTTGGAAATGGATTCTACGTAAGGAATCGTGAAATATTTGTCTTTAACTTGTAAATTACGTGTAATATGTTTATTATGTATATGGAACTTTAATCTTTGTTCAATTATAGAGAAGATAAATGACAGAGAATAACAGTTATTTAAGAAAATATGAATAGCATCTATCAAATTTTTTTGTTTGAACCGTGGATGTGATAAAAAGATAATTTTATCTACGAAGCTGATGATAGTGCCTTTTTTGTGGCAAAAAGAATGATTTTAATAGAAATTAAGAAACCTTCCCGAGAACGTCTTTTTATGATAAATGTCAAATATAATTCTCTGATCATCTATAACAAGCATTATATCAAGAAAACTCAATTTGCTACCCGTATCAACTTTCAAAGTAAACTGCAATCTCATATGGAAAAAATTAAAAATATTTAAAGCGTCATCAGATGAAGTGCAAGAATGATATCATTAACATATCTAAATAAAACAATGGTTGTACTGATAATTTATTGATTGCTATTTCTTCTAAATCTTGTATTACAATGTCAGCGATTATCGGTGATGACGAATCCATTGGAGTACCAAATACTTGTTTATAAGTTTTATTATTAAAAGTTGAATCTAGAATAAATTTAACTGCAATGCATTCACTTTTAGAAATGTTTGTCTTTGTTGAAATATAAACCCATTTCCTACCGATGCTATTTAATGTTAAATCAACAGGAATATTAGTAAAAAGGGATACTACATTTAACGAAGCCAAAACATATTGAGAATCAAAAACTGTCAATGTTTCCATTTTCGAAAGTTTCCTTCTTATTTCCAGTATGTTCCATTGTAAATTAGCCTTTTCTATTCCTAACACATTAAAAAGTCCTATCAAAGAGGTAAAGATAAGATTTTCTATTTAACCAGAATGTAGTTTATAAGATTTCCTGTGATGATTGTGAGACGAGCTATGTTAGTCAGACAAAAAGAAAATTAAGTATGAGATTACACGAACATATCTCTGATGTTAAAAAGAATACTAATTCGCCTACTGTTATAACTGATCATCGTATCAATTTTTCGACCACAATTTGAGATGGAACAAAGTGAAAATTTTGGATTGGGGGTCTTCGTTTAACAAGAGATTAGTAGTATCTGAAATGATTCACATCAAAAGACAGAAACAAGGTCTTAATAAAAAGAACGATACTGAATCGTTACCTGAAACTTACTCACAGATTATTCAATCTCTTTCTCCTTCTTAACAGCATTCTTCCTCTTTTTATATCCCCGCTTTCCACTTTCTTTTCCCTCTACTTTATTTTCTCCCTCTTATGTTTCCCTTCCTTTCTAGTTTATCACTTCAACCTTCGTCTTGATATGTAGATTTTATATTGTCTCTGAACATCTTAGAGTAATGAATATATTTTCAATCTCATCGTATTGCCTAAGAATAGACGACGTTTATATTATATTCTTTATATTATATTGACGTTTATATTTTATATTATATTGACAAGGTATTTTTAGAAGGTATTTATTCTCATTTAATTTAGCTGTTACTAAATTAAAGATATATAATTTATGACTTCTTCACACAATTCCAATTCGTTTTGATGACTTTAATATACATTTCTTATAATATTAGATTACTTTTTTATTTTTATTTGTATTCCTTGCTTCTTAATTTGTATTTCTCTTATTATATTTAATTATTATTCTGATTATAATTTTATATTATATTTGTACTTTTTAACAGAAACATTGTTATGTTTGTCTATAATCTACATACACAATCCAAAGGAATACATGGTTATCGATTACAATATTCTTGTAATTTAACATTTATTTTACATTGAGCGAGATTGATTATTAATACTGCGATCGAGAGCGAATTTTAATTTTTATATGTCTTAGCTAATATTTTTATCGTTTTGGTTTTATATTGATAATGATCCAACAGGGATCGAAACGTTTATTTTGTTTTATTTGGTACCGATAAATTAAAGTTTATATTTTAACTGGATGATTTATTTATTAATGGTTTAAAATTTTTAATTTATAACGATTAATCTTAGACTCGTAGCACTTTGTCTTTCTGTTTTTTAAATTTATTGAGCCTTATTACTATTATAGTATAAATCATTATATATATAATATTTTATTAACCTTTTGAGAACGGGGATTTTTTTCTTTAAAATTGATCTTTTTTTCTAGAGAAAATTTATATAAATTTATAAAATTTATATTGAATTATATTGTATATCTTGCGTAGAGTCGTCAAGTTTGTGAGTGGCCAGAATACTCCCGTCCAAAAGAAAAAATTTTCGTAAATCGCGATAGAACTATTTTTAGGTGTTTTTAGGGTTCCGTATCTCAAAAGAAAAAGCGGAACCCTTATAAGATCACTCACGTGTCCGTTCGTTCATTTGTTATATCCGTTTTTCTCTGAAACCGTTTGATGTGATTGAAATTTGACATAATATAATGAATCATACACCACATATTTTTCAAAAGTGAACACTCAAAAATATTCACATGGAAATTTTAGGGGGGAGTTATGGTACTCAAAAAAATTTTCAAATCCGCCATATCAGATCTGTCATATCAAATCCGCGATTGTAAATTTTCGTTTTTTATAACTTGTATATGCATGTTTTGTATATCTGTAAATGAAAGATAAAATAAATTTCTACTTGACCAGTATTCTCACAAGTCCCGTCTTCAAAAGATTAAAGTATGCTAGTAGAGTATTACAATGATTGTGAAATTAGTTTCAAATATAAAAAAATTTAGCATTTTTTTAATATGTTAAATAATTCACAACAAAGTTAATTCTGATATCTGTTATTCCGATGATTTGTTATTACATTATGCTGTATACAGCAAAATCGTCACGCTATCATTCATATTTTGACTACAGAATGCGAGCTACTTCGTAAATCGATGAATTATTTGAAATATGATTTAAAGTATAACTTATGATTGATAATTTTGTCAATTATTATCCCAATTAATTAAATTTTTCGATTAAAGATATATAAACTTATTATGTTTCATGAGCTATTAATATAATACTTGAATAAACGAAAAGTTCCCTATAACGAATATTGATAGTTTCATCTATTTCATTGAATTTCGTCGCATTAATGAAAAATCGTCTCATCCTTCAGATTTAATTAATGCACGCACGATCATAATTAATCATATTTCAATAAATAAATGTAATGATTATTTTCGCGTTTCGCGGGTTTAATATTAATAAATAAATATGTGAAAGTGAGTGCAATGAAAATAGGAAGAGAAAAAAAGATGCTTGAAAGGCAGAGGAATAACTATTAGAAATTGCTTTATATTTATATTATATGCTCTCTTATTATTCATTACAAATTCTTGCAAATTGATTTCTCGATAAAGTTCATAAACTGCTTGCTTTTATTGGAATTTTCAAGTATTTACTTTTTGCTAATAAACCTACTACACAAGAATCTGCAAAGATATCGTTCATTTGTTACAAAAATTGCGCAGTTGCTTACAAAAAAAAACGGAAACATAAAAAGGAAAGAACATATTTTAAAGGAATATACTTTTTTTCTACAATCAGTTATTATTACATGTATTCTTTCTTCGTCAGCAACATAAATTTTACTCTTCCGTCAACAATAGAGGTCTGTTCAGTCGGTTCTACAATAGTATTATAAACCATAAGCTGTAAAAAATCGACTAACAACAGTTAAATGTGAGAAGAATAATTGACTATTACTTATTTTTTATGATTTTTCGAAAGATGTCTTACAATACTATTTGACATTGTAGAACTGGCCATCGTAATAAAAAACGCCAAAACGTAATAAATTTTTTATTGTCCCGGATTATAATATATAAATCTAAAAAAAATTTAACGTATCTATCAAAATTTTAATAATGAGTTTTTATCATCATAGAAATCAGATTATATCTTATTTATTTTTTTACAGATTCAAATTTAATCTGTCAAAATTCACAATCAAATCTTTAAAGATTAATGAAGAGACTTATTATTAAAATTGTATTTTAAAAAATTAATATTTTATACAACAATAATTTAATTATATAAAACATTGATTTTCCGGAAAACTTTGTTTGATGTGTCGTAGCAAATGAGTGATATATTATCACGGAATAATAATAAACAGGTATGTCCAACGACGAATGATTGCGAAAGATTTACCGTCGTTGTCCGTGTCGTGCCATTTAATTCCGTGGGAATTTGACTAGCGGCGGATGTAAGCGTTAACTTTAGTGCTGCTTCACTACGCTCCTTCGCTAAAGTAAACGATGACGCGTAACATAGTATAAATTTCGCTCTCCGCCTTGGGCGTGTCAGATAGAGAGAAGCATTTCCACTGCAACGCGGCTGAAGACTCTTCCGCTGCATGTTTGCACTGCTGAGGTGTAGCGAGACGCGAGTCATCTCTAACGGCGTTTATTTTAACAAGTCTTTCCGATGGAGCGCGAATTCCCGGACGTTTTCGCGAATTCGCACGACAACCCTTCCTCCTACTTTCTCACCTTTTGCAACTGAAAGTTATTAGCAAAATTACGCCAAATAAACGTTGCATTTAATAAACCGAGATATACCTATACTGCCGATTAGTTTGTTCGATATGATTCAATTGTACATCGCGTGATCTTGCGTCGATTGTAAATTGATTAACGCATCGTATACGTTGCGCGTTGTAATATTTTAATCTTTATCCAATCCCGTCCATTTAATTCCAAAGTAACGCTTAATCTTTTACTTAGGATTCGCGCTATTATCAGTTCTGACTAAAAGACACAAACATTCATATGTGCGCAAGTTAGGCGGATTATCCAGATCATCACATGTTTGTAGATTACAACTGTAGTTTATGTCGTTTTACGCGATACGACTAGTCTACAGCATGTAATTCACGTATAACGTTGCGGACGATATTACGAGGCGACACAATGACCGCTGATTAAACAATGTGCACCACATACAGCACGAGTTGTGCATGTTTAGCACGTACGCGTGATTATTTATCGTAACGCAGTCGCATGGGCAAATTGTTGTTATGGAAAATTAATTTCTCACCATCGCGATCCAATTTTGAGAGAGAGAGAGAGAGAGAGAGAGAGGGGGAGGTTGTTTATTTTTAATATCTTATAGTCTTTCCTTCATATAATTGAAAAATTTATAATAAATTACCATATTTCGCTACGTGTCCTAAACGGTCCACTCAAATTTTTGTATAAATTTAATATAAGATGAGTATGTAAAAAGTAACAAACATTATAATAATTAATACAAAAATGTAACACTGACACAATTTGCCAACAAATTGTGAAAGCATATTTTTTTTTAAATTGACATTTATAATATACGATATTAAAACGCATTTTACTTATTTATTTTAGATTTTACGGTTTAAAATATGAATTATTTTTATATCATTTGTTTACTTACTCTATAAACTATGTTATTTTAATACCAAAAAATGTTAAATATTAATGTATTATTTTAACATAAAATATTCAAATAACACAATTATGTTAAATTACACGCAGCAATGTTACAAATTCAATATAAAAGATTTAAAAAGGATTGGTTATTATACAAACACAGACTATTTTCTACTATATTGAAAAATTTTTGTTAAATTTAACACACATATTTTACGTGTTCACTTAAATTTTTGTGTTATCTTAAAATAAATAGGCTAGGAAGTAGCACAAATACAACGTAAAAAGAATACAGGGTGAGTAAAAAAGAAAAATTTGATATAATACAGGGTTGGCCATATTCGACGGAAAGATGTTTTTTTTTCAATCATGGGAAACGTCGTTACTCGATCTAACATCTCTGTCAAAAGTTACAGTGTTTGCCAGATCTTTCCGTCGAATATGGCCAACCCTGTATCTCAAAAATTAAACATTCTCGAAAGAAATATTTTCTACAAAAGTTGTAAGGTTTTATGATCTATTTATCGATCTGGTCAGTCTGACCTTGGGTGCATCGCTAAGGTAAGGTTAAAGTCATCATCGATTTTTTTTAAATGGCATACCCTGTTTTTGATTCCAGAATCTAATAACCGATGTCGAGCGCTTTCCAAAACACTATGATAAAGTTATTTTTCATTGAATACTTTTCGAATTATAAGGCTCGAAAGTTACAGTACCGCCGGCATTTAGCATTACGCAAGGTGTCCGATCGACGACTAAAACTTCTTGAATGTTGTTCAAAAATGTTGGATAATATTGTATTTGTCGTGATTAAGGTCATTGGAGATTATTCCTTTTATTTTCATGTTTGCATCGAAAATTTATTTTTATGTAAAAATAAAAATAAGAAAAACAATATTAAAAGAAATCGATGTGACCTTGACCAGATCTTGGCGACGCTACCCAAGGTCAGACTGACCAGATCAGAATAGATTATTTAAAATCCTACAACTTTTGTAGAAAACATTTCTTTCGGAAATGCTTAGCTTTCAAGATGTTTCATCGATTTCTTTACTCACCCTGTTTTTGGTTAGTTATGACTGTATTATTTCTTAATTTTTAATTTGGTACAATTTTTTTCAAGGAGTAATTTTTGACCGAGAATATTAAAACTGTTATTACTTGAAATAAGGGAATCTTCAATAAGAATATCTTTGAAGAAGAATTAAAACTACTTTTACTTGAATTGGAATAAAAATAATAAAAAGATACGTAACGTCATCATTCTATTTGAAATATTTGAAACAAGATCGCTTATATAAATAAATCAACTAAATATGAGAGCGTCAATTACTACTAAAATTAAATGTTTAAGGTAATTAATATTTTTGTATACATTTATCTCAGAACTTTACATTACATGCCGATTATGTTCGAACTTGCAACAATCTGAAATATTAATAATCCTCCTCAAATTAAATTAAAATTTGTAAAAAACTTATTGCAAAAAATATTTTTATCTGTGAGAACGCTAGTCTCTGAGGACGCTATAGCATGATATAAAGCCGAAATTGATTCTCGACCTAAGTAATATTTTTTGCAAGTTTTTTACAAGTTTTAATATAATTTCGGGGAATTGTTAGCATCTCAAATTAATTAAATTACAAGTTCGAAAGTAATCGGCGCGCAATCATAGTTTTGAAATAATTTATCAATATATCAATATATATTTAAAATACATACATAATATATCAATATTTAAAATACATATTAATATACTCTTAACATCTAACTTTAACCGTAATTGGCAGTCTCGTAACTTAATTGATATATTAAATCACATTGTATCAATCCAATATAACTTATACAGTTAATAACAAAATGTAAGTACCATTAACAAGTCCATATAGCAATCTCATTACTTAATAATTGCTCAATTACTGATGCAATATTCATCCAAATCTCAACATTCTCATCATGTATACTATAAGGAAGCCATTTCTTTGTTACTTCATTTGAACTAAATAATTTTATATGAATTTAATAATTTGGAGAGGTGGCTTAAAAATACAAAATATAAATAATAAAGAACATACAGCCACAACGCTAGATGTTTTAAGCGAAAGTCATATATTATAATATAATAAAATAGACGTTTCGGTCAAGATTTGATCATCAGTACAGTAAAATATAAAAAGATGTTACAGAAATTAAAAAGATATTAACAATAAATCGCTAGTCCAGAATTAAAGATGACAAATTGAAGATGACAATCGCCTATGAAACAAATTTCTATTGCGATATAAATTCCTTATTACATGAAGCTATATAAGACTTCGTATGAGAAATACGGAATTTCCAGGTTTAATTTTAACTAGAATCTGGAAATTCCGTATTTCTCACACGAAGTCTTATAAAAAAAAAATTTTTTTTAAATATTACTTTTCAATATATTGTTGATAATAAGAATCGGTTTAGATTAAGTTGAAATCACTTACCATGTATTTTGTGACGCAAGTCCTCGCAAGTGTAATTCGGAGTTAATTGTGTAAATTAACGATAAGTCTTGGAAAACTTTTGATAAGAATCATTACTAACAAAAATGTGATGGCACGTAGCTATCGACAGACTTTATACATTATGTAAGGAAAGAAATTATAATTTTTAAATATATGACTTTCGCTTAAAACATCTAACGTTATGGTTGTATGCTCTTTATTATTTATAAATTTTATATAGAAGAATTTTATATAGATTTGAATAAGAAAGAAGAATACTTTTAGAGAAATTCATACAAAGGTATGAAAATGTTAGTAGAGGAAAGTAGTTTGAAGTACCTTTGGCAGACAATGTATGTTATGAATGTTAGATTCGACGTTTTTTTAAAAAAACTCCAATTATTTTTGTTTTTACAGTAGAAAATTTGCTCATGCGTTCATATGGGAAAGCAATATCTATTATCTCTTTAAGACAGAGAATTTGTAAAGCAGATAATTTGTGTTTTTAAAGCAAACAAATACCTAATCAAACAAAATCTCTGCTGTAAAAACAAAAATTATATAGAAAATAAATAATTTGTATTCTTGAAGTAGAAAATGTGTTTTACAGCAGAGAATTTGTGTAATTGAACTAGAAAATACTTATTTTAGCCTCATTTATGTGTTCCTCTATGCCATCGATAGATTTTCTAACTTGAATAATCAATTCTAACAATTAACCTTGGTCCACGTGACAGAGCGATACTTATACCTATTTTCACCAATATAAATTAACTTTAATCTCGGTTCAACTTACTCTTTGTCTTTTTGTAATCTTTAGAACTAGAAAAAGACGAGTAAGTTGAACCGAGATTAAAGTTCATCTACATTGGTGAAAATGGGCATTAATCTTTTGTCAGATTCATTCATTTCGTGCAAAAATGCGTCGAATAAGCTTAATTTTATCGACATCGAAGATGAGGAGGCTAAATTCATCAATTATCTGTTTATTATTACTAAGACAAAATTTATTATTACTCAGACTTAAATCGACGATCCTGTTGTTCTGAACCGACCGAGACACTATCGTACAGATCGCAGCGCTCGCTGATCATGTATTATTTTTACGCGTCGATTGAAAGTATTTTTATTAATTTATGAGATAACCGGGATATTACATGTAGCTTTAGCCACAATTACGCTTATTCAACTTCTCCGCGATTGCGTGACCGTTGCCGTCCATTTATAATTTCTGCAGAGTGTAGAATGTATAAGAATAAGAAAAATGTGCAGAACCATTACAGTGATCACAATGCTCGTATTGTTAGCGCCACCTTTGCCTCTTGCGCCAAATATTTCAAAAGGATATTTCCCCCACTCCGTAGCGGCGACAATGACGACGACATATCTTAATATTAAAAGTTTCAGACTCGACTTTGCGTCGAAATATCTCTGCTTATAGGATACGTAGAGAAAAAAATAAAAGCGTACTATACGATCGGAATGTATGCTATCAATTAAGCATACATAGAATGCAATCGGTTCTGCCCTTATTGAGATATAATAATCTCAGTTCCCCGCAATTCATCGGCTCGCGTAAAGGTACGTGTTGATGATCGTTCGTTGATCATATTCAGTTAGAGATCCTATACTTAGAGTTTGGCGAATGTGGACCAAAAATAGCGGATAGAAAGAGAAAACAGATATTACATTCTCGTATAAACGCATAAAAAGTGTTTGAATACATGACAGGCAATACATAACAAAAGAAACCAATTGAGATGATCAATTGACCGAATTGTGCAATTGTAATTTGTTAATTTTCTCTTTGTCCGAAATTTCGGAACAATTTCTAACTTCTTTGACACAGGTTTTATTCATCTGCTATGTATCTCTTTCTTTTCTTCGCACTCATTTTCCGACAATGTACAAACAATGAAGCTATCCGAAGATTATCGAGTGGACCAAGGTGAAGATCAATCAGAAGTTGTGTCCGCTGTCGCCAAACTCTGATTATAGGATTATAGGACTCTAATATTCAGCGACAAACGAGTCACGTGATTTCATATGTTGCTAACCTCGAATGTCGCTCATATAAAGGATTAGCAGCGATAAATTTTTAACGGTAATTATATTAATTGTGTTGCGTAAAGTGTAAAAACTGTAAAAACTGTAAAAACAATAATGGACCTGTCAAGTTGATGCGATTGTGTACAACAAAAATAAAACAAAACTACGGCAAAATAGACTAATATAAAGCTATAAACATTAATGAAATATGTACAAATTTAAAAAGAAAATACAAAAAAAAGAAATTTTAAGTTGATTCTTTATTTGAAAGACGATATGGATTAAAATTTATTATTAAAAAATGATCAACAAAAAATAATCGGTTATATACTTCTATACGTCCATGAGTCAAAATGCTCTTTTTGTCTATGATCATTTCACATATGCAACAAGTATGTATAGCAGTCATCTGAACATTTTATGAAATTATCGCAAATAATAACAAATAATACTATTATTAAATAATAATAATAATAATTTAATAATACAATAATTAAATTGATATAATGCATTGAGCGTTCATAAAGAAAAGTCGGTATAAATAAAATTGGAAATAAAAATAAAAATAATCAGAGAAAAATAATCATTAAAATGAATAATGAAGTAAAAAATTATTTACGTATGCAACAAATTTTTTATTAATAAAAAATTTGTATTTATTTCTTTATTTATTGTTATTATATTTGATAATTATTAGGATACGAGCATCACCACGAAACTTGATAAAAATAATAAAATATATTTATTCGACACGTTTTCACTCAAAAAATCTGGCAGAAAAACATGGTGATATGCTTCACGAAGCGAATTATTAAATGTTAGAATTAGGCTACCTTCGGAAACATTAGTTGCTCCGAGTGCCATGTATCATTTTATTCCTGTGTTTAACATTGAATAATAAGATATAATATACGGGGACATTCGGGTGACGTTTACATTACGCAACTCTAATAACTAATCAGACAAAGAAAACTCATTTTCCTAACCTGAATAGTCGCTTCGTAAGGCAGACTATTGTATTTTTCTACATTTTCTCATTTCGATTGGAAATGTATCGAATGAGTATAAAGTTTTGATAAAGTTTTGCAATGACATACATATTCTAAGGCTGTATTCTAAAATGTCTTCTCCTAGGAAATACTGCAGTATACGTTATATGTCTTGTATACAATTTTGAGTAAAATTTTCCTCGAAAAGGATGTTTTAGAAATAGAATATAGCTTAAATTAATACCTTTATTATGCTTACATCCTGCTGTTCCATGTTTAAATCTTTGTGTTTAAATCTTTGTGTAAGAGCGATGCCACTAAAAATTGAATTAATCCAACTTTTCAACTAGTGTGTCCGATGAATTTAATATTCGAATAAATAAATAAAAAATAAATGAAAATACTCATTCGAATACATTTCTTTTTTATTTGTTAAGAAACGGATAAATATTTTTTCATTCCATTTGAATGAATATTTTTTTAGTATGATTACGAATATTTTCATTTCGTATTCACTTTTATTCTATATTATATCTGCACATAGCTTGCAAGCACATAGTTTACAAGAGAAAACAGAAATCTATAAAAACAACGGCTATGATTACATCGTGCGCTTAGTCCGCAATTTATACGATGGGCGTCTTATAGATTAAACAAAGACATTTTTATTGAGAATAAATAATATATCTCGGAATTTAATGTCCACAGATCATAATGAACATCGCGCTCAAGATACGAGGGCAAGTCAATAAGTTTTTAGAATAACATAGTAAACACATTTTTTTTTATTCATTTTTATTTCTCAACATAGTCCCTTTCAGCTCAATACACTTGATCCAACGATTCTCCAACTTTTTCAAGTCGTCTGAATAATATGATCTGTCCCCTTCAAAATAAGTCTCTGTATCGGCGATGAGCTGCTCTCTGATGATAAATCTCTTTCCTCCGAATTTCTTCAGGTTTGGAAATAGAAAATAGTCGCAGGAGGCTAAATCTGGCGAATATGGAGGCTAAATGGATGGGGAAACAATTCGTAGTGAAATTCATTGAATTTAGCCATCGGTGTCGGGCACGTATGAATCCGTGCATTGTCTTGATGGAAGAGCACTTTCTTCTTCGCCAAATGGGGACGTTTCTTCTTTAAAATGTTATTGAAACGATCCAATAAGGCTGCGTAGTAATCGCCATTGATCGTTTGCTTCGACGGAAGATAATCGATATGAATTTTACCGCGTGCATTCCAAAAAACTGTGGCCATTATCTTTTCGGCCGACTTTACGGTCTTCGCCTTTTTCGAAGCTGATTCACTCAGTGAAATCCATTGTTTTGACTGTTCCTTCGTCTCGGATGAAGTAATGAATCCATGTTTCGTCCACAGTAATGAATCGACGCAGAAATTCATCTGGATTATTGAAACATCTCCAAACATTATTATGAAATCATCACACGGTCGCGCTTATGGTTCACAGTGAGCAAACGCGGCACCCATCTTGCCGATAGCTTTTTCATACCCAATTGTTCGTACAAAATTGAAATCACTGTGCCATGTGATATGTCTGTGGCCTCAACAAGCTCGCGCACTTTCACTCGTCGATCAGTCAAAACAATATCACAGACTTTATCGATGATTTCTGGCATAGCAGCCTCAATTAGAGACGTCCCGAACGAGGTGCATCGCATGTGGATGTACGACCACGTTTAAATTCATTCACCCAATTGTCAGTCGCAAACGTTGGTGCAGATGTGCTATGAACATTATTCGGCTTTGATTTCTTTCGGCGTTAAACCTTTCATATGTAGATGTTTGATCACTGCACGAAACTCTTTTTTTCCATTTTGCAAAAAATACAAAGATTATTTGCTTTAATCGTCTACAGAAATGAAACCACGCGATGAATTCCATTCAAAATTTGACAGTAATCAGCTGAAAGATGCTACTCGTCAAAAAATAATGTGACATGACACTGCGAGTACCCTCTGACAGATTTTCTAAGAACTTATTGACTTGCCCTTGTATACTATAAAATATTTATAATATAACCGGAATTATATCAAAATATGTATGGCGCTCTATCAAATAGATAGATTTATAAGTAAAAAATGTATATCTTTTTAAAATATTTTTCAAAATTTCTAAGTTTCCTTTATAAAATCTGAATATTACAATGATATACAAATAAATAAAATTCATTTTTTTTTACTTTAAAGTTATTAAACCGGTTATAGTTAAGAGATAACGATTGCTTATCGGAGCTTTCTTTTTTAGTTTATATTTTGTTTGAATGAATATGAATACTCGTTAAATATTCAGTTCATTAGTTTTTTTGTGAATAAATATTTTTTGAAAACTCAAAATTTTGAATGAATATATAAATTTTGAATGATTACATTTTTTTTATGTGAAAATTTTGAATAAGTACAATTTGGAGTTCAATTACAAATTTTTGTATTCATACTATTTTTAACAGTGTCGCTGGTGACAAGAAAGTGACAAATTGAAGGAAATTTCAGTCACGTCAGCGATCATCATTTATCGTTGCGACAATTGGCATCATGAAATTGTACCTTAAAGGAGCCACGGGAGTGTCTTGCGCACAGTATGCTGTTTTAGCGCTGAGACACTACCATGTTTCCTGATTAATACGAAAAACATAACACTCATTTCATGGTGAAAGAATTATATGATGTGTGTAGTTCAGCCAAATCACGCCTACTTTTACTCTGCGTTGTCAATAGGATTCAAGAGCTACCAACTAGAAACGCAAAAAACATGAGGCGGTACAAGGAAAGATTCAGTACTAATTTCAGTCGATTCTTACATTTAAGATTGTTTTAAGTACAATCTTAAGAGATCGTAAGTCAATCTGAGGAGTGTATTAACATCTTAAGACATTATTTAAGATAGTTTTAAAATAAAAATGAATACCGTCCCACGTTTTTTTAGCGTTTTACAGCTTTCTCTTTATAAACAGTTCATGTTCGAGAACGCGCGACAAACACAAGTAAAGAGAGCGGACAAAAACTCTAACGTCACTAAAGAACACACACGTTATAAGCTTATGCATAATTACAATTTATTCGAAACTCTGTTCAGCACTACATGTAATTCAATTTCCAGACAGAACTCACAAAAGAAAATATATGAAAACTTTACGGCACGACTTGAAGTTTTATTCGGAGGTTTTATCTCTGCGATTTTTTTGGCGAATACTAACTAAGACAGAGCTGTCAACGGCTGATACGAATTTTTATCAGCTTGGCGAGACAAGGCGCTTCTTTGTTAATTGCCAAAAAAAGGCTTCAACAATTAAATCTTGAGGTGATCCTCAAGGGTGTCACTAGCGATTGGCAGAATCTCCTTCGCAAAAAGGAGCCTCTTGATCATGCGCGGAAGAAAATCAGCGAGCGCGATTGGCGGCCAGATACATTGTCTAGTCGGTGGAGCGCACTTACGCGCTCTCGCTGTCTGTCGTTAGACTCGAGTAGCCATTTCAGGTAGCTGAATGTTTGTGTATGAAATGGGGTCTTAATTTTTCTAAGAAAGAATAAACGCGAAACGAACCATCAGATGTCATCGATGATTGCTAGATTTTTCTAGAAGTCAAATGATACACATACAAGAAAGCAAGAGAGATAATTTTTCGTATTAATGATAATTTTGCAGATTTTTTCTCTGCCGGCATACAATGACTCGCGAAATTACCTTTCGATCTCAAACAGACGGAGAAGTAGAGATTTAGAAAGAGACATTGTCTAACTGCATACACCATGTTATCCCTTCCACTATACATCATTTGAACAAACAATCATATCTCTTTATTAAAATTAACATTTGTATGTTAAACTAACACGTTTTAATAAAAGGCATAGCAGAATAAATATGTGTATGCTGTCCCCGCATTTATCTAGTCGAGATTTTTACCATAAGTTAGCAGCGATGTAAGAATGAATTTCACAAAATATAATACTATATATGAAAAAAATTTTTTATGGGTTGTGGAGATAAAATTGAAAATCGACGAAACGAATTTTCTCTTTAATGGAAGAATCGATGTCGACGAAAACAATTATGTTATAGGGTTTAATGCGATGTTAACAAAAATTATGAAAATTTTTTTTGAAAAAATTCAGTTAAAAAAATTCCCTAATTTTTTAATTTTTTTTAAGGGAGAACACCACTTTGACGGGTTAGATTTTTATTTGCATTTTGTGATGCTTGGAGTCTAAAAAATAAGTCCGTAAATATTATGTTGAAATTCATAATGGAACTATAGGAAATATGTGATGGAGTAGCACACGTGATCAGATGCATAAATTAATCGATTATAAAACTTTAAACACGTTTTTCTCGAAATCATATTTCCGTAAGAGTAACTATTTAAGAATAACTCGCGAAAAAACTGCGAACGGTCCTCCACGTCTTTAATTTTTTTGGCAGCGAGTCCCCTATCCTACTGTTTACATGAGATATTTCTACGTTCATAGTAGACGTACTTTGATTATTAACATGGTTATCATTATTTAATTTGATCGCTTGATGAACTATTTCAGTAGACCCATTTACAACGCGTTTTTATATAAGGTAACACTTATATAAAAATATTTACCATATTAGTTCCTTTTTGCTATTTCATTTTTTTTTGCATCTGATATGGTGCAATAGAAAATGTTTACATCATTGACGAATCGTAAATGCGCGGGGTGCGATAAGTTCTTGCATAAAGTACTTGGTCAAAAGAAGATAATTCCAGAAGGAGCTGGTATATAAAGTCTCATCTCAATGAAGAACTGCATATGCGCTTCTTTTGGAATAATAGTAATATTTTTTACTGCAGAACAAATACAGCAGTACTTGTGAGTCGAAACGGTTCGCTGGATTTGAACTTCAATTCATTTATTATTCGATTTATCTACTTTAGGTTTAAGTTACATATTGATTATCAAATCATTAGAAGTTGATTGTTTATTTCTTTCATCTTTGAAATCAAGCTTACTTTTTTTAAAAACTGGAAAACTCGACATTTTTCACATAAAATATCATGAATAACAATTGGTCGTTGAAGTTCATTATCAAATGAATGAATTGCTTTATCTTCAGTTTTAATTATCTTCTTTTGACCAAGTACTTTATGCAAAAACTTGTTAATATTAATAATCAAAGCTGATAGCGCTCCACGCGACAGAAGCCATGAAAGACTAAAATATTTGAAGTCTATCGTTTACAACGATCGACCACAGACCCTAGCTCACCTGAAGACAAACATTCGGAACGCCATCGCCGAAATACCGGTGGACATGCTTCAGAGAGTGACGCGAAACTTCAGAAATCGACTCAATCAGTGCATAGACAACGGCGGCTGTCATTTGATAGATGTAATTTTCAAAAGTGCATGAAAAAAAATTTGATGAGGTGATCTGTAAGGGGAAAAAAGAATTATACTGATATCTGCAATAGTTTCGTTTTTATTAACCTTTAAAAAAAGTAAGTTTCTCTGCCGCACCCTGTATCTATGTAAATAAAAAAAAATTTGTTTACTTTTATATTAGGTGTTGGAATTAATTCGTAGCGTTTTTTAATGAAAGAATGTTATTTATTTCACATGAGCATTAAAAAATACATTAATGAAAGTACTTCCCATCACTTGTAAAACGCTACGAATTAATTCCAACACCTAATATATATATATATTAGGTGTTGGAATTAATTCGTAGCGTTTTTAAATGAAAGAATGTTATTTATTTCACATGAGCATTAAAAAATACATTAATGAAAGTACTTCCCATCACTTGTAAAACGCTACGAATTAATTCCAATACCTAATATATATATACATATATATCTTATATTAACTAAGAAATGTTGAATATAAATTTAATATAAAATATTTAAATAACACAATCACATTATGTTAAATTTACACTTGGATAAGTTAAAAATTTAACATATAAAAAGAGGAGCATGAAAAGTTTATTCTAGAACAATCTAAACTTTTGACATACATATAAATAGCGGTAACATATGACGATATTGACAAATAATAATGTCACGACGAATTTCCATCTGCGTGAGGGAAGTGCTTAAGATTCATCATTTTGTCTGTAAAACAGGTAACGATTTTTTTTAATCCTCCATAATAAAATTGACTAGAAGATATTAACGATAGTTTAATTTTTAAATTAGAATCTGGAAATTCTTGTTCTCTCTCTCTCTCTCTATATATATATATAACTTGCAATATGATAATTGGCGCTGCAACCATGTTGTATAATGTACCTTCACAAGATGAAAGAACACGTTTATTCATATTTATATTTTTGATGGCTGAATTTAATATCAGATATATGTAAATTCTGCGTTTTACTGAAATTTGTGATTTTACTGAAGATGGCCAGATTGTGGCCGAAACGTCTAAAGATTTTTTATTAATGTAATGTAATGATTTATTAAATTTCACAAAGAATATCCAGTGCTGTGGTTTCATGCTTCTCTTTTTATATGTTTTGATTTATAAACCACGTTTGTTATTAGGTGTTGGAATTAATTCGTAGCGTTTTACAAGAGATGGGAAGTACTTTCATTAATGTATTTTTTAATGCTCATGTGAAATAAATAACATTCTTTCATTAAAAAACGCTACGAATTAATTCCAACACCTAATATAATTATTTATAAAAATTTAACATAAAAATTTAAGCAAGGATTGATTTTAACATAAAAATATAAAATATTAAAATATAAATATAAAATATTTTTTACTGTATTGAATATAATTTATTATAATATTATACGTTGTATATATATTTCTTACTTCAAAATACTAATATTTAAGCACCATGATATCCTTGTTTCGTAAGCCCGAATCTTCGTGCAGATGTGATGCGTTTGATATTGATAGTGATTGGTGAAAAATGAATAATATGAACAAAATTTACCCTCATCATCCCTTTTTCACTAATCACGTTCAGTATTAAAGCACCGGTATCTGTATGAGGATTTGAGCTAAAAGTTAACACATTTTTCATTTTGGGATATTTGCATTTTCGATATGCATATAAGATCTGTTTTCTGTATCTGAACTAGTATACACTTCAAGTGAAACTTAAAGTAAAATAGATATACGAGTATGTTTGATACTTGAAAGCGAGAAAGAAGTTCTAGTACAGTTTAGTGCATACTTATAATATAATGCATAATAATGAAAAGGATTGTTATATACAATTTGCTTTAATATTCATGATGCATCGAAAAGTAGAGAGTCCATTAATTTAGTATAGAAATAGTCTTTTCGCGAATCGTACCTTTCCGTTACACACATTTTGCGTAATTCATCTGATATGCACGTAAATTATGTAAATTTGTGTTTGAAATAGCAAATCCACCAGCGAAATAGGAACGCCGTTAAAACACGGCAGGATTCGAAGGAAGGATCCCAGGTACACATTTTTGTGACGTTACAACGTGACTTCGCGATGGCCCGTCTGAATCGTTGAAATTGCATTTTCGCCGCTCCGCGATTTAGCCGAGAGGAGCAACGTATTGCCGACCAACGTATGCGGTACCGGCGGCATGGGCACGTACGTACGCGCAGCCCAGCGTGAACATGACAGAGTCCTGCCGGTATAATCTGACATCGATGCAAAGCGCGAAACAATACCGCTGCACGCCGGACTCGCGTGACGAGGGAGTATCGTGACGTGCGGTGACGTGACGAACTGCGTGACGTGCACCGACGTTCGCGGGATAGCCTCGCTTTCGCTTCGAGCGTTTTCATCGAGATTTATAATCAAAACACGGAATGATCGGATATTCCCTTTTCTGTCGATTCTCTTGTTTGTTCTCTCGTATGCTCGCGCGCATGCGAGCGAACATATTGCGCATATTTAGTCGAAGAAAATCGAGTATCTCGTCGTATTTTATCGACACATACAACGATTTTGTTGAAATATTTAAAAATTCAGCTGGGTACAGATCTGAAAATAATTTTGTTGGTTCATCAAACTAATTATGTGTACTTAGAAACTTATTTGATTGAGTCAAACAAAATTTTTTTTGGGGACGAAGGGGTTGGACGATTTTGTTGATTGAATTTATAAGATGTTTATATCAATAAAAAATTATGATATCAGAAATAAGTAAATTTACAATAAAAATATTAATAAGCAGGCAATGAGAGCGTTCATAGCGCGATACTTGGAGCGCAAAACATATAATTATAATATATTCAACAATATAATTTTTACATTACGTGTTACAAGAATCTTGAACGTTTCAGTTTAATTCAAACCATCTTTAGCATATAATACAATCCACAATATTACAATCTGCAATGTTGGATATAATCTTTGCGTTCGAATAGAGGATGAGCATATTCTCTTCAAGTTGAGAAATGCCGTGAAATCTTCTCATTGTTTAACCAAGTGATTAACTAAAGGTTATAAAATAGTGAAACAACAATATTAGTTACATTGAATTTTATGTAGTTTCTCATCCTCCGCCTTCGCAGATTACAATTCAAAGCGCAATACATCATATTACAATAAGTAAATTTTTAAGATAAAAATATTGATAAAGATACTATCCATATGTCAGATAATATATGTAATAACAGTCAAATTTTTTTATCAAAGATTCACGTCAGAAAAGAATAATAAATACTTTATAAGTCAACTTGATACATCACTTTTTAAAAACAAACAGTCAAAAGCTAAAGGCAAGTACATATGCCACTATTTAAATTTCTCTAAGCTACTCACATATGAATGGTGCAGAAACTTTGTATCCGATTATAGATTCAAACTATTGATTTGCAATTGAATATTTAGAAAATTTTAAAGATGAGCCTTTTATTCAATTGTCTTTCTATATCTAAAATTTCAATATTCTTACAATTAAATTCATGAATGTGCTCCAACTTATGCTGAGTGATAACTGATTAGCAAGAAGTTTTCCTGTTACGTGATTTCTGTGTTCCTTAATTCTCTTCTTCGTTTTTAATAAACGACCCGTTTGACAATATAGGTTGCATCACAGTCACGACATTGTATCTTATAAACAACGTTCTTATTAGAACCAGAGGGGAGTCTGTCTTTGTGAATTTTAATGATGCTTTCTAATTTATTAAGGCTACGATAACCAAGATTAATATTCATATCCTTAGTTATGTTCTTAAATTTCTCTGAAATTGAAGGTAGATAAGGGATTTCTTTGCAGTCTCATCCTCCACATCATTATTAATTTGTTTTGATGTCACTCTGTGAATCAATGATTTCAATCTTAAGTTGATCATGTTGAAAATAAAATCAAGTGGGTAATCATCCTCAAGAAAGATTCCAACTATTAGTCCGATATTCTATGCTAGGATGCGGTAACAAAACGACTCTAACATGCTCATAATTGGTGGAGAAATGGAAGCTGAGAAATCTACCAGAAAACGTCGGTTTATGGTACCAATCAAATTTTAATAACCGTCTTGGTTAATGTTACATCGATGAAATTCAGTTTTTCCTCACTCACTTCTAACGTGAATTGAATTCTTGTATGCAGTGAATTAAAAATAATCAAGAGTATGATTGATTCATACGGAACTGCCGCAATATCATCTATGTATCTTACGTAAAAAGGTAGTTCAATCCCCAGACTTTCCAATGCCTTCTTTTCCAAACATTCAAGCTCTAAATCTGCCATAATAGGAGAAAACCAAATTTCTGTCTAGAGAGTAGATAGATTTTATTGTCAAATATAAAAAAAGTGGAATCTAAGATCAATTGCACCGTCATTAAAAATTCTTTTTCAGGAATCTTAGTTATTTTGGCAATATGTTCCCATTTTTATAACCATTTTTATAATACTGTTGTTTTACTCCTATATCCTTTAGTTAATCACTTGGTTAAACAACGAGATTTCACGACATTTCTCAATTAGGAAGTAGGGGTATGCTCATCCTTTATTCGAACGCAGAGAGAGACTATATTCAACATTGCGGATTGTAATATTACGGTTATATAGAAAATTATATGTTGAAGATAGTTTGAAATAAATCGAAACGTTTAAGATACTTGTAACACGTAAAAATTATTGTTGAATCTATTATATGTATCGCATTATGAATGCTCTCATTGCCCGCATATTAATATTTTTATTTTTATTGTTTGTTTTCGAGAACCCTATTATATATATATTTTGTGTGTTTAAGTAAATTTAGTTGATTTAATAAAATTTTATTTCATTCAACTAAATGGAAAATTTTTTTTAGTGTACATTTGTTAAATTCATAATGTCAAATTATATCCAATATGAATTATTTTTAATTATTTTTATGTACTAAAAGAATGACTTTTTTAAAAGATTTAAAATGCTGGATACAAATCTGAAAATAATTTTATTGAATCATTAAAATAATTTTATTAGAAACATAAATTGATTGTCAAAATATAAAAATTGTTTTTCAATATTATTTATCATTGTTTAATTTTCAGCATAATTATTTTGATGGTCCAACAAAATTATTTTCAGATATTTCAGTAAAATTGTTCTTTTTATATATAATAGGTCACTGCTTCTACACTTTTTATTAAATATTAATTTAACTAAAATAATGAAGTTGAACAATTTAACTCTAGAGATGATTTAAATTTAGTTCATTACTTACTAAATACATATATACATTAATAAGGGCATTGTTTATTTTAAAATTAACCGCACAAACAGATTGATTTACATTTTAATACATAAGGAAGTTAAAAATAACAAAATGTTATTTAAGGTAGTACACTCGCGACAATACCATTCAAAAGTTAAATCTCATTGCGTGCTCATTAGCAATTCTCCTATTTTCTACACACATGTGGAAACAAAATGGATACAGATAGGCTAACTGTCTCTATTACTGTGTCTATCCCTATTAGTGTGCTTTTGTATTTCAATAAACCATAAAAAAAATTAGCATAAAAATAATATTTTGTTGTTGAATTAATTTATTAATGTATATAATATCAAAGATAATATTTTATTTTTTAATTAAAGTATCTAAATATTTTTCGAAAGATATAAGAAATTTATGTGAATCCAATAATATGTACTGCAAGATTTTAAGCTTATTTTTATTCGTGTACCTTGTATATTGGAGTTGAGAACATTGTGTTATGAGTACATTGGAATAAACAAGATTGGATAAGTTAATGTTCCTTTTAAACTAAGTTATAGTTAAGTATACAAAATCAAGTTAAAATTTGAAGGAACAAAAAATTAACTTAATAAAAGTTAAAATTTAATCAACTTAAGTTAAAAAAAAATTAATTTAAAAAATATTATTTTTGAGATTAGAATGTCCTAATTTTTCTTAAAACGAGGTTACTTTAAATAATAATTGAGGATATATACGGAATAAAGGCACAATTCTGCTTAGGCCCTTTTTCCGGTAATTAGCTTTTTCATGTGTTATTGATTGTAATAGAAAAGTATTGTAACATTTAACTTCTTAAACACATTACATAAATTCATTTGATATTGTACTCATTTGTATATAATGAAAAAGTAGCAAGTTATTTTAATTTTTATTAATATCATTTTATAATTAGACCTTTATTCCACCCATCAATTACAATGTAAATTATTAGGTAAATTTTATTTTTTATTTGCACATAAGTTATTTACATGTAATAAAAGTCATGTATAAGGCATTTTTGTTAAAATCCTGCGAGAGAAAAGAGTATATATTTGCACTATTTCTCTTTCTTTAACTTATTCTTTTCTGAAACGTTCGCACTGCTCACACATGTTTACGACTACAGTCGACTAGATATTTGTTACAAAAAATAAACGTAAAAATTTAGAAAATGACTGGAACAGCACTGTTTTACAACAATCCTTTATCTAAGCTTCATTTTATATTTATGTTACTGAAATATAAAATATATTTATGATACGTAAAATTAGTGTGATTTAAATATACCTAAGCGCAGAAATTGACACCTAACGAGCCAAATCTGCCTACCATATGGTGCATACTTTTATTAGAGGATCTCTTATCACAAAATCATGGAGTTCTTTTTCTAAATTAATTCTCTAATGTTTAAGATCTTATAGAAAATATTGGTATTAAAAAAGATAAAAAAATTTTAATTTAAAAAAGTTAATGAATTAAAATTTATAAGTAACTAAATTAAGTTAAAAATTAATGCATTTAAAATTAACTAAGTTAAGTTAAAAGTTATTAATTTTTTTTTTAACTTTTAACATTTTAACTAATTGCTATCCAATCTAGGAAATAAGTATAATTAAAATAATAATTTATGTAATATTAACTTAAAATAATTAGATTTGCCTGTTTTAGTAGCTATACTAAAATTTGCATACCACATATTCCCTAACTTAAAAGTACAATAAAAGAAATAGATGGGTTCGAAAGAATAGGCACTATTCAAAATGCGCTAGTTGTTCAAAAATGTCTCAATATATAAGTTAAATGTATTGATGAGACAGAATCACGATAATCGTTAAATTATTATCGTTTAACGATTATCGTTGTTCTTCCATCTCATCAATAAAGTTAACTTATGTATTGAAAGATATTTTTTTGGCAGGCGCCGAGTGGCTTGCCGTTCAGTGCAATTGTGGATCCGAATTTGATTCTACCTGCCCCGCATACGCAATTTGTCGTGTTCGCCGTTCTGATTCGGCGTTAAACTGTTCCCTCGAAGTTGACAAACTCTAAAGAGTAAGAATGCAACTATTATCAAATGCAAAAACATCTGTCTCCGAAGAGGCTCTAAAGCTAAAACTGATACACATAGTATTGTGATCCAATAATAGAGTCAGAAATAGGGGAATTGACCAAGACTAAGAGATATTTTTGAACAACTAACGCATTTCGAACAGCGCCTATTTCCTCGAGCCCTTCTTTTTCCTTTATTGTACTTTTAAGTAGCTATGTTTTAATAATTATATACTTAAATTTTAATAACTTATTTTAATAACTATATATTAAAATGAGTCGAAATGCGAATAGACACACAAATTGGGGCACATTCATAAGGCCATCGCTGCATTCATTAATAGAAACAAACATGTTTTTTATTTTCATCTAAAACGTTATAGAATATTGACATTTTTTAATTAAAGAAATATTATACAAAAAAGAAATAGTTGAAAAATCAATATTGATTTCAAGCAGATTAAAGCTATAATATTTAATAATTAATTCAGTAATGAGCAAATTGGTTAAAAAGGCACATTAATAGACTAATAGACTAACTTGATGCTGTCAGATGCTCACTAGCCGTTCTCTCCACTCGTTCCAATCACCTTCATATGTCAAACAAAATCGAAAATTGTATTCTTTTCAAAGTTCTATTTTCCTAACTAAACGGTCAAAAATTATAAAATTTGTTTACAATCCGTTCATATTCCTTCATCTCGTGCTTGTTCTTTGTTAACATCTTACTGTTAGTTTAGGCTCTACAAAAATAAATGCGACATTTTTGTAAACTTTGTATAGACGACACGTATAAAAAGTGCAGTTTTTAATATTGTTTATATCTCAGTATTGAAAAACGATCAATCTCATTGTAATTGCATAAGCGTGTCAAAGTCTTCTAGTTCAATATATAGTTTCAATTTTAAGAAATTCTGATTGTTTTTATTTCGCGAATTTATTACTATCTTAACTAAAAAGATCGTGTTACCATTGCTTCTCTGATATCTGACAAACTAGAATGTCAACAAAATTGCTACAAAATTTTTTGTAGCATTGCTCATTATGTTTGAGCATCCTACAATTATAATTATTTTGATATCTGGTGAACATTTTTCTTATAATTTTTATATAAATTAGAACATTTTTCAGAAATTCTCAGAAATATTCGAAAAGTTTACATTTTTTCTCAGAATTTTTTATACATGTAAATTTTGAAATATTCTGAGATTTCCCATCCAATAATTTTTAAAAAATATTAAAAAATTTTTTAGATTTTATAACATTTCATTAGAAATTATACTTACAAAAAAATGTTAGAAATCTTAGGATAGTTAATAATTAACACATATGGAAAATTTTTAGAAGAGTAGATTTTCTGAGAAATATTCCAAATCGTATAAAAAAGAGAAAGTTATAAAATTATTAAAAGTTACATAAAAATTCTGAAAAAAGATATGAAAAATTCTGAAAAAAATTTTCATCAGGTCTCCAATAGAATTATTATTTAATTCTATATCTAGTTGAATTTTTAAACACTTCAATAAAATCATTCTTTCCACATAGGAACATTTTGTAGATAGTAATATAATACTTTTGAAACTTATTTTCTACATAGAATATTTGTGCTGATTATATCGTCGTATCTTATTATTTGCTCTCAAAGTGCGATAAATTTCTTTGCTTCCCCCGTCTCTTTAGCTACCTCGTTATGCCACGCTGTCTTTTTTTTTACCGTTGAGATTTCGCCGAGCTCGGCACTTTGTTGGTTCACCTCGCACTTCCATGAGATACTGCTTAATGCGTCGACAGGATAATTCAGGGAGCTTACACATCTGCGGCAGTATAACAAGTTCCCAGAACGAAAGTTTCGCGCGATGAAGTTAAGGGGAAATTACTTAGCCGCATTAAATCGCTTTAGCCCGCGGGATGATGGATATTTGGAGCGGACGCGCACTCTTTCCTACCTTGTAAACCCATGCGATGCACTACAAGACTGTTAGGACGGGGATTTGTTGCATCGCACGCATTGTGTGCATAAAGCGGTATCAGTACGCGGAGCGCAGGTCAACCTGTTGCGGATTGATAATGTCATGATAGAAAGCTGTATGCATCTCTAAAAAACAAGAATATCTTTTTTATCTAATCATTCAATCTCACCGAATTTTATCCATCTTATGACTTTATAGAGCACTCATTACTAGATTTAGGGAGATAAACCATTAAGGGAGATTTAATTGTAAGGAAAAAAAAATTGTTTACTTTATTCTTTTAACTTCAATTGCCATGGTGCCCCTTCTTTGCTAACAATAAGTAAAATGTTTTGTAAATCTTACACGTGACATGATAAGATATTTTGGTCAGGTCGGTATTCAGGTCGGTAGTCTGTTCTTATTTTAAGATCATCATAACTAATAATTTAAGATATAAAATAGTACGATTCTGATTGATTTATAACTTTATGATATGATAAGACTGTTTGAAATAAGAAGAATGGTCTTAAATATGAGAAGTCTATGAATATCGGTTTTATTTCTAAGACGTTTTAGGAGATGGTAATAATATCAAAGTTTTTATTGAAGATAAATGTATTGTTATCGCCAAGTGCAACGATGTTGTCTAAATGCATTTTGCTTCTTCTTGGCGGATATTGTATAATGCGAACACTATAAATTGGAACGCGACATGACACGTTGACACAAGGATATAACATTGCGCTTACTCAAAGAGACGTTTACTGTGCCACCCCGTAACTTTGTGATAACGGAGAATCCGAGCTTTACCCTTACAACATCAAAAATGTGTCAACGTGTTATACACAGAGTGATTCAGAACGAAAGAGAAATATTTTTATAGATGATAGTCTATGGGTCATTGTATGAAGATAAATTCGTCTTGTTAATCTTTATAGTTACAGAAACAGAGAGAGAGAGAGAGAGAGAGAGAGAGAGAGAGAGAGAGAGAGTTCTTTCAACTTAATAATTTAGAAAAATAACAAAAACGGTTACATTTACAATGAATTGTTAAAAATTTCAACGAAGATATGTTTATACTACTAATTTTGATAGTTACAAAAAAATTCTTTAAATTTTATACATAATTTAAAAAAATAATCGACAAAAATGGTTACATTCATAAATTTTTTAAAATTGCACTATCAATGTCAATGTACTTTTCAATTTAGTGTTCTAAAATTGTGTGTTATTCTTCTGAATTTATTTTGTTCCTTTATCAGAACAACATAAAAAATGTGCAACCAATTATTCTCGTATGTTCGGTGTTTTTTGTGAACTTCACTTTTCCTCTGCATAAATAATTCGATTGATTGAGATTTAAAGATGGTCAAAATGTATTGAAACGATTAAATCGAATTTGTTTCTTTTACGACATTTTATTAAAATTCAGAATGTTTCTCACTAGAAGTTATATCATTTTGCAATAAGTGCTCGCGTATATCGTATCGGAAGAATCCTTCGTAAAATCTCAAAAGTATGCCAATCTTCTTTCGAGCGCCATCGTCGACCTTATTGTGGGTCCTTATGGTCAATCATCCGTTCAATGAAGCTTCCAAGATCGAATGTCGATCGATTCTTACATCTCGTAGCTGGAATACGGGATAAGGAATCGCGAAATGGAAAAGCCGCAAGATCGAAAATGCGTCTTGAATAGGAGGTCGTGCCGGAGCGTATCGAAAGCGATGCGACCGGAAGCGAGTAAGTTTACACGCTCGATGTACTCGCGGGCATGTGTGGCCGGATTAGACTGCTTAAGTTGGACACACACAGGAATAAGGGGGCCAAAATGGTCGTGATGAAGTTTATTTATAAGGGGAGGAAGTTTCGGGGCCAAGCACAACACGCGCTACAGCCACACTAAGCTCTTTGGCCGGATAAACTTTCCAGACTCCCGGTATCGTCATCGATTGTGGCCTTATGCCAAAACCTCCTTATTCCACATAATATTTTACGAACCTTATTTTGTATTCTCGTGCGAAGATACGATAGGAATGAATGCGCTATGTGCTTAGCGGCGAATAACGCACAGAACAGATTTTTTTTCCTCTTCCGGGTCCAATTGTGCTGTCTCAATAATTATATGAGTAATCGGAAGCATTTATCGCTTCAGTTTTCGATCGGAAAGTCGACAACTCGACTGGATTGAAGAGAAAAGGAAGAACATATGGAATTCTTCTTTCGCTCGCTGAACTTGAAAATTTTTACACTCGCATATAAATCACATGGTGAAAGCAGAATTCGCGAAATGTTCGTCAAAGAAAATGTTACATTCGCGAATAAAATGTAAATTTTTATCAACTCTGC
Source organism: Acromyrmex echinatior (assembly GCF_024713525.1). Lineage (NCBI taxonomy): Eukaryota > Metazoa > Arthropoda > Insecta > Hymenoptera > Formicidae > Acromyrmex > Acromyrmex echinatior. The sequence continues at coordinate 4,456,157 of NC_141862.1, read as the reverse complement.
GGTAAAAATAGGTTTCACAGACGTTGTTATTCGGAAAGTTGCTGTCGAGTGCGCATGCTTCATTCTCGAGAGTGAAACTTTCAAGTGCTGCAACGCAAGAGCCACTATTTGCAGAGCTGGTCACAAAATATGATATTCGCTGCAACAATTATTTTATTCATATGTCATGTATCAAAGATAAATAACAAATATCTCTCAAAATTTGTTTTATACTGTTAGACATCAAAGGAGCAATGGAAACTAATTCCTCAAATAATATTTTGTTATTTTTAATTTCCATACGTCAAAATATAAATTAATCCGTTTCTGTAATTAGTTTCCAAGTAAACAATGTCCGTATTAACGTAAGCACTTAATAAACAATGACGTAAAAATTTGAATCAAAAATATATTTCTTCGGTTAAATTATTTAATTTCATTGCTTTAATTAAAGTGACATATTGTGAGTAGAAGCAGAGACGACTTGTAGAAATGATTAAAAATAATTCAATTGAGTACAATTTTATATTATGAATTTAACATTGTATTTTAATATAAAGACAATTCTTATATATAAAGAACGATTTTGCTGAAGTCTAATTTGACTATAGATCTAAAATAATTTTATTGAACCATCAAAATAATTATTAGGAAGACATAATGAGAAATTTTTACATTCTAGCAATCAACTTAAGTATCTTATATATTGTAATTATTTTAATAGTCCATGAAATTATTTTTAGATCTGTATTAAATTTTTCAATATTTTAGCAGAACTCTCTTTTTGTATACAAAGATCAGGAAAATCGCAATCAAATTAAATAACAGTAGGCAATGTACAAAACGTCGTGTTAACTTTGTCAGTCGGTGGCACCCGAATATTTTGCACGCCTGTAAATAATGGAGAGCGAAGACATGGTAGAATATTCGTACCTTAGTCCAGATTCTCCTCCGTCTAGTAGTTTACGGTGCGACGCTGGTGTAAGCTCCGCGGATTTTAGTATCGTCGGAAGTCTCGACGTCCGACCTCTCATCCCTGGGAACATCCAGAGTGTCCAGCCGTAACTATCACGGTGTAGACTAGTCTGCAAACTTGTCGTTGCCCATGTCATCCGGTCGAATTATCGAGAAAGATATGATTTGATATTAAAATGCATATTTACTTCAGATTTATCTCTTGACTAGCTAATAGGTACATTGAGTTACCTATCTTAATTAGATTCTTTAGATATATAATAACTTCGTATTGTATACGAATTCGATAATGTAGACCTCGCTTTGCGTGAAAAATCGAAGTGAGACATTATTCTTTTAAATCCTTTTATTAATAACTTTTTAATGAATAATGTTCGACGACTAAAACCTGTTAGAAGTCATTCAGGATCATGACCTTGACAATATGGGGCTGGATCGCCTATAATGAACAATTATCTAGTTTTAATCAAAAGTATACAACGTTTTCAAATTAACTTAAACGTTCTATATCTAATGAAAAAGAAATTCAAAAAGTTTTATTGAAAAATAATAATTTCCATTTCCATTATTTTTATTAATTTTCCCTTAAATTTGATTACTGCCTTTTCTAAGAAGATGCAATAAATCGAATGTTTTATACTTACGGTCAAGAATACAATATTTAAAGCTCGTTAACAAGTGTGTTGGTGTGACTACTAATTAATTGTAAGTCATTTAAGTAACTCGTTTCAAAATTAAGTAGGAACAGATCTAAGTAAGTAAAATAGAATTTTAGAGTTTATTAATATTTTTATTATAAACATTAATCGAATCGAATGGGTTTTTATCTCGAGAATGGTTTTGTTCTTTATGAGAAAACATCCATGGGCCAAGCAAGTTGAAGTGTATAATAGCGGGAGCACTACCTTCTAAGTGTATTAATTAATCTTCCGCTAATCCTGCTAAGTATACATCGCTTCGAAACTTCCTGACAATCCAGGGTCGGGTTTATGTTTACTGAAAGATTACGCACAGTAGGATGGTAATTGCCTTAATACCATTTTACATGGCAAAGCCAGCCTCAGACTACGACTAGTGCGATATGGCAGTAAAATGAGGCAATAAATTAGACACGACAGGGTTTGTCTAAATTGTCTAAAACGTGAATAGCGTACGTTACAGCGACATAACCTAAATATATGTACTTCTAAGTGATAAATTATAATTCTAATAGTATATCGATGTATACATAAGTATTTTTAGCAATTATGCTTGATGTAATAATTAGAGAGAAAAAAATCTCTCTTTCTGAAAATTACATATTTCCAAGTTCCTCTGATTGCGTTTAATTTTCTTTAAATGTATATACTGAGGATGATCTGACGTATAGGTCGAACTATATGTGTTTTTAAGAATGTGTTTTAAATATATGAAAAATTTGGCTCTTTTATAGCCCTTCTGTTATTCATTGTTGTTTATTATTATTCAGCCATTATAAGTTTATCTTTATTCCTCTGATACATTTATACTAAAACATAGCAATTTATATTGTAGCATTTAGTTAACGATTTTTAATAATAGTCAGAAACGTACAATTTAGCAAAATTATAATGACGAACGATTTTAGAAGAAATGTAATTTACATCACGTAAGAAGTTCTCTCGTCATATAATTTAAATGATAACAAGCATGATAAATTGAAGTTTGTTATCTAGTTGACTCGTGCTTTCAATCAAGTTCTAATGTACTAAGTTTTCCTTTATTTTTAGAAAATTATCCACTAAAATGTTCCGCTAAATAGAGACATTCATTGTGAATTATAATCTTTCGAGGAAATCTTTCGATATTTTCTACATTTGGAATTTCGGAAGTAAGCCGATAGAAAACCATTTCATGCTACGTTTGTGTCATTGCAAGCTGCGCAACTGGTTGAATGCAATTGCGGATGTTAATTCGTGTTATCCATCACGGAGGAATACTAGCTCATATTGACACGATCCTTGCTCCGAATAAATTGCTGTCACCGCATCTATATCAATTTACATTGAAATTTCTTAAACCTGCGGCATAATTATATCGCAATGATGAGTTTCAAAGCAAACGTTAAAAAGACGCTACTGAATTCCGTTCTATTTTTTAATTTTTAAATGCGAGAAAATATTGGAATAGAAAATATGGTTACAAATAATAACAATAATTTTAATAGTTCTTTTTCGTATTTTTATTTAACGAACTTACATTTTAATTTTTAAATAAGTTAGAATGAATACGTATATCGGGATGATGTAATACGCACATGAGATCGTGAATATTTGGAATTTTCAGTCAGCGTGAAATGGAAATGTCAGTCAAATGTCAAAGACGAAATCTTCTTGTTCTTACTGAAATAACGCAAAATCGATTGGATTCAACAAAGTTATTCACATTAAGCACAATTTATATATTTTTAGAAATAAAGCATACGATATCTTGAGCGTTTTGTAAATAAAAAATAGATTTTTGGGAAACAATTCTTTTTTATACAAAGATAATTGATCAAAATGTACTGTCCCAATTTATTTCATACAATTCGGTTATTCTATTCTACGAATGATTGTTTCTGTAATAAACAATATGAATCAGCGCTGTCGATAACGTTATATAAAGAAAAAAATGCAATAAACGCCGATATTACTCTTATCGCCATTCGATAAATTTAAAAAATTGGAACTAGATTTTCTGTTAATAAAAATATCGATATTGCAAACATTTTAACGTTATAAGCAATATGATTCGGAACTGATTGGATGAAATTTGTAAAAGTTGTTAGTCAGTATCTTGAGGTACACGCCGTAAAGTACTAAACAGTTCAGAAAAAAACGGACCGCAGAACGAAGTGAATAAAATAAAGTTTTTTTGGACGTTAATTATCCGCCTGAAAATAGTGAAAATTCATTATGTATTATAGTTTTTTTACCGCCATGCTTCGACTTTTCGGATTGCTGAAAAGGGCTCTCGAGGAAGTACGAGATTGCGATTCAGGTAGGACGGAAAGCTAAGCTTCCTTCGTCCATCGGCGAAATAATATCAGGCGGTCGCCTAGCGTGCCTGAAGTTTCGTTCCGCGGCGAGAGAATATCCGTCGTGAAAATCGAGAAAGCTATTCTTTTGCGCGCGCGTGTACTGGTACGAAATACTCGATTGTCGTTGTGTCGTTGTCGTTGCCGTTATTGTTTCGATATTCATTGTCGCCGTATTGTCGAGCAACAATAAATTAGAGACATCCGCAAACGATCGCGGTGATCGCACAAAGAATATTGAATATATCGGGAGGAATGTAGAGTATGCGACGCGGACGGAAAAATAAGAAAGCATCTACGGCCGTTCAGTGATACTCGATGATTTACAACGCTAACAGTCCACCGGAAGTTCAGCAGCGTCCGAGAAGATTCATCGTGCGCCACCGGTGAACGGTGGATTATATCGGATTTATGAGATAAAGAAGTTAAAATACAAGAATAATGAAATTAAAACATATAACAGAATTAAAATGTATAAGGATAACGGAATTATTATTGAACAGAAAAATTATAATTAGAATATGTAATATTAAAATTATCGTTATCTTTTAAAGGATATTAAAGAATTTATGTTCAGTATTATCGGTTAAGATCAACATTTCTCATTTGATAAAATTTTATTATGTCTTTTACTCTTTTTATTATATAATTTTTTTTTCTTTCTGCCCAACAGAATAAACTCGGTACTTCATAAAAAAACGCAAAAAGAAAATTTGCAATTTTTGCATAAATGCAAAACAGTTTTAGCGAGCTGTTTCATTTATTAGTGTAAGACTGTTGTTCAATAGCAATGAAATTTACTTCTGTTACATTAAGTTAATTCATACCGTCTAATTCATGCAATTTTGTGTTGTTTTGTATTTATGGATAAACTTTTCTTAAATCAATGCAAAGATTCTATTTAACCGCCGCGCAGGCGAGCTTCTCGCCTTTCAAGTTAAACATTGCAGATGTCTTTTGAAACCTTATTTTAAGTTTCGAAGGAAACATTTGCGGAATCGCAAATATTCGAAATGAAATACGATAATTTTCGTAATACAACGATCCAATGTATCATTCACGGCGGAACTTATTAGAGAGCCATATCGCTAGCTGTATGTATCGCGATATTTAATGCAGCGACGCGGCAGTCCGGATAATACAGCGGATTTAATAGCGCAAGTATAGGATAAAGGAAATCAATTTATCTCGTCCGGCGAGAATGCTGTAGAAAGAAAACATTCTTTTCGAAGTATCGCTGCTGGAATACGACTTACTGTGTCTATGTGTCGGCGTTTGCGACGCGGCGACATTGTACACAATGCGACGTCGTATTTAATTTCGTCGTCGTCGTCGTCGTCGTCGTCGTCTTCGGCATCCATCGCCGATGAAATTGCAGTGCGCTGTTTGCCGTGGGCCCAGCGTCGACAGTTGTTGATTTATCGCGACCGAACAACCGAACCGTTAACGCCTGCCTCGACACGAAGCATCCCCATTGCCATCGTCATTCTCTCTGCGTCTCGCGGCCCTCTCTGTTTCTCTCCCGATCGACCTATCCTCGCGGCGTGGCACTCGCCATCGAATTCGCTGCGAAGTGGATTTATCGTTGTTACCGTGGCACCGGACGCTTTTTGCTCGAGGGATCCCGAAGGGCTCCCGAATGGGTTTACAGGCGCCTCCGATAATACCGGAATCGCGACTCAGTTATGCGTGCGTCTACGCGTATGCTCGAATGCATGTGATCGTGCATTAGGAAACCGTTACGTACGGGACGAGGCAACCTCGAAAATGATGCAAGATTTATATCATATTGATTTACAATAGAATGACAGCGAACACGAGAAGAGCAATGAGAAAGAATAGTTTTACGTTTTCTTCCAATAACGCTGTCCTTTTTTTAATTTTATTTGTATTCCATATGAAAAGTACGATTTTACTAAAGTTTAAAAATTGAACTAGATACAGATTTGTGTGTGTGTGTGTGTGTGTGTGTGTGTGTGTGAAAATTATTTTGTCAGGCCATTAAAATAATTATGTAGGATACTCAAGCTGGTTGCTGGATTGTCAAAACATTTAGTAGCATTGTCATCAATGCTTGAGCGTCTTACATAATTATTAATAATTATTTTAATGATTTAAGGTAGTACACTCGCGAATTGAAAGTGTTCAGAATGACTTGAATTTGAAATTACGCATTATACTAGATAACGTTGACACGCTTGTACAATTATAATGAGATTGACCATTTCAATACTGAGATATATGCAATTAAAAACTGCACATTTTACATGTCGCCTCTACAAAGTTCATAAAAATGTCGCGTTTTTTATTTTTGTAGGGTCTAAATTAGTAATGAGATGTTAACAAAAAAAACGAATATGTGATAGAGGAACTTAAAACAGATATTGTAAAAAATTCCATAATTTTTGATTATTTCGTTTGGAAAATAGAGCCATGAAAAAAATGCAATTTTCGATTTTATTTTGGCATATGAAAGCGACTGAAGGCGGCAGTCAGTGAACATGTGGCAACACCGCACTATATCGTGTTCAGTTCGGGGTTCATCGTATGATGGTGAGGTTACACGGATGGTGAGGTTACAGGTCTGACATTGTAACCTATGTATCTTGCAAGAGATTTTTCCTATTTATGATTTCCTATTTAAGTAGACTTATATATCATTGACGTTGCCACATTTGCGCGCATTTTGCCACACTAATCTACGTCTTCGCAGTTGTGAACAGACGCAATCCAAAATTTTCTCTCACAGGCAAGAGTGGCCACGGAGTACCCGATAGGACCTAACTTTTGGATAGTATATATTCTCGAGTGTACTACCTTAATAAAATTATTTTCAGATTTCTATCTAGCTCAATTTTTAGATATTTCAGCGAAATATCAGTTTTTTTGTGCAACATTTTTATTTATCTTTTAGTACATTTAGAAAAATATTTGGTATTTATGATTTCATATTTTTATAATTATACAGTAAAATAGTTTAGTAATGCTATAATGTTAGTAATAATAATTATATTTATAATTGTAGTAAAATATATAGTATAGTAGTTAGTCATCTGATTATAAATTAAATTGATAATTGCAATCATTATTTTCACTCAATCTTATAAAAACTTGAAATTGTTCGATTATTAATAAATTATACAATCATGTATTGTGTCTTCGACGTTTCGGTTTCTTCATCTTTTGTTTGTACGCAATAATCTCTTTGATCAAGGAGTATAATAGGCGGCTTAATCAGTATATTAAACGGGTGTTCCGCATATAGGAGATATAATCTAGTTGGTGTGAGGTACCATAATGCTGCGCGGTCTATCATGTCGCTCGAAATAGCCGCCGAGAAAATCTGTTCGGAGACCATTTTCGAGTTAACATGCCGCCGCAGTGTCAAACTATCAGAGCGGAACACGCGCTACATGACACAAACGTCGTGCCGCGTTCAATCAAGATTTAATGAAATTATAGTCCGGGTCGAGAATATCGCTCGCCATTTCGCCCGTCGAAATATCCTGTGACCGTTACAAAATTAGTAATTACGAGTGACGCAGGGAAAACGACAATTCGAGGATGCGCCCTCGTCGTAACACTAGCAGGCGCGTGACATTTAGGTCCGAAGAACGCGTGAATGAGCAAATTCGACGTTCGCGTCAGCTCTGAAAATTTTAGAGGTAGAAACGGCGGCGTATACGATGCCTCTCGCCGTGACAAATGAATCGTGGAACCCGAAACGCGAGTACATCAACGGTGATTTTCGAGTCAACCATTTATTACGCCGGGCGGCGTAAATCGCAATGAGAGTAATGGCCACGGCGGAAGAAAGGCGGGTCTTAGCAAAGGCGATCTATTTTCGTCAGTGTTCAAAAAATTTATCATGCTACTTTTTTTAATACCATCTCTTTGCCACTAACATTACTTTTTTTTTTATTTGCGTTTAAGAGATAATGACATATCATACAGATCGTGCCTGTTATCACGCGCGGATCGTACCTATATGGACCTCGCCGAGAATGCTTTCGGTGAATTAAACTTTATCGGTGAAAAGTATAAAATAACGGTGTAACGCGCAAACAGAGCAGAACAATTCTACACAGGACTCCGCTATCGCGCCGAGAAATTTGTTCTATTTTGTGTGACCGGCGTGGATCCGGTGATATGGCCAGCGGTCGGTGATACATAGCGTTTCCGTCGGGGCCATTTCGTTTCAGCACGCGTATCGCGTGCAATCGCTACTTTCGTCGTCTCGGCCCGTGTATGCGTGCGCGTGTGTGCATCCCGTGAGGGTGCATCGGCGTACGCGTACGGACACACGCGACCTGTATATACCTTCGCGTGTACCCGTATGTGTAGCGTATATACATGTATTAGGTATGTACGAGTTTCAGGTTTCAGTAGCTGACATGTTCCTTCGACGCTCGCGATTCAGAGGCAATTACTTTGGAAGCATGACTCGACACGCGTGGTCCATTATATTCCCGGCTCGATTTCGACGTCGGAATTTTATTTTGTCGCAAGATGTTCGGGGTAACTTTCGCGAAAAGACGTGGTCAGTTAATTCAAAAGAATCTCTATAACTATAATCCTTATATGCCGCATTTATTTGCAATGTTAATATGCACATTGCACATAGATTCTTTTTTAAATAAATACTTAATTTTGTAAATTCATCGATTAAAATCTGAAATTTATCGCATATCGCACTTCATAAGAAAAATGGCACAAGTTAAAAATATACAATTTTTCAGGAGAGAAGGAAAAGAAAATTATATATTTTTAAATTAATCATTCATTGCAGTATTAGAAAAGAACCGCGAACACTTAAGAGGAAAGTTAAATAAAACTGACGATTATTATTTATTAATTAATATAATAGACTTTAGAAGAGTCTTTATTAAAAAATGCTCCAATTATTTAGCTTTGAATTAATATTTATATATTATTAATATAAACTATAATTTTAAACAAGAAATGAAATCTTTGTCGAGAATTACCGCGAGGCGAATCGGTTTTGTTTAAAATTATAGTTTATATATTTATAAGTATAGTATTATACAATAATAATATGTGAATCTTAATTATTATAATTTAAAGTCGACAGCCTTTGAATGAAGATTATAATATTACTATTATAATGAAACTAATACAATTAGTTAAAATTATCTTCTATAATAAATGAATATAATTGATAAAATCGTCAATTTTATTTAACATTTCCTTTAGATATGCGAAATTCTTTCCTTCTCGCACAGAAAAAAATGTTCTCGTTAAATTAACCAAAAAATGGTTATGATAACCAAAAATTTTGTTTGGCCGTACTAAAATGCCATTCTGATTATATCTTTTTGTTTTAATCAGAATTTTTCTCCAGTGCGCTTACATCAAAGTTATCGAAAATATACATATTAATGATCTTTACTTTAAACATCATTTGCGTTCTATGGTTACATATTATGGTGACGACATTAATTAAGCATATATCGGATGTTATCACCGAATGCGAGAATGAGAGGATATCACTACTCTGATATATTGCAATAATATCGTTGATTCGACGTTTATCCCATGTTAGCAATTTCCTCACTCTCCCCTAAATTATAGCTAACTAGTTAACTACAACTATAATTAGAATTAATCACAAATTACTTGTTTCAAATTTCAAACCTAGAAATAATGTAGATGAATATAATTTAATGTAGATGAATTTTGTTATAGTATTACGTTATATCCTTAAAACCCAGTTAGTGTTTTGATTTATGTCTTCTTCTAGATTTAATTCTTTTCTATTTTTTATTTGAATTCAACTTGGATCACTCTTTTTCTCTGATTGAAATCCAATGTATTTAGAACACAACCTACACATAATACGAAATTCAAAATATTTCAACTTTTGAAGATATGATATGTAATACATTTTTTCCAACCTTCTTATTAAGAAGTGTAGCAAACTATTTCATAAATTTACAGTATTAGTTCAGCCGTTCGTTTGCCCGTCCTATTATCCATTTGCGAGATTTCTTAAAAACGTCTTAATTTTTTCAAATTCTGTTTTCAGCAATAAATACAAGTTCCACTGAGGCAAAATAAATGTAAAGAGAGTCAAAGGTTATAGTCAACGAGATTTTTAGTATATAGTTAATATATAGTTTTTAATATATAGTTTTTTTAATAAATCATAAAAAATTTAAAATATTAATCTTTAAAAATTGTAGTATATTTCAAAATTCTTTCATAGTTACAAGTTTTTTGCTGCACTATTTCGTTAAATTGTTGCAAAGGGTTTATTGTTTATTAGGGACTAAATTATATCAAATTTGATAAAGTATTCTTATCAATGACTAAAACATCGCACTTTCAAAATTCCCCGATTAGTGTAATAATAGTGATAATATCCCCGATAATAAATGCCGCAGCAGCTCCACCATCATTCATGTCTTGATAAATTTATCGAGATCACTGAATTTGAAGGCTCTCTACGGGACCCAGAAACGAAGAGTGCGAGTGCAATTTCTTGCGACAGCAATTTCACACGAAACGTCCGATGTGCCGGTTCGATTGGATTCTTTCGAACCGAAATCAAGTAGCCGTGCTACTTCGGCATTGCACCTTCACACAGCGGCGCCGAGGGCATTGCTTCACGTAGCCGACGTGGAAAGACACCGGACCGCACTTCCGGTCACCGCACGTTGTTCGTAATACTCTCACACTGTCCTGCTTTCGTCCTGCTTTTATTTTACTCTCTTTCTGTGCTGATCTTTGACATCATAAATATCGGGATGCACGATATGTGAATAATCGGATACGTCAATAATGGAATATTGGCTATTATAAAGCCTATCTAAAGGCTTAGGATGCTCGCACAGAATGCTAGAGATTCGAATTAGATTCCCGGTCGAGATAATATTTTTTATAATAAATAAATTTAATTATAGATTTTCAAAATATTATAAGATTTTTTTTAACAGATGCCTATTAAACATCAAAATTTAATTGTGATATTATTTCAGTAGTTTAGCTGCGTCAATGCTTTAACTTTGATTCGGCGCGCAATTCAAAATAACTACGTGCGTGCGTGCGTGCGTGCGTGCGTGTGTGTGTGTGTGTGTGTGTGTGTAGTCTTCTTGGTTGTGTTTTCACATGTATTACGTCTAATAAAAGATTTTTGGCTGTATAATTTTTCTGAAGAAAACTCGATTACTAATCTCATTATATTGTTCCTTATCCGTGAGATGTATTTCCTTGAGAGCAAGAAGATGATAAAATTGTCTACAAAAATTAAACTTGGTTGGCACACTGCCGAGTGTGCGTCAATCAGCTCGAAAGTAGAGACTATTAATAAGAGTCATTATAAATTAACATTAAGGTCAGAGACGCCATTTTCGGCACAGTATTATAATTATGGTGTTATACACTGACTAATAGTTATTACGTTCCATTATTCACTACGAATATTGAAAACAAATAATTTCATTGATTGAGAAAATTTAGAGTCACGGAATATGAACAATCAATTTTCTATGTTAAAATAGCAAAGTCGTACAGCTGAATAAAATTAGCGATTATAGGTAATTTCATTTGTTGTAATAACACAGCAAATTTGTTAATAAAATAAAGATATGACTTTCTACGAAAATTAATATATAGATTAAAAATTTTAACAAACATGCTAAGATGATGTACACTTGCTACTAAAGAAAGAAAATTCGTTATATTAGCAATTTTTATTGTAACAAAGAATTACAATAATTGAATTGACATATTGATAATTGAGTACAAATATAATTTCTTTGTTAAATCATCAAATCTTTTTAGTTATAAATGCTGAATTAGCGCAGCAAACTATAGTTTTACTTAATCACCGATTATATTTTTTTCCGTGCAGTGAATAACTGAATGCAGTCAGCGTATATAGTTGTATTATAGTTGAAAAATGGCGACATTAATCAAAACTGAAGATTAGATTATTTCGACTGTTATTAGAGAATCCACTTTAAAAGCGTATACTTGAAAAGAAACGAGAGAAAAAGGAAGAAAAGAGCGTTACTTATTTCGCGTTTTAAAATTTTCTTAAGTGCGAAAAATACAATATGTATGTAAAAAAGAAGAAGAAATACACATCAAAATTAAGAAAAGTGGGAAACGGAAAACGAAAAGAATCAAAGTGAGACAGAAAAAGGAGAGAATACGAAGATCATCGATGATGGTAGTGATCCTGGCACCGAGCCTCCATTGAATTTGTCGCAAATAAATAGACATTGTATATAACGCTGCCCGCCCTTTTTGCGTCGGATGACGGTGGTGACGGCGGCGGCAGCGCGGGAGTGATCGGTCGATGTCAATGGACCGCGAAATCCACGCTGGTCGGCGCGGCGTTGTGATGCGAGAGCGAAACGATTGAGAAATACGGTTCGAGATCAGGGATATAAATACCGAGAGAGAGAAAGAGAGAGAGAGAGGAAGGGAGGGAGGGAAGAAAAGAGAGGGGGAAGGAGGAGAGAGAGAGAAAGAGGAGAGAGAGAGTGAGATAAAGATAAAAAACGATCGACGAGCTGCACGTAACAGAGACGCGAGTTTCCTGTCGCTGATTCGGTTCGTGTATGTCTATCCCTATAGTTCCCCTCTTCATGTAGAACTGTGCGATGCCCCTTTTTTTGATAGAAAGAGAGATCAAGCGATTTAATGTTTTAACGAGCTTTTTTTAAGGCCGAGTTCCGTTACGGCTTCGTGGCGTAAATTTTCGACCGCGAATAGCGCGCGTGATTGCAGAAAATATGCAGTTAGCGAACTTGCGCAGAAATCATGGAAATTCATGCGAAAAAAATTTTCCCGCAAAATAACATTTTGCGCAGCGATCTGGTTACCTGTTTAATAATATTAATAGTACTGTCGTTAATAATCAAAAATAAATCAAATAAAAATAAAAAGCCTTTGAGAGCCAAACTGGATGTTGTTGCGTTTATAATTTATTGAATATAACAATATAATTAAACGTTTCGATCCATGGCTAGAATCTTTTTTAGCACATACATTAAAAACATAAAATATACATAAAATTGATTAAACAATTAAATTATATATACAATCATTAAATTGTGTTTAAGATTACAAAAATTATTTTGTTCGTTATTATGTGAATTGTGAATAAGATGTGATCTGAATGAAAGTAGTTAACTCGCATTCATATTCAATAATGTCCATTAAATTTCTAAATATATTAAATAATAAAACATGGCAGTTTAAAGGTGAGCATATCATATGACAGCATGTTTGTCATGGATCTAATGAGATCAAGTGTCAAGCAACAACTCAACAAGACACTCGATAAATTAAAGAAAAGAGGGAAGCTTCAAGTCTTGAAAATTAAAGTAGTATAAGGGATTTAAAAATTCCATGTCACTTTGTACGTTCAAGCCATTTTTTGTTTATGTATAAAAATTATTTCAGATATATCAGTCGTTTGTTTAAAAAGCTTTCTTTTTATCTAGAATTTTTTATATTTTCCTAGTCAAAATATTGTGTGCAAATTTCAATCTATGCTCAGTAATTACGGAATGTTGTATCATTTTTCAATTAATATGGTTCTTAAATTCTTTAATTCTTAAGGTCTTTAATTCTTATTTTTAACATTCTGTTGGTTTAACCCCATATGCATTGCAATTCTTGCAATTAATTCTGTAAATAACGTTTGTGATAAAATGAACTAGACGTTTATCCTTAAGTACTTTGGTAAACTACATAGTTTATTAACCCCCGTATATGCTATTCGTATCATGCTATTCGAATCATTCTTAAAAAAATTTTTTATTTTCTCAGATACATTAGTCATGAGATAGAAAAGTATCGTCTTTCATGATCTTTGTTCTGATTCAAGAATAAATCATTTGCAATGAATGTTATAGAGCAGCGAAAACTCTGTAACTCTGTATTATAAGAACGTTGTTAAAAATATCAAACTATGACAACCAACTGATTTAACTTATATTTTGTCTCGATGACTAAGATCCTTGGATTCTTGGAGTTGAAAGAATGACTTATTTTTCAATTATCCCTAGGATAACTCCGCCACACTAGGATTTACGTTGCAAAAGTTAATAAAAATAGAAGAAGTGGAGAAAATTTTCCCGCAACTACTTTGTTGTGTACTTTATGTTATATTAGTATTGTGTTATGATTTCAGTTTCTTACTGTTAATATTAATGAAATTATTTTGAGTCGATTTGTCACTGTGTTGAGTAGCGCCATCATAAATTATAATCTCCATAAAATGATTACTGTAGGACGTGCAAAAGACTTAATGGTTATTTTGTGATGAGTGTAGAGGCATAGTAAATCATGTTGCATAAAACAAAATACAAGTACTTTGCTCTTGTATTCTTTGTTTAGTTCGTTGTCTTGTGTATCCCATCTGTTTGGGATATACGGCATTTTTAGCGGGCAGGATTTATGCCTAAGGTATACAAAATGGGCAGATTGAATTCAGTGTACTAAATGCAATAAACGCATTACATGAAATATGTAATACTCATGTCATATTACTTGTAATACATGTGAGAGGATTGTAATTATTATTTATTACTTCATGTACATATTTATCATTTTCTTATTTCTTAATAAAATTTTATGCATTTTATAAGTTATTGTGTCATTTTACAACTTATTTATATGCATTTGTAAATTTTTTATGAGCCGTACATATCCCCCTTCTCCCTATGAGTAGCCATATATCTCACCCCTATAAGATATACGGCAAAAATACAAGGATTAAAAAAGTTCATTGTTTAATACAAAATATAAATATTTCGGATTATCTAATATTTTTTCATAATAATAGACAGTACAAAATTTTTACTGATATATTCGTTCACTTTAAATATAGTAAATAATACATAGTAATAATAAAGTTTTTGATTGGTAGACTTATATATCGGAGTTACCCTATATGTATAATTTTTTCAAGTTCTGTTTTTGACTCTCTCTCTCTCTCTCTCTCTCTCTCTCTCTCTCTCTCTCTCTCTCTCTCTCTCTCTCTCTCTCTGTGTGTGTGTGTGTGTGTGTGTGTCAAAAACAGAACTTGAAGAAATTAAGCCGGTTTTTTTTAGAAATCTTGCAGACGAACAATCAGAAAAAACTGATGGACAACACCGTAAAATTATAAAATAGTTTGCAGTATTTAATAACTGTACCATATGATTAAAAAATTACTGCTAATAGCACTTTATCTCTTTAAATTAATTAATCAATCTCTGTAGGAACTCTGTACGAAAATCAATAGAACACGTGCGCATTACTCCAGATCGACGTAAGCAATTCGTGAGCAATACTCGTGGGACGACAGTTAGAACTTAGGAATTACGGGAAAAGTTTTATTGACCGGAACGAGCAGCGACGCACGTAATGATGAGACATTAACATGTGCTTTGATTAAGTATCTGCGATTTAATCAAATCGACCGTTACGCAAAGTTTGTCGTCTCTCTGTTGCGCTCTTGAGGATTCGGACGTGGCCCGACTGCGCGAGTCAACGCGCCGCGATCCACAGCATTCCTCACAATTTACCTAATAGCACGTCGCTAGAATTTTGATGGCCATTATCATCTCACAAGGGTGTTCTCGAAATTTGCGGCTTGTATGAGCGTAATCCCGCTCGACCTGTGGCCCGCGTCATAATTAGTAACTGCGTTTAATGCGTTGCACAATACGTGAAGTGTAGCAACTGCGAGAAAAGTTTGGATGTAAAAGCGACAAGTGAAATAATGACGTACGGGATTAAATCGTCAAGCGCTTAATTCGCGAAAAGGGTTCGTGTTAATTTTGGTTAGAGGAAATTATTTCTTTTTTGCGAATAGGAGATGTCAATTTTTTTATTTATTTTATTTTTATAGATAAACAAATATATAAAATGAGACTCGAAAGAATCTATCAGTAAAAAATATAAAAAAGCCCGTCAGAGCCTACATCAGCTGTTTGAATGCACAGAAAACACTTTATTCTCGTGTAAATGTAACAAAACGAATCAAATATAAACGTTTCGATCCTTCAATTCTTATCAATATAAAATATAAATCTAAATTACAATACATAAGTAACGCAAATCTCAAGACGGCGACAATTTAGCTTGTTCTTCATCCAAATGCCAAATTAGCTATGTAATGAATGGCTAAATGATTATCAAAAATATTAACTTATGCAATAATAATATAAAAACTTACATAAAATAAAATCGGAGTCAAATATATGTATTGCGTCAAAAAGTAGAATCACATCAAATTGTCAAATTTACTATGTAGTCTTCTAAAGAAAAAACGAAAAACGAACAATTAGAAAATTATTAAAATCATTAATTAATCTGAATTTTAATTTTATTAACTTACATGTAAGCGTTTCTCGTGACTCAACGTAAAGATCTTGTAGTGTCGACAGTCCAAGATGAAATGAGAGTCATAATAATAAAGTCACATAGTTATTGAAATAAAAATAAAAATAAGAACAAAGAGGGGAAACAACTTCACGATTCCATAAACAAATATAGTAGTCGTTCATATAAGTTGTTTCCCCCCTTTGCTCTTATTTTTATTTTTATTTCAATAACTATGTGACTTTATTATTTTGACTCTCATTTCATTTCTGTTGGCACTACAAGATCTTTACGAATCACGAGAAACGCTTACATGTAAATTAATAAAATTAAAATTCAGATTAATGATTTTAATAATTCTCTAATTGTTCGTTTTTTATTTTTTCTTTTGAATGACTACATAGCAAATCTAACAATTTGATGAGCGATGTGATTCTACTTTTTGACGCAATATATTTGACTCTAGTTTTACTTTATGTAAGTTTTTATATTATTATTGTATAAGTTAATATTTTTAATAATTTGGCTATTCATTATAGTACATATATAGCTAATTTGGCATTTGAATAAAGAAGAACGAGCTAAATTGTCGAGAATCACCAACTTAAGATTTGCGTTACTTATGTAAATTTAGATTTATAATTTATATCGATAAGGACCCAATGAAAGATTGATACGTTTATATTTCATTCGTTTTGTTACGTTCACATGAGATTAAAGTGTTTTCTATCCGAACAGCTGATATAGGCTCTGATGGGTTTTTTATATTTTTTATTGGTTTATTTCTATAATAATAAAATTCTGATACACTAACAAGGGGAGGAACATAAATAGAAATACGCCATTGAAATACAATTTATTGTAAATGATAATTCTTTTTGTCCATACATACACTCGGGAATAGTTATCTAATTTTTTTTTACGTAAGCGATTACATGGGGTGCTTTTATACTGTACTTAAAATCATTATCATTAATTGCTACATATTGTATATTATTGATTGTTTTCTAAATTATTAGTATTTGAGAACATTATGAATATTGATTTAATCGAACCATAATTTTCTGAAAAAAGGAAGTAGAAACATAACATTAACAAATATTAAACAGAATAAGCATGTTAATTATGACAATACTTGTAACAAAGATTTTAATTTAATGTAATGCTTTTTCGACAAAATTGTATATTGAAAAGTTCATAAAAAATAGTTATTAAAAAAGAAAAAAAACAATGATATTACATATTACAACAATTCATATTTGTTGCTACTGAGGTACAAAAATACATAAGGTCCCGAATTAAAAAAAAAACCATTAAGATCTTAACTTTACTTAGGATCTTTTAGTTTCTTCAAAAAAATTATTAATACAAAAATTAATAATAAGTATAAAAATGTTGTAGTTACTGAATCAATTAATTAGAGTAACAGAGATTAAGAAAAGTATAAAATAAATTAAATATTACTATGCTTTAGGATCAATTTATCATATTACAATAATTTATCATGTGCTCCTCGCCGTGATAAAGTGAATGGCAAGGTTTAAATGTTGGCATAACAATGGTCCAAGACATGGCGATAACCCGCAAACCTTTCGGCACCTCCGATCAATCAATTTATTTTCTGATGCATAGACTGTATAATTGTATGTATACACAGTTGGGATTAATGTAAATTCTGACCGTTAGAGTACTAGTCAACGCTACTATCCTGCATTGTCGAGGCACGAAAATGTATTAATCTAAACATTTATATCATATATGCATTGAAAAAAAGAAAGAATCCACTGATCCTGGAATATAATTTTTAATTGTTTTTTAAATTATCTCATCCTGCTTGACGAATCGTTTTTCATTCCAATTTCAAAATTTTTATATTTATTGCTAATTTTTGATAGGGCTAAAGGATCTGAAAGATTTGGAATTCTCTCTTTCTCTCTCTCTCTTAATGTGGACGCAAGGAATTGCTATTTACAACAAACCACAATTCAAAAACATGTTTTCATTTCTGATTTTTTCTTATAAATATTTATTTGCAATGTGTATTGTGTAAAATTTATTCATTATGTAATAATTTCGAACCTGAGAGATGCGATAATTAACTTATTCTTTAATGTACGATACATTTATTTACTGTGTGCTTTCTGGACTATATAAAGTTACAATGGATAGAAATATCTGTATAATAGGATTGATAAATTTTCTAGGTAAAAAAAAATGGATTCGTTTATCATACGCGATAATTGAACAGAGTCAATTATCGTATTCGTTAGGTCAAATTAATTTGTATTTGTGCGAAATATTGCAACAGGTATATGAAGTTATTTTTGTGCAATATTTATTTTATTATCGTTTTTTTTATCCATGTTTATTGACTCTCGCAAATATAGTTCCGTTTATTATGCCATCCATTGCACGTATCTCGACGTTGCATGCAAATTGACGAGTACAAAAATAAAAATTACTCATATGATTAGCCACCAGCAGATGCGCGTGAAATCGAAGATAACAATGTAATTCATTTATGCTCACGTAATCAAAAACTTGCATATATCAACTTTTACATTTGAGACAATATTCTGATTTCAGATTATATGTTAACAAACACGTTTTCCATTTTTTTCATTGCAGAAATCACGTCGATAGAAGTATGAATGATATTAGATTTCTCTTTCTTGAAATTTGTGAGAGAAAGAGAGAGGGAGGTGGAGGGGGAGGGGGAAGAGAGAGAGGGAGAGGGGAGGGGATTTTCATATACAACCTTCGTGCGATTAGCAATTTAGGTGAGCTACAGTCCGACAATCAGGGAACGCTTATTCTCGAGGCTCGCGATTCGAGGTGTCGAATTTTCGAGATAGGCTTCCGTTTTGCGCGACCCTCCAGGGTTTTGTGGGTACATTCCGCCTTTCTCGCGAACGGCCGCCGGCTCATATATTTCACGGCGGTGCGCAGTAACTAACAATTCGTAGTTTGCGGCTCGCCGCTATATTTTCGTCAGTTCATTCCCACGGGGCACTCAAGAATCGCCGATTTATTGCCTAGACCCCCTCCCCTTGCTCTACCCCTTCCTCTTTCTTCTTTTCTGCCTCGCCGATGTCTGGACTCCTGGCTTTCTCGCGTAAAATCGCCTCTGGTATCTTATTATTCAGGGATAATCACGTTCGGGATATAAGATAGGAGAACGAATAAAAATTCTCTTTCGTTTGTTTTGTTTAATGAATGATTACACTTAACAGTTTAAATAATTACTTATTAGCGCTTAAGAAGAGCTTTACGTTTGAGGAGTCAAAAAATTAATTTTTTAAATTGCTTTTTTGGAAAACTTATAGTTTTAAGAATATCTCACAAAAACATTTTTTTGGGAGAAACGAAAATTTTTCAAGATATACGAGATAAAATGACGTGGTGGTTTGGGATCTCTTCATTGATTCAAATAGCGTGTGCCAACCAATTGTCATAATCGGCGTTCGCCATTATATTCAACCTTTCGATATCATTTTAGAACGTTTTTATTCTATAACGTTTTTTTAATGAATCATTAAATTCATTGATGCGAGTCGTTAAATCCATTAACAGGATGTTTGCTCCTAAACACATTTACTCTAAAGCAGTAGTAGGAATCGCAAATTTTCTAGCAGTTTGTATCTTTAATTCGACGTCCATCTCAAGTGGAGTATCGTGCATCCACAAGCTCAAAGGATTGCTATTCGAGAGGAGAGAGCAATACAAAATGATTTTTATAAAGTAGAGGAAGATTATGATCCTGGAATAGATAATGGAATAGTATGGAATAAATGATGAGTTCAAAAATTTTGACATATTATAGCAAAAAAGTTCAAAAAATTTCTTATTATAAAACTTTAAACGCGTTTTTTTCGAAACCATGTTTTTCGAATATAGTGATCACAATTCCAAAAAACTTATTATAGCTCGACTGATTTCTATTTTTACGGTTATACTCAGAAAACATGTCATTATCGCTTGAATTAGAATTAATAGTCTACGTTAATTTTTTTTTATTTTTTGGAAGGTCAAGTAAGAGGACAAAACTGAACAAAATTCGATTTATTTCTTTAAACTGTCGCCATTTTGAAAATATGCGTACAATATTAATTTAAGCGAGAATTACAAATGCATTTATTAAAAAAAGTTCTATTTTTTTGCTTTCAGACCTACGATACGACTTGTATATACCTTGATCACCGTTTGACCATTCGCGATTAGGTCTAATTTTAGTGCCATTTCATCACTACTCTATAAAAAATTGACATTACAAAAAATATTTTTTTATACGCACATTTTTTTATACATTATACGCACTTTCTAGAACTGTATCAGTCTTTAAGTATACCTAAATTTTTATTCATTAAAAAAATTCTCAAAAAATGCCTTTAAAATCGGCGCTCAAACGTAAAGACTCCCTTAATACGTGATATTAGTGTTTGCATAAACAAAAAAATTGTAAAACACGGATAATCTGATATGTATCAAAACAGAATACGAAGAGTTACCTATATAATAGATACGATAGAGCAAGTCTTTTTCGGCTTTTTCTATAGGGCAAGCAATAATGTTTATGTTTTTAAACAGCGCAAATTCAACATTTAAAGATTCGTGCAATATGAGTGAGCACGTTATTGCAAAGAGAAAAATAGTTTACTGTTATAGTTAAAGCTTTTGTATTATAACTGAAATAGAAATTGACAGAGTAGCACTGCTCTATCCATAAGTGTACAATATAAAATTAATAAGATTAAATTTTTCATTGTACAAAGAATAAAAGAACGGATATAGAAACATATTTGAAAACGCGTAATTTTATGCGTACAAAATAAAAATATATTTGCTTCTTTCGATGATCGCAATCGTGAAATCTCTCGTGAGCGATATTAGTCTGTTGCGGCGTAAGTTTTGGGGGATTGTACCGTCTGGATCTTCGAACTTTTCAATTATCGATGTGGCACAAGACGTGCTATGTTCTCAAGAGTCATCACCTCCACTCCGCCAGGGAGTATCTCATTCGACGTGAGAAAATGTTGGATTATTTAGAAAAGAGGCTTTTATCGCGCCAGGGGGAAGATAAAGTCGTGGGAGCGTAGAGGAGGAGAGGGACAGAAGCTCGTGATCGACCGGCTATAACACCATACCTCTCATTCTCTTGGGAAGGACTACGGTGTGAGAGTGTAAATTACAGCTTCCTCGGCAAGTCTGACGGCGGCTCTCGCGCAGACTTGAAGTATTTGTTGAACCACAGAACCGTCGGCGGCGGCATCTCTCTTTTATACGGCGTACACGCCGCGCGAACTGCCGGAATACTTGAGCATATAATTTATGAGTAAAATAAACTCGCCAACGAGCCATGAATATCTTCGGCGGCGTAAATTCCACGCTACCTACAGACACGAAACGAGTGCGACGACTTGCCGTCGTTGGTCATCGTTGTGGCCAGAGACAGTGCTAGAGTATTTGGCGCTCCCCGCAAATTTTAAGTTAGCGCTCTACATGTAGGGTTTTTAATTAGTTATCAAATTTCAAACCTACAACTTACAGCCCAAAACTAACGAACATTCTGAAAACTTTTTTTCTTTCGATGGTATCTAGAGATGTGTTCGTAACTAAGTTTTCTTTTGTTCAGATGTTCAAAACTTTTAAAGCACGCCAAATTTATGCGCGATTCGCGATTCAAAAACAGCTGTGCAAGATTTACACTGCTTCGAATATTTGATATGATAATCCAATATCTAATAGAAGAATTGATTTCCTAAAATGTAAAGACAAAAATGTCAATAAACATTGCATATAATGTCTTTACACAGTAATTACTACTTGTGTAAAATATTTGTTAAATATTTGTTAAAAAATTAAATTAAATTTTTAAATTTAAAGAACTAAACAAAAAAAAGTTACATTCGACTATTTACCAACGCGTATATCTCTATTTAAATCTTGTAGAACAATTATTTAAAAAAAAAACGATGAATATTATGAAAGGAAGAAAAAAGTTGAGAAAAAAAATTGCGAAAATCAAAAGATATATATCGATATACACTTGACGATATATCGATATACTTGATGATTACTAAGATTGAGATTTTTTTTGTAAGAATTTCAAAATGCATGAAAGAGTCACGAATCATAACTATTTGCTTTGTAATGCTGCATAGTTCAAGACATTTTATGTATTTTGTAATTTATTGAAAAAATGTATTTCAATCTCATTCAGTACAATATAGTACTGTCAGGCGCCCCTAAAACATGGCGCCCCCTCCCCCCCCTGCTGTGCCAAACTCGCTTACCGTGTTTCGCTGGCCCTGGTTGTGGCCTTGTCGTCATCATTGTCGTTGCAAGTAAAGGTGCGTTATAACGCGAACACATTTTTACCGTGTCGCGATGTAATCAGTTTCGTTGTTCCACAGGAAAAAAAATTAAGCCACAGTATTTCTGAATGTCGTATTGTGTTCCGTCGAAGTGAAAAAAATATACGATATGAGGATTGTAAACCAATTAAAGTAACTGTACCTGATTTGTCTAAACTTTGTGGCTTATCTAAGCTTTGCAACTTTTTCTAATTTTTTGTTGGATTTAAAATTAAAACTGGTGATTAAATTCAAAAGAAGGACATTTCAGAACATTAACAGAAAATATAAGATATTTCCAAATATTTGTACAAAGATTATATTTGGGTAAAGATTAAAAAGAGATATCTATTTAGCATTGAGATCATACTGGATACACATGTACTCAATATAGTCTAAGTATATGTTTTCTTCTTTTTTAAAAAATGTTCGACGGAAAATAAAGTGATCTATCATGTTTCTTTTACAAGTTTATAAGTTTATTAACGTATTGACATGTTTATTGACATACGAGTATATAAGAGTACATAAAAAACTATTTTCTAAACTTGTTTACATATTTATTTGTCTACTTATCTTCATGATGTTTTGTACACACGATTGATACGCGAAATTTTATCTCCTCGCGATTGGGCGTGGTCGAGAATTAATACTGTTCTTCTTTCTATTTGATTAAGATATTTATTTGTTCGTGAATACAGAATACGGTGGTTTGCTTGCATGGTGACAACGGCAAGGAACAGAATGACACCGTTAGCCGGCAAGATGCGCTCATGGCCGTCGAACAGTTCCAGTACCGCACGAGCGACTCAATCAATTACAGCTCTCGATTCGGGGCGAATCGCGTTTGTGACAAGAGCTGGCGTCAGGCACCAAATAAAAATCAAATCATTGTACTAAACAGGTTTAGCAGGTGGATTACAATGGTTTAGAATAATAAAAATACAAAAAAAAACGTTATAATCAATATGTATACATTCAATATGTCTAAGTTGTCTTACTTATTGATTATTACTTTTTATAGAATTCACTTTCTTTATACTGAGGAAAATATAATCAATTTTAATAAATATTTAATTCCACACACATACTGCCAACTAAACATTTTTATTTACAGTAAATAAATGTTTGTTTAATAAAAAGAATAATTGTCAAATCAAATTAATGGTTCTTGTAGCAAATAAATATATCTTTATATTTAATAAATATTTAATTGGTAGTATTTAACTAAATATTTATTAACACATTGACTATATTTTTTTTTAAATATATAAACAGAAATATTTGTGACAAAAATATATTTTTATTGTTCAATGAGTAAAATGTCTAAAATCGACAGAGAAGAGTTTTTTAAGAAACATCTCCAAAATATTTCATAAAGAACACTGAAAGACATCTTAAAATTATCTTATACATCGATTTTATCCATTTGTTCAGCAATTTTTAGAAATTAATATCTCGTTAATTATTGCGAAAATTGCATAATGGTAGAGGACTTTTCGATTAGGTTTTTATTAGGAATAGCACTGTATGATTAGTGAGCGTTATTTACCCCGTATATATGTTTATATATATGTGCGTGCGTGCATGCGTGTGTACATATATATATATATATATGTCCCATTTAAATATCTTTTCTCGTCACATGAATAGTCATCAGGGAGTAAAACCGTGAGAAAAGAACGGACACGGCTCGCAAATATGTAAGCGCAACCGCATTCATAAATTGCAAACTAGACGAACCATCGCGCGTTTCTGCTGGCCGCTATCGGTCGACCCCTTCGCTTCGGAAAGTGTTACGGCGTAATAGAAACCGACGCGATAACGTTATCTGCCACGCGCTCTGTCTGCGGCGGAGTGATTAATACGAGGCCGCCGCCGACGTCCATCCCGTTTCTCGATTCGCCGCAGCGCGGCGGGGGAGAGAGAGAAGGAGACGTTTATTTCCAAAAAGGAGCAACGAAGGATTATCGGGAGGGGTCATAAATCCTCCGTTCCAGGATGGTGAGAGACGAGAGCGAGAGCGAGAGCGAGGGCGAGCCGAACTCTACGAATCCTTCGAGGCACTTGCCCTCGAAATGCTACACCTGCTGTTGAAAAATATTGGAACGAATTAGCGCGCTAATTCAAGGCGTCTCTAATCGCCCTTCTCGTATTCTCGTAACGAAGATAATTGTAGCGATAATTCCGTTACAATGACACGGAATTAATTTGTCGCGCTCGCACTAATTAGATCGGACGGTGCAGAAAGGACGTGCGACAACTTTCTTGTGAGTGTAATAGAAGAAGATTAAGAGCATAGGAACGTTTCGGGAAGTCATTTTATTTAAGTTTGGAAATGTAGGATAATTAGAAAATTTAACTACGAAAATTTTTAATATGAATTAAAGCTATGTGCTTTATTTTACAAACTTATTAACTATCTGCATTGAGAAAAGAATTATTGGTATTTACAACCATAATATATGATTGGTCCAAAACAATAAATTATAGTTAACCCTCTCTGTGCACCATAAACGGGGGGAGGGGGAATCATTTGTAATCAGGCAATTTTTCAAATCATGCATATTTTGAAAACAATTAAGTATGGGCGCGCCGTTCTGCTCCTTAAAAATTTGTGGAGTGGGGTAAGATGCCTATATAAAATTCCTGCAGTGGGCGTCATTTTCTCACTAAGAGCGAATATTCGAAATCAAGCATGGAACAAATGACCTTTGTTCATCACGGTGAGGGTTAAGGTGATTTAGAGTGCCGAAAATTTGAGAAGCCTAGGGCCCGCCCAAAATTATAAATATCTGCATAATTTGGATAAAATATTAAAACTATCTGTATATCTTAATGAAATAGTATGAAACATACGATATGATAAATCAAGAGCTGCATCTTCATCGAACGAAAACAAGGTGAGATC
This sequence comes from Acromyrmex echinatior, assembly GCF_024713525.1. Classification (NCBI taxonomy): domain Eukaryota; kingdom Metazoa; phylum Arthropoda; class Insecta; order Hymenoptera; family Formicidae; genus Acromyrmex; species Acromyrmex echinatior. Next base: position 4,430,557 of record NC_141862.1, on the reverse strand, counting down.
ATATTTATTTTTCGAGGTTAAATTTATATGCAAGTTTATGCATATTTTTCCAAATTAATTTACTTTTTTATGACCATTAAATCGTAATTTTTTAAACTATTATAATCTCTTTTTAAGAAAAAAGGTTATCATGGAGTAAGATTTGAGTACGTTTAGTCAAAGAAGTATCTCTGAATCTTATCTGTCATTAAGTTGTAGTGAAAAGTTACATTTACAACATTTTTTTCTCTCTTATTTCTTTGTTAATTTCCTTTTATCATAAAATTTTGCACAATTTCGGTACTTCATTATATAAAAAAAAATTTCTATGTTTATTCGATTTAAAGAACCACCTTAAATAGGAATTACAACTATTTTTATAGTAATGTAGACACCCACAATTGTAGTACTCCTTTACAGAATTGATAATTTATATATACATATATGTATATTTACATATACATATACATATTTGTTGATAAAACTATACATATAGTTATTATCACTAATATTATAGCAGTAATAATTATAATTATGGCAACATATAATTGTACTCACAAAAATTCCAAAAATGTTTTCTCTCAATTCGGAACTGATGTCAAAATCTGTAACATAGTCAAATTGACGCTAGATTTGCAAGATTCATTCAAATTAGATTAATTAAAGGACACAAATTAATTTCAAAGAGCTAAAACGTAACACAACATGTGAAAAAAGAATGAATATTAATCCTTTAGTGCCATTCCTAATAATGTGGCACATTCAAGGTTTCTTTTATTTAATGCCATGACTTTTTTGTATATTTAGGTGTTCGTATATTTAACTATCGTTCTTGTTTTGTGTTTAATAAACAATGAGGATAGGCGTGATAATGCTGACAGTATGCTTCCAAACACAATCTTTGCTTATTACGGTTCCTTGATGACTGGCGCGGTATTTCGGTTAAAACAATATATTATAATACGTTTATTTTATGTTTAATTTTTTGTTTTAGTTTTATATTTCTTACAATACTCAGTGTGATAGAAATATGAGAAAACGATGTAGAGTAACATCGAAAGGCTAAGTACATTTTAATAAGAGTAATAAAAACTAATAAAGACTGTGGGAGTCAACTCAGTTTACTCAGTAACGATTATCTTATTATCTTATTTATTAAATTTATTCCATAAACTTTGATATAATTTCGAGGAGCGTAATCATAATATAATAGAATTTTAACGTTTCAACTACTCTTTGAATCATCTTCAGAATGAATTATTCATTGTTAGATAACAAATTCTTGTGCCGTAATCAAATTTTCTATGTAATGTATGGGTTTCCCAACAGTAGACAAACTATTGGAATCACAACATAAGCGCCACCATCCATTATATACAATTAAAATTACATAGATAACGAAAATTTTTATATAGGCAATATAAGATAATCGCACTGTTAATTGCATTGACTTCCACAGCTTTTATTACTTTTTATTATTTTAAATTTATGGAATCCTTGCTTTTATTAAATTTAATAAGAATAATCCAAATTTTCAGATGTAACATAAAAATAATAAAGGAAAATAATAAAGAAAATTGAATTGTTTGATATTTGTTACAAAGATATTTATAATTGATTTATAATAGATCCGGAGAGTTAAAAAGTTAAAATTAACCTCGTGATTTCTTTCCCAAGATAATAAGATGATTGGAAGCCTAATCAAACACCTTGCGCTCAATCACACGGAACAGATCCTCCCATAATCGTCACGCTATTCGCGGAGCGAACAACTACGGAGGATAACGATAATCACGTTAAATCACAGCGCGTGCTCGTTTGATTAGTCTCCGTTTGATTCCTTCTTCCTCGGTGAGTGATCGTTACTACCCACGATCTAAACAGCCGGTGCGCTGCACTCACGAACTGTCAACACGCAAACAGACATGTGCGACGTTGACGTCGCATCCGCGTCCTTTGTGTGTTGATCAGCGCGCGATTACGACTGCATTCGCCTCATGCAATAGTCCCACTGCCAACCTACGCATCGCTAATCTCATGAAATTGATGAAGCACACAGAGGGGCTTCTTTACGCGAGTGTGCGAAATAAATATTAAGTAATTAGATACATACACTAAAAGGAAAGTTTTTATGAGTATAATTGTATGATGGTAATACAATTATGATTAAACTGAAAAATTGTTATTTGTTACTCTAACTACATGTTAAATTACTTCTTTGGACTCTTTGGAATGGAATCTCGCTTTAAAAAGTGAAAATTAAATTGGTCTTGAAAAAAAGCAGCTCAATTTTTAAGAATGAAAAGATTAATTCTAAAAGTTTTAGAGATTATAATTATGATTATTAGCTATAATGTATATGTGTAGTTTAGTATAATAATTGTACAATTCTGTTAACAAATATACATATATATAGGATCCGACGAGACTTCTGCCAAACACTTTTTGTAGATAGAGCGGACTCAACTGAGTCGAAAAGTCCTGTACCATTTTGCAATTTTCGCAATGATTAACGAGATATTAATTACTAAAAATTGCCAAATATTGGTTTTCAACAATTTTTTACTCAAATACTACCAACTTTACTAAAAAAACAGCATGAGACAAAAATTTTCTTTTATTTTCTTCTCATAGAGCTTTAAGAATTTTTTCAGAATTTTTCATCAACTTTATAGTACTGCATTTTCATAATGGCAACTATTAATGTTCGTAATGGCATATTTTTACCAACATGAGAAAATACGATATTAAAAAATTTTGAAAAAATTCTTAGAACTTTATAAGAAGAAAATAAGCAAAATTTCTCTTTACCGTTATCATATCGAAGGAATATGTTAATAGATTTCATTAAAAATATTGAAAACAATTTTAGATTCTTGAAATCCACGAACATTCTGAACATTAGAAATTTATCAATTCCGATACTGAGAAAATTTTTTTCTTCATCTTTGTTGAATAATACTGTTACAAAAAGAGAATCTCGCGCAATTTATTAAAAATAACCCTAACATAATTTTTACGAAGGCAGATAAAGGGAATGTAACAGCAACTTCGGATAAAAATATGTATATAGATAAAATCACACAAATATGCTGACAATGAGTGATCTAGATTACATTTATACGAAATTGCTGAAAAATTCACTTAATAAATTATTAAAAAAGTTCAGGATTTACTCAAAAGATGGAAAAGTAAAAATTATATCTCGAAATCAACTTACAAAAAAATAGCAATTAGCGAGAATAATTTACTGAGAGCACACGCATTATCGAAGGTACATAAAGAGGGAATACCTTTCAGAATCATTATTTCATCGTTGAACAGCTGCCTACATTCCTTGGCTTCATTCTTGCACGACGTGATCTCAAAAAATTGACAGGCTATTCAGTAAAATAAACAATAGTTTTCAACTTGTGGAAAAATTAAGAGACACTCATGTTGGAAATAAATTTTTTTTTAGTTTGATTGGATGTTTAATTATTTACAAATGTTCCTATTGAACTACTAATAAAAAATATTGAGAAAAGATGGTATCATTTTAAGAAGGTAATCGGCATTCTGAAAGAGGAGTTTGTTAAAGCGGTGACATTTATCTTGAACTCTATATATTTTAATTTTAATAACGAATACAGATAGAATTTTGGTACCCCTATGAGTTCATGCTCTCCGATTATTGTGGATCTTATCTTGCTAGATTTGAAGACAAAAGTTTTGGGAATCTGTTATCGTTTTATTTTTTCCAGATATATTGCTGATATTGTGGTGGTCCAATTGACCTAATAGAATACATTTTGACAATTCTTTTCACTCCAGATTGCAGTTTACGTTGGAGAATGGTGGGGATAGTATTAACTTTTTAGATGTGACTCATTAAGAATAACAATTTACTAGAATTCGACTGGTACAATCGATTTTTTCGGGGCGCTATCTTAACTTTTTGTCCTCACATCTAATGTCGCAAGAAAAAGATATAGTGATGAGAATTACTGAAGACTGTTGTATTCTGAATCAAAATTCCACCAAAAAGATATTAAACTTAATCAATACTCTTTTACAGAATGACTAATCCAATGGATTTCATCTGCGATACTATTTCCACAAGACTAAAATTTTTCTCTTCTAGGTGTGTTCCTCTGTGGAACAAAATTCTATGATTATTAATAATTCGGAAAGGATTGAAAGACCTCCGTGGTTTGTGATTCCTTACACGCTGACAACAGCAGAATACTTAACAATTTGTAAAAAAAAAAAATACTTGAAACTAGCTTTTTACAGTAACAACAAAGTAGTTTCAAAGTTCAGAAGGACATCTTCTTCTTTTTAGTTTCTATTAATATGATTAAAACACACACACACACACACACACACACACACACACATTAAAAATTTGTTAGAATATTAAAAAATTAGTTATTAACTACTTGTTAATTTAAACTTCTAAAGTTTCGTTAACATGTTAAGCCTTCCGTCTGAGGTGAATTACTTTTGGTTTTGTTTTTTTAATTGTGTGATTCGTCTTCAACTCTATATCTTGCAAATTAGAATTCACTGCAGTTTGGAATCTGATAGTGACTCACTTTTGACGTAGTTCAACGACGTTCAACAAAAATGAGTTAGCATTTGTAATGTTGCTGAAGAGGACTCCAAAGAAAGCCGAAACGTTCAAAAATAAAGAAAATCTTATGCAAAGTAATGTTTTATAATTTAATTGTTGGGCCTTTATCGGCTTTGACTTTCATTATTCAACTGATTGTTTATTTTTATTTTAAAGATTGAGAGTTCGTTGTTAAATTTTACATTTTTAAATTATAAAATTATAATGACTGATGAAATATCAGCAAAAAGTGCCTGTTAATGAACTTCGAGTATTAAAACGGAAGATAATACAAGTGTGCGAAGAAATTACAGCCGCATAATGTTAGTCAGCTACTTGTCCTTTCATCGATAGGCAATGCTTGTCAGAGGTCATTTTTTAAATTACAAATTTGGAGGTTTAACCTAGGAATAGTATATTATAATAATAACTATATTTATAATATGTACAGAAAAAATTACATTTTATAAAAAAATAATTTATATTATATAAAATTATAGTCGTTTTTGGGAACAATTGCATATTCTATTTGGTACACAAAACTACAAATACAGTTACCTATTATTACTAACATTATGCAATAAACTATAAAAATTGGAGCTTCTAACCATAATTATTATAATATTAAATTATAATCAGAGTTGAAAACATTACTTTATAAAAATATAATTCATTATCATTACTTTTTATATAACTTGCCATCGTTAATTAAGATTTCAGATTTTAAAATTACATTATTTAATAATTATAACAATTAATATTAAAATTTAAAATTCTAATTTAATTTCTATATAACAAACTTATTTATATATATATATATATATATATATATATATATATATATACGAGTATATATATATATATGTATATATATAATATATTAAATTTATTATACTAGTAAATTTCTCTTCTATAATTCTTTAAATTAATATTTTTATTTTTTATTATATATCGTATTTATACTTAGAAATTCAGATTGTAATTTATAAACGCAAATTTTATTAAAAAATTTATTAAACATTTTTAACATTAATTAATGTCCAGTGTTGGCTCTTAAAGGTATTTACAATTTATTAATTAATATTGTTAATTACGAATACATTACAGTATTCACTACCAATGATGAAATTTATAGTTCATGTTATAATACATACACAGGGTATCTTAAAAAGTGCTCACGAACCATATAGCGCTATTTCTAATCAAACACTGAATCTTATGAATCATTTTGCAATTTTTGTAATTTTTTTAGTTATAAATAGAATGTTTTAATCGACGTATAAGACAATTTTAAGAAATTTTTAAGGGTTTATCTTTAAGATATTTCATAAAGAGCATTGAAAATTATCTTATTTGTTGATTTTACTCAATTATTCGACAATTTTTAGAAATTGATATCTCGTTAACTATTACAAAAATTGCAAAATGGTTATATAAATTTTAGACCCAGTTTTTAATCAGGAATAGTGCTATACATATATGATTCGTGAGCGCTTTTTGAGCATCTTCTATATGATATATATTAGGTGTTGGAATTAATTCGTAGCGTTTTTAATGAAAGAATGTTATTTATTTCACATGAGCATTAAAAAATACATTAATGAAAGTACTTCCCATCACTTGTAAAACGCTACGAATTAATTCCAACACCTAATATATTATTGAATTTTAGTATTGGCACTGACTCAGTATCAAAATGTAGTCTAAAATATAAAATACAAAATAATTTTTTTACATTTAAATTTCTAATTAAATGAAATAATTTAATTAATCAATAATTTAATAGAAATATTTCTATTCAATATATATTGTAATATTGAATAAGTATAAAGATAATAAAAAAAAATTATTGAATAAGTATAAAGATAACAAAGAATTAAAATAATTACAAAACTAAAACCCAAGAAAAAATTCATATATAATTATACGTAATTATACAGTGATGGCAAAAAGTCCCGGAACGGTCAAATATTTCGAAAACCATCGGTATTTAAAAAAAACGCTGAAACACGCGAAACGATTTTTCAAAAAATCTATCTTTTGAGGGGGGTTAAGACCCCTCACCCCTAAGGGGGCACGTGGGGCACGAGGGGGGTCGAAAATCTTAAACGGCAACATAGGTCGAGTGGGGGCTCATTTGAAAGGTCTTCTCAAAACGAATCCAAAACACTCCGCATAGAGGGCGCTGCGTTCACTTTTGGCGGGAAAATGCAATTTTGAAAATTTTTTAGTCAGAAACATTAAAAAAGTTTAGTGTTTCGATAATCACCGGAACACGTGAAACGATTTTTCAAAAAATCTATCTTGATGGTGTAGTAAAATCCAAAACACTAAGCATTGAAAACATTACAATCATTTTTCGCAGATTGTAATCGTATCTGTTATATGAAAAACGGTTCTCGCAAGTGAAAATGACTTTCGCGACCTATAAGCGTCTTGGTTTACCAAGAATAGTAAAAGCTGGTTTTGTTCCGACACTATAGGTATTGACACAAACTACTTACAAATTGTACTTCATTTTTAATTCAAATTGCAAAATTATTATTTTATAATAATTTTGCATTTATTTAAAAATGCCACTAAGTATTACCGACCGAATTACAATCCTTAGAATGCGCGGTTTTGGTGACCAAATTCGATCTTACGAAGCAGTCGCAAATTTGTTTAATGACACCTATCCGGAGCACTATCCAATTTCTAAGTCTACTGTTTATCGCACAGTTTCGCGATTTGAAAGAACAGGTTCTGTTGAAGATGATTCATCTTCAACAGAACCTGTTCTTTCAAATCGCGAAACTGTGCGATAAACAGTAGACTTAGAAATTGGATAGTGCTCCGGATAGGTGTCATTAAACAAATTTGCGACTGCTTCGTAAGATCGAATTTGGTCACCAAAACCGCGCATTCTAAGGATTGTAATTCGGTCGGTAATACTTAGTGGCATTTTTAAATAAATGCAAAATTATTATAAAATAATAATTTTGCAATTTGAATTAAAAATGAAGTACAATTTGTAAGTAGTTTGTGTCAATACCTATAGTGTCGGAACAAAACCAGCTTTTACTATTCTTGGTAAACCAAGACGCTTATAGGTCGCGAAAGTCATTTTCACTTGCGAGAACCGTTTTTCATATAACAGATACGATTACAATCTGCGAAAAATGATTGTAATGTTTTCAATGCTTAGTGTTTTGGATTTTACTACACCATCAAGATAGATTTTTTGAAAAATCGTTTCACGTGTTCCGGTGATTATCGAAACACTAAACTTTTTTAATGTTTCTGACTAAAAAATTTTCAAAATTGCATTTTCCCGCCAAAAGTGAACGCAGCGCCCTCTATGCGGAGTGTTTTGGATTCGTTTTGAGAAGACCTTTCAAATGAGCCCCCACTCGACCTATGTTGCCGTTTAAGATTTTCGACCCCCCTCGTGCCCCACGTGCCCCCTTAGGGGTGAGGGGTCTTAACCTCCCTCAAAAGATAGATTTTTTGAAAAATCGTTTCGCGTGTTTCAGCGTTTTTTTTAAATACCGATGGTTTTCGAAATATTTGACCGTTCCGGGACTTTTTGCCATCACTGTATATACAATTATATAAATTTCTATATATAATTATACAATATAATTATACATAAAATATGTCTATATATATAACATTTTTTCCAGGAATTCATTTTTGTTACATTAAAAATGTACTTTAAAAATGGCATTACTATTACAAACAGTTACAAACATTAAAAAAATAACCGAATAAAAGTATTGATAATGGTAACGGCACGCGGTGTCACAAGTAACATTTTATTTCCGAGGATTTATAGTAAATGTTTACAACTTTTCTTTCAATGTATGTGTATATTTTTCATGCTTATATGATACATATCTACAGAAACATATATATCTAATGAAAGATATTTTTATATTATTAATTACATTTGATACGGCAATTTGACAGATCATAATAAAATATGAAATAAATAGTTAAAAAGTACATTAGTTAATTACATCGAATGTAATTAACATTCAGCCGTAATATTTATTGCGGTCCACGAAAATCTAGACCTAAACAATTAATTTTTTTTTTATATTTTCAGAATTATGGCTGAACTGTTTTCGATGACCTTTTTGATGTGACGAAACACTCTTCTGCGGATAAAATTTCGCCATTGCACGTTGCGAAATCAATTCACGATGAGTACTCGACAGGGATATACGCTCCACCACCTCGTCCGCAAATGCAGCTGCCTACTCAACTGTCCTCTCTCGCGCGCACGTGTGCAACCGGCTGCATTCGTAATGTGTACGTAAGTACATATGCAGTATTTTCAGAGAGATTGGCGTGTTTGGTAGAGTTTGGCATCTCTGTACCGGTTGAAAATCAATGTGGACCGTACGAATGGACGCGCCGCTGTGCCGTACACATAGCAACTAGAATCCAATCATCCCCGTTTTTTGTGATTGCGTTAATGCCTGTTTTTTGCGTTCCTCATTTATATTATTTTTCGTGACCATGCATGTGGGCACTGCGACCACGCGCGAGCTCCATTTCGACAGCAGCGCTATTAAAGAAACATTTCTGCCCTCGGTACTTCCTCGTCGGCATTGTGAAATTCTGATCGGGATTTTATTCGAATTTATCGTCAGCGAGTCAGTCTTGGGCAAGATTAAATGTAGATGATACGATATTAAATTCTTCTGCATGGATTTGATCGTCTACGGTTGCGGTGTAATACGCTGCCGCTGATTCCACGTCGTTGCACATTGAAGATAACGAGAATTGTATCTGGGATTGTCTTCAGCGAAAATAGGGTCGCGACTAGAGGAGTTTGTTTGAATATATGAATCTTTCATATATACGTGTTTCGCGTTCGAATATGTGATTTTATCGTGTATAACTTACTGCGGGGAGGATATCGATAAACACTTGTAGATACAATGTATAGTCGGCCACACTAGATCCGTCTTACGGTACACACGCCGCTCTTTGTAATGCCTTATGCTTTATACATTCGTAAAAGAAAAAGCTCGGGAGGCCAAGGCACATAGTTTTCCTAGTCTTCCTTTTATACGATACAATCTACTATGACCCAAGATGGAAAGAAATATCTTTCCAGCATTTTATGCCTTATTTTCACTCAGAGACCTTCCTCTCTCCGATGAACAGAATCATGCTTTCTTTGTTGAATTGGAAAAACTTGTTTGGCATATCTAATATCTCTTGTTCACGAAGAAAATTCTAATACATGATAAAAAAATAAGATATTGTGTTAGGAACTGAAGTATTGAGAATTATATACAGAGTGAGCCAAAAGTCTGGACACCCAAATATCTGATACAAAATATCTCATAAACGATGCATTTTAGAAAAAACATGTTTCTTACAAAAGTTGTAAGTCTTAAAAAGACACATTCAACGATAATAGTTATTTGGCCCAGGATAGCATTGTCAAGGTCAGGATAAGATCAACATAAAATGAATTTTCAGTGCAAAAATGAAAATAAGAAAAACAATCTCCGTCAGTGACCTTGATCTTAACAAATATTAGGACATGATCCTGAACAACATTCAAGAGGCTTTAGCCGTCGGTTGGACTTGCGTAATGCTAATGTCGACAGTACTGTAACTTTTAAGCCTTATAACTCGCAAAGTACTTAATAAAAATAAACTTAATTATAGTGTTTTGGAAAGCTCTCGAAATAAGCTACAAGAATATGTAATGAAAAAGAGATTCCATTAAAAAAATTTATGTTGACTTTGACAACATAATCCATTTTAGGTTAAATTAAGTCTAAAGTTAACTACTATACATTGAATGAGTCTTTTTAACCTTACAACTTTTGTAAGGAACATTTTTTTCTAAAATGCATCGTTTATGAAATATTTGGGTGTATCCAGACTTTTGGCCCACCCTATATATAATATATATAATATATATATACATATATAAACAGTCCATTTACCGTTAGATCGCCTAGTGAAAGATTTTCAGCGACAAATATATTCTTATGCGCGAAAAAAATAAGGGTTATCATCGGACTGTGAAATTCAGAAAAGAGCTGAAAAAAGAATGATACAAGGGTGGGGTCACGAAAACGTTCAGTGACTCACGGATACCGCCGCTTACACGGTGAAGCATTATCAGCGATGTTTGATTTCCATGACGTGTGGGATTCGCTTTACACGTAGTTCACCAAAGTAAAAAAATAGAGAAAAAAAGAAAGAAAGGCGGGAGAGGAAGAGGAAAGGATAGAGGGAGAGAAGAAAAAAATGTATTGACAATGAGACGCGCGCATGTTTCAGACGACGCGTGTGTTTCACATGGTACGTCGGTGATTTCTCCCGGAATCGCAATCAAAAAGTTTTCGCGCCGCGATACGACCATACTTCCGGCTAATATCCGCGCGGGCAATGGAGCAGAGATAGTTCTGCGGCGATGACAATTTCCAATCAGCGCACGGAAATGGCGCGGGCGCTATAATATTTCGCGACGGAGGGCCCGACGTTCGCGTCTCTGCGAGAGCTCTCGCACTTTCCTCTCCTCATCTCCGATGATGTCGCTCGCCGTTATCAGGCGTCTCAGACGGATATGAAATCCTCCGGGCCGCGGTCGCAAAATGGTATCCCAGGGATAAATTATTCTCCGGCGTTCCTGGCAACGCGACGCGTCGCCACGCGATTTCTCATTGCGGATATATTATATAATCTTAATCGATGCGCGTGAACGAGACGATCCTTTCGAATCGACATGTCTGCGAACACGAACGGAATCGCGATCAGAACGCGGACTCTCTCGCGGAGGCGAAAGCGCTATTATTCAATCGTCGAGGTGGTCCAGATAGCACCGTGATCGAGCACGTACAACCTTTTTCCTCTGGTCGTCCATCCCCTTCCATCCTCGCGCTACACATACGTGGGAATACGATGACCTAACCAAGGTACGACCCAGAATCAATATCCCGAATGTTGGTTCTGATGGATTTATGACCGTGAAAGGCATCCAGGTCGCCTGCGAGTTTTGGCGTAAGAATTATCGGGAGAGATATTATGTCATAGTGCATGATGAAGATGAGAGAGAAGAAGAGATGCAGACGAGACAGTGGAGATTTGAAATTCGACTTGCCGGAATTAGGAGAATCAATTTACGTCGTTGTGATGCCGCGCAATTTCCTATAGAATAAATTAGCATCTACAATCTAATGAGTAATCGCATTCTACATGATTTCGCATTAACGATATATTTGTCGGGTGGGAGATAAGAATAAAAAGCAACATTATAATCTGTTGACTTAACGATTAATTATACGTTAATTAGCGGCCAATTAGCGTAACGCTCAATATTACAGTGAATCTACGTTGAATATTTTCTCGATCGCGCGAACCAAATATTGTTACACATTGCTATACATTGAAATAGCAATTTTGCTGAAGAAAAATTTGGCTAAATATACAGAGTGCGTCACCAAAATCCGGACAATTCGAACAATTTTTTTAAACAAAATGTTTTTAATGAAACATTAAAAATTACAAAAAATCCTTTTACATGGCATTTGGGGAATCCCTGTAGAGCACAATTATTCGATATATACCCCATTAGCTTAAATGACGGTCTCTATTCTCAGTCTGAATCATTCGCACGCTGTAATGTAGCACTGTCCATGCTGACGAATGCTGTTTCAATAGTGGTCCTTAATGACGTCACATTGGAATGCCGAGATTTGTTTATGACCCTTTCAATTATGCTCCATACGTAGCAGTCCAAGGGATTTAAATCTGGGCTGTTCTGGAAATCAGAATTCCTTGAACTAAAGCATATTGTGTGAACCAAAACATATTGACGTTGTCTGGGAGCCAATTTCGAATCAAATGACTCGTATGAGCCGATGCACCGTTTTGCTGAAAAATATATGGCCTTTCGGACACCACAGTTTCCATCCACGGCTTCACTACATCCATCAGAACAACGATTGCTAGGTCATCCGAAATCAGCGCTTAAGCCCTTTCAACGACTGCGGGGGTTCCTCGCGGTGCGTTCTTTCGAGTGACTCTTCCTCGCAGGCATATTGAAACCTTCGTTGGATTTTTCTAAAGCTGTACATTTTAATACAATGTCAGACGGTCAACATAGACGCTTGATGTCAGGTATCTAAAGAACCGAATTATTTCCGTTGCTGAGCGCCTAGCGCGAAGGCCTTCGATGATCGCGATCATTTTGAGAATATGACTAAAAGCATCGGGCTTTCTCAGACGCCAATAACAACCTCTGGCGGAGGCACAATATAGCGGAAAATTTAAATTGAAATTTGTTCGGATTTTGATGACCCTTGTAGATCTGAAAATATAATTTTTCTCGATCATATCAAAATAATTTTGCAAAAATCTTGAGCATGATGAGTAATGCCGCATAATATTTTGATATTCTTGCAACCAACTTTGTCGTCCTGCCTAATTGCATGTTTTTGTATACTCAATTACAGATCCAGCAAAACAATTTTTCAAATCTGTATCCAGTTAAATTTTTATATTTTTCAACAAAATTGCTCTTTCAGTGTATTTTGAGTAACACTTAAGTAAATGATAAGATTATCACGTCGATGTAATTTATGAAGAATCATATCTACACGTAAATTCGCACGGCAGTCGTAGATGTCACCTCTAAGCTTCTCTTTTGTTCTCTCTCTCTCTCTCTCTCTCTCTCTCTCCCTCTCCCTCTCTCTTCTCTCTCTCCCTCTCTCTCTCCCTCTCTCCCCCTTTCCCCCCTGTCTAACTCTGGAGCAACACAATAAAAGTATTACGTCCAAATGTTATCACGTCAATCGTTGTAGATGTCATCTCTTAAGCTTTTCCTGCCATGAAACAATGCAACATCATCGCGTCATTCACCACAATTGTCATCTTTTCTTCTGCAATCAACGATGGAATACGATCATCACATATGACATTATCACAATATATTAAGCAATTGATTTATTTTCAACATTCACATGTATAAAACGGTTTTATTGAAGGGTCTAAAAATTTAGCTAGATTATACAGATCTCAAAATGAATTTGTTAAATAATCAAAATAATTATGCAGAATACTTAAAATTTGATTGCAAAGATGTCAAAATTTTTTATAACATTGTTTATTATGCATTGAAGGAAACTATGTTACATATATTATCATAATTTATGTTTATGACTGCTATAATATTAGTAGTAAGACAACTTCATAAAATATGATTGACCCAAAAAATGATTATAAGTTATAATTAAATTATAATAATCGTTACCATTATTATGGTATAACAATAATTATAATTATCAACCAATGTATATTTGTTGATCAAATCATAGATAATAACATTATAGCAGTAACAATCATAATTACAAGTATGATATGTAATTAGTCATAAACACTAAAAATGTTTCTCTCAGTATGCTTAAGATTCCTACATAATTATTTTAGTGATCCAACAAAGTTATTTTGAGATCTATAGCTAGATAAATTTTTAGATATTTCAGCAAAATCCTTCTTTCAATGTAGAAAATGCTAAATTCAAAATTCTTTTCAGTCTCTTGAGTAACTTTCCATTTTTTTGTAGCTAGTAAAATTCGTCAAAAGTTTACCTCCACAATGCTAGTGTGTCAATGCTTGCCCGAGAACAGCGTTTCCGGAAATGAATAGCAACGCTTATGAGAAAGTGATCAGACACCACAAAATGAGATAATCATTATGATGATTTTTTTCCGATACTATCCTACATTATACTGATACATTAATCGTTTATTGTCGTTTCGATATTTCCGTCATTGACATGTCATAAAAATTATAGTGCTTCATCTTTTCTCATCCTTTCTCATTATATTTTGTCCATGTTCAAAATACCTTAGTTCTCTCTCCACTTGTTCTTCTACCCTTATACGCCTATTTTTGTTCTAATTTTCTCGTTTTCTCTGTCGAAAGCAAAGGTGCGAGTGATTACTGTCGGCAAAAGCGAGGTGGAATGGCAGTAGATTGAGATAAGAAGGAGAGGGATGGAGAGGAAGCTGAATAATTAAACCTGGTAATGTCTAAGCATTAGAGCAGATGATGACGTCATCAAACGTCTGGCCCTCGACTTGCCAGCCTTTCGCCTTCTATCCGCTAAAATTTGTCCTCTGTGCAGCTCCTCGACCTCCCTGTGCAGGAGTTCTATAGAGTATTACCGTCATTACTCTTCCTTTATCTTGCCTTCCCTTTCCGCACTACCTTCGTTTACTATCCTGACTTCTTTGATTTAATATTGTCGAGTTAAAAATGTATAAGTTAAAGATAAAATTGGAAATCTTATCTCTCGAAGACGGGTATGATGACGTAATCTCTTCTAATTTCAATAATTATGGCAAATTAAGAGTTCTGTTATTATTATGTTACCGACAGTGTTAGCGATAATTCTCGGTGTCTATTTGCAAAAGTGTCGATGGAACTGATGGGCTAAATTGGTGCATACTGCATACACGAAGGCAAACTTAGTTACCCGACATATGGAGCAGCAAATCGAGCTTCTTTGCTATTTACGGATCGACATTTGAATTTGGCTTACAATTAGTTCGAATCTCATCCTATTGTGTATGTTATAATACGTACCCTTAAGACTCCTTCCTGTTTATTCATCACTACTATATCTCAGAGTGTGATGTCAAACGCGAAGAAACATAATAAAAATTCTTCCAAATTATATTATTAATAGAATTTAATTAATAGAAACATTTTTCAATAAAAAACAATATTCGCATAAAATAGATTTACAAAATATATCAAAAACTATGTTTTTGTTTCAGGAAGAAGTTAAATCGTACTTTCAATATATTATTAATTTTAATGTATTATTAATTTAACATTCTACCATAGACGTAAATATATTTAGCTTATTTCATTATGATTATACAATACATAATTCGGTAAGTACGCAGTTTCGGTTACACCTCACCGATTTGAATATCCTTTAGATATGTTGTAAGGGAGAATGTCCCGAGTGATTTCCCCGCAAGAATTAAGTGGGAGACAGCATTGGTTTAGGAGATATGGTATAAATTAAAGTTCCATAAAATGTAGGGGATGATATTGGTATAGGAGCGCAGGAGTTGGATTTCGCTTAGTGTGGAAAATTGAAAACCTATGTGAAACAGTACAATACGCAAACCGAGGTTCATCCCACTTGCCTCCCCTGCTTAGGAATGTACGACTTTCCACGCAAAGCGAGGTATACCCTATCTTCTCTCCTTGCCTAAGCGCGTTCGACTTTTCATATGAAGCGAAATCCACCTTACTTCCATCTTCCTTCTTGTCTAGGAACGATCGAGGTTTATACTGTTTCACATGGGTTATCAAATACACAAACTTCACTATTTGTAATATACTTTCTAGATCACTTGTCATCTCCTACATATTAAATTCAGGATTAAGAAAGTTACTTTTTAAAAGTAACGCGTTACCGTTACTTAAAAATATCATTATTTGCAGTAAAAAGTAACTCGTTACCGTCATTCGTTACCGATTCTAAAAAGTAATGCGTTATTGTTACTTAAAAGTAACGATAAAAAATCGTTACTTTTTGTTACTTTTTTTTTTGTAATTATGCAGGAGATGAGCCTACTCACCGATTTCGATAGAATAAGGCTTATTCGACGTGTTTTGCACGAAATGAACGAATTTGATAAAAAAATAAATTATTCTGCCCGGTGAAATATTAATGGTTAAAATTGATGATTATTGAGATAAGGAAATCAGATTCGTTCATTTCGTGTAAAAATGCATCGAATAATCCTAATTTCATCAAAATCGATTAATAAGCCTGTTTTCTGCATAATTACACTTTTTTTAAATGTTAAAATAGACTGCTAAAACAGAATGCTAAGACAGATTATAAATTAAATGTAAGATATTTAGACAGATATTTATCTTTGAACATTTTTATCTTTTATTAATATTTCATATACTTATGTTTAATTCTGTGATACTTTATTATATAACAGATATTTTAGTTTTTAATGTTCTTACGCTAAAGCGAGGATAGTGAAACAAAAATAGATAAAAAGTTTTTTATTTTTTTAGTACCTATAATCTTATTGTCTATGATGGCCGTGACCTATAAAAAAGTAACGATACAAGAGTAACGGGATCAATTTCGTTATTCCTTACTAAAGAAAATAAGTAACGACGTTATTTTTTCGTTATTAATAAAATAAAGTAACGATGTTACCAAATCGTTATAAAAAAAAATAATGAAAATGTAACAACATTACAAGTAATGCGTTACTTCCCAGCAAACGAGAATGGATTAAAATGGATTGAAATTTTTTTCTATCCGAATGCATATTTTAAATAGCGATACTTTTTTTATAGATTTAATTGGATTCAATTGGATTTAATTAGATTTAATTGGATGCAATTGGATTGAAAAACTGCATTTCCTATTCAAAATTTTAAATTGAACAGTATTCACAATTGTGTTATTTTGCACAGAAAAAGCAAATATTATTTTCAGATTGAAAGGCATAGAGATATGTTCCATGCAATTCCTAAATGAATAAAAATGCATTCAGGATTGAAAAGCATTCATTTTAAAATTCGTAAATCAATATTTCTGAAAATCTGAATTCATTTTAATTCATTTCAATTCATTCTCGTTTGCTGGGTTTCCAATCCTGATTAAACTTCAATTTATTATTTTAAACCAATGCCAGCTCCCCACTTAATTTTTGTGGAGAATCACTCAGAGCACTCTCCCCTATAAAATACCTAAAAGACACACAAATAGATGAGATGTACTACATGGGCTGAAAAGTCTCGGGATTTTTCAATAGGTGGTGCCACTAGAAAGTGAACATGATTCATTTCGAGAGATTCATCTGTCATTAGTTTATGTATGAAGTTTCATTTCGTTCATTCGTTTACAAGCTATAGTTGTTTAAGTGGCGTTACTTTCGCCTTCGTAAAAAAAATTGAAAAACAGGAATATCGCATTTTGATCAAACATTGTTTTTTGATGGGAAAAACTTCTGAACAATCATTGAAATGTTATCCCACATCTGCTCTTTCGAGAACAACAGTTTATCGGTGGTTTAGTGAATTTAAAATGAGTCGTACAAGCACCGAAGACGCACCTCGCTCTGGAAGGCCAAAAGAGGCTACGAATGCAGAAATCGCAAAGCAAATCGCATCGAATCGTTTTGAGTGATCGTAAAGTGAAGTTGACGCGAGTTAACTGAGGCCGCGGGCATCTCAAAAAAACGGGCGGGATACATTTTGCACGATGTTTTGGAGATGAAAAAGCTATCGGCACGATGGGTGCCGCGTTTGCTGATCATCGACCAAAAACAGCAGCATGTTGATGATTTAACGGTCGATTTGGCGTTGTTGCAGCGTAATCGAGCGGACTTTTTTCGACATTTTGTGACGATGGATGAAACGTGGGTTCATTACCATACGCCTGAGTCCAATAGGCAGTCTGCAGAGTGGCCGAAAAGCCACGAAAGCCGACCAAAGCGGCCAAAAGACCAACGCTCGGCCGGGAAGGTTATGGCCTCCGTTTTTTGGGATGCGCATGGCATAATCTTCATCGATTACCTGCAGAAGGGAAGAACAATTACGGGAGAGTATTATGCAGCGTTATTGGACAAACTGGACGACGAAATAAAGAAAAAACGGCCCCATATGGCGAAGAAAAAAGTTCTGTACCATCACGATACCGCACCGTCACACATATCCTTGAAAGCGATAGTCAAATTGGACCAATTATGATTCGAATTAGTTGCTCACTCACCGTATTCTCCAGACTTGGCCCCTAGCGACTATTATCTGTTCTCAAACCTCAAGCGGTGGCTCCAGGGAAAGAGATTCACATCGAATGAGGAAGTCATCGCGGAAACCGAGGCGTATTTCGAAGGCTTGGACGTTTTGTACTACAGAAAGGGCATCGAAATGTTGGAAAATCGCTATACCAAGTGTATCGCCCTCGAAGGCAACTATGTTGAGGAATAAATATAACTTTGCACAAAAAACGCTTGTTTTCATTAAAAATCCCGGGACTTTTCAGCCCATATAGTAATTCATTTTCCTGCATGTTTCGCAAGAATTTTTATTGCGTATTTTCTCTGATGTTACAATCTAAGATAATAATAGTGAGTACATATACAGAAATCTTAAATCGTTAGAGTATTAGGGAATGAAAGTAACTCATTACTTGTAACGAAGTAACAGTTACAAGTTACTGTTTTGGTAACTTTATTGATAATTGCGTTACTTTTTTTGGTAACTGTAAAGATAACGTAGTTGCATTTTTTTGATAACGGTAATGAATTTTAGAATTATCTTTATCGTTACTTTTCACAGTTTGGACACGATTCATTGAACACAAGCCTTCATACCGCTTGAGACTAGAAAGCCTCTAGACACCCGTCCGCTGTGATTGATGGTCGTCGATTTTAAAAAAGTAACGAAAAGTAACGAAAAATTATTTTTTCGGGAACAGTTATTTTAACAAGTTACTTTTAAAAATCGATAACTAGTAATAATAACGTGTTACTTTTTCTACTTACTCAGTAACGAGTAACTGTATGTGTAACTTGTTATTTTTAAAAAGTAACTTTCCTTGGAGTATTATTTAATGAAATTTATTTATATATTACTTGTAACTTATCATTCGCTAACTGATGTTACATCCAAACCCATGAAAATTTAATTTTGGAAATAGATTAGAAAGAATGAAGGATGAGTAAGGATAGGATATGGAAGGACGTATAGACAGACTGTTTCAGAGGAATACGCATAGAGGCGAATGCTACGAGTTGAGCGTATCTTTTTCGTTGCTCCGGAATGTGGGTCAATGTTCGAAAAGACGTCTATTTCCAGTGAGCAGTGCGAATACCGGTCCAAATTTCGAGTCGAGGAACTTAATCCTTATAACTCGGGACTGGATTATGTGCGGCATTCTTTATCTAAGGCAAGAACATGATTACAGGATTAGAGTTTAAAATAAGTAAAAAGAGATGCAGGTTATATTATAATAATTAACATCTGAAGTTTATTTTAAAATATAATAGCTAGTTTATATATTACAATATTTGTAAACAATATCTATAAATTACAGTATCTGTATTATTACAGTATATATAACTTTGACTTATACTAGAAATTAAATCATTTAAATTATGATAATTTAATAATTAATTTACAAAGAAATGAAGAAACCTTATCGAAAATATTATAACTTGAAATAAAGGTTGCTTGCCTAATTTCATTAAGGTTTTGTATTACGCCGCTATTAAGATATCTCACACAACACATGGACGTCCTTTGGAAGTCCATAAGATGTCTTATTTAAACGTTCAATGTCCAAACGACGTATCAAAGATGTCCAGATGACGTCTGGCGGACGTCTTTTGGATGTATAATGTACCGCATTCAGACGTTCCATTGTTGGGATGTCTCGATAAGACATAAAATGGATTTTTTATGGACGTTATTTGAACATATCATAATAAAAAATAATAACGTCTGGCAAGAGTCGTGCATACCGCTGCGAGCCTCCTTAGCTCGGCGCGCTTGCCAGGCTATCCCTGCTTTCCATGCCCGCGCGGCAAGCGATCGGTAGACGTATACACTTCGCAATAGTAGGCCGGGCGGGCGCGCGTATTAGGCTATTTTTAAGATTAACATCTCGTTAATTATTGGGGAAACTTGCAAAATGGTACAGGACTTTTTGACTCAGCTTAGTCCGCTCATGAAATATTTGGCGATTATTTTGGGATACCATATATTTACAGGGTGTCCTTAAATTGCGGCATCACTCATCCTGAGCAGATAGAGCGGATTAAACTGAGTCGAAAAATCCTAAACTATTTTACAATTTTCATTTTTTATGATTAACGAGATATTTATTATTAAAAATCACTAAATATTGGTCTTTAATAATTTTTTACTCAAATATTACAATATCAACTTTACAAAAAAATTGCAACAGACAAAAATCAATAATTTTCTTCTTATAAGACTTTAAGAATTTTTTCAGAATTTTTTATTAACTTTTTAGTACTGCATTTTTTTGTAACATAAAAAATACGGTATTAAAAAATTCTAAAAAAATTCTCAAAACTTTATAAGAAGAAAATAAGTAATTTTTATCTCTTATTGTTTTTCTGTAAAGTTGATAGTATTTAAATAAAAATTATTGGAGACCAATAGTGATATTTAGTGATTTTTTGTAATTAATATCTCATTAACATTGTAAAATAGAGTAGAGGATTTTTCGATTCAGTTTAGTCCGCTCTACGGTTCGAATTATTTGACTACCTACCATATTCACCAGATCTGATTCCCAACAACTTTTTCCTGTTTCTTAGGCTCAAAGTTAAAGTCCAAAATGGCTACAATTTTTACAGATATCTTGCAAAACATGTAATACCAGATTGTAATACCAGAATTGTTTTGATGAGTAATGCCATTTTCGTGTTGAGGTTCAAAACTTTTCAAACAATCCTACATGGAAAATTAGCAATCACAAGAGAATGTGTTTGTGCGTGCGTGTATGTATGTATCATGTGTGCGAACGGACAGACGATATAATTTTTAAAATTAAAATCAATTTCATCAACCGCGGCGAAAGAGAGGAGTAAAGAAGTTGTAGAAAAATTCTACAGAGACGTACAAAGTAAGTACAGATATGATAATTGGGGAACTGGAATAGACCAGATTGGAATATGAATATTAGAGGACTGCCCTGAAATAACAGTTCGGATTTCATCAGGATCGAAATAATTGGGCCCGAAGGTATAAGCGTCCTCAGAAAGAGGTGTTGAGCGGTAACTGTCTGTTCCATCGATTGTGTCGATTTTGATATTTTTTAAATATTTACTGGAACATAATTATATTATTTGAACTAATAAATTATCCGCTCTCATTAGCGAGTTAGTTTAATTTTGAAGATAAATAAAATAATAATTCATAAGACTTACAATTCTCTGCTATCGGAATGTTCATACCAAATGTCGGAGGCCGAAGTGATGTTTATTACTCGATTAAAAAGATTGCACATAGATTTCAGAAAACGAGCTGCACGAATCGTAACAGAGATGATTACCAGCAATTTGTATAAGACATTTGTATAAGACTAACAGAGGCGATTTGTACACGAATCACAGTATCACGATTTATATAAGTCTTTTGGAGGATGATTTTTGGGTAGGATGTGTCGTATTGAAAAATCAAGGATTCGGGTTGGTAGGATTTTTGTTTCTTGAATAATTACTGGAGGATCGCTTTCAAATAAATTCCGCCCGTACAATAAATTTTAGTTTTTCTAAATACTTATTGGTGATGCAACATCATCTTCTCTAAGAAATCTTTTGGATTCACGGTTATCCATTGGCGAGTTTAGTTTTATCTGCTCTATTTTCGGAGGAAGGGAGTATAACTTATCGTCGCTTCCAAGCGATCTGGTTATGATTCATGTTATCTTTACGTGAGTTTTTTCGTATTTCCTTTTTTTCATCAGTTACTGATTTCTCTTTTATTTATTAAACGTGTATTTTCTTGTCTAGGCAGTATTTGCCTACGTTGAATCTATAGCATTGTTTGTGGCTGATGGGTCTCAAATAAAAATTAGATATTATGTTTTGTTATCCTGCATTTTATTGTACTAATATCTTTTTGTCGATGAGAAAACACCCTTGAACTTAGTACCTTAATTACTTTTACAAGTTTGAAGTGTGTGTATTGTCATGTATCGCACGTGTCTAAGTTCTATGTTCGTTAACAAACCAACCTTGTTCATAAAATTTTCTCCTCATAGTTTGTTTTAGACACGTGTTGAAGCTATAAATTTTATTATCGTGGATCAGGCGACATAGTTTTATTTATTTTCTATATCGCTGGGAAAGTTTCTAATGGCACGTTCATCAAATTCGTGATATTTGCTCGTTTGCCGATTGATGACGATTAATGCTCGCATTTTTGTTCATATTTTATATATTTTCTTAATTAATTATTTCATCGAATGTTTGCAAAACGAAGAAATCGTGGAGTCCACTGTTCGTAATACTGATACACGTAGTCGTAAGAGCGATACGGAAGTCAACGTTACGGATATAGTTGTCAACAATGAGATCACGAGCGCTCTCATTCCGGAGCATTCGTTTATTTCTCGAGAGAGAGAGAGAGAAACAGCGAAATTACCCCATTATATTTTTTTATGTCGCGACGACAGGCGCATTGCATAATGACACGAGGACTAGTTCTAGGCTGAAAAGGGACAAAGAGAGAAAGAGAAAGACAGCTCGATCATGTGTATGTGTATGCGAGATTCAAACGAAGAGACAGAAAGAGAGCGGAAAGAGAACCTCATTCAGAGCTGTTAGGGAATAATTAATTCAGGCCCTCTCCATCCACGCGTGGTGGCCGACCGTGCCTTATGTACGCTTCATGGTCGTACCGTATGGTAATGCGCTTCAACCTGCGTGACATTTCGCTCTCTCCCTCTCTTTCTCTCTGTCCTCGGTAACGTAGAGGGCAGCTGAGCGTTTTCGTGTTCCACCAGCTTGGCCTGCGATCTGTGCAAATTACGGTCGACGACGAATCTCTCCTACATTCAACGTACGTAATGTTCCGACGCCGGCTGTCGTGATTTAGAGACGTCACCGAACGAGAAGTACTTTGATCCTTACACAGAATATTGCGATTACTATTGTAACTATCGAGAGAGAGGGGGGGTGGAGGAGAGAGGGGAGAGAGAGAGAGAGAGAGAGAGAGAGAGAGAGAGAGAGAGAGAGAGAGAGATTGTATGCTTTATAAAAATAACAATGATAAAATAATTTTTCATAAAGCTTTTTTTCAATAATCAAAATAATATTGAAATAAAACCAGGCAGATTAGAGCTAAAACACGATTGTTATTTATGTTTATTATACAAAATTTTCTTCAATTTATTCATACAATAATATACAAAAGATGATCAACGTTTCGACTGCTCTTTATAGTCATCTTCAGGATAATCGAATACAAATTTAAATTCAATTATTCTTAATAAATAAATAAATGCAAGTACATTTTCAAAAACCTTGAGTGATTCCTTATTGAATTGTGAGCACAGTTCTTCTTAATCAAGGTCAAAATTGTTAAGTACTAAATGAAAGAATATAAATATATTTTAGAAAACTGCATTATGTTATGCGTAAAAATTTTTTTGTTGAACTCGACGAAACGCAAATTAAATACAAGAACATAAAAATCAATTATGTAATAATAACACGAATAAATCAGTTATTGCTGCGTTATGTCAGAATCATGAAATTGGATGAATGTCAAGGTGTTAGATAGAGAAAAAGACTCGTGTCCGAAATGATACATTTAAATTACAATTTAATGCACTCAATTTTCAGACGGATACCGAATTCTTTTATGGCTATGTGGCAATTCAGTCAATTTAATAATTAGCAATTATGTTTTTAAAACAAGCTATATATATATTCTGATATTTGTTAAATTGTATTTATTTTTATATTTATTATTGCCTCTACGTCATTGACCTACAACTTATATATTAAATGTATTTCTGCCGCCGACGTGGACACATGTCTAACGATTATCTCAAAATTATATGATTTTCACTGAAGACTTTTGTAACAGAATGAAAGTACAATTTCTTGAAACCGATAAGTTTATCAACGAAACAAATTTTTACGCATAACATAATGCAGTTTTCTAAAATATATTTGTATTCTTTCATTTAATATTTAACAATTTTGACATTGATTAAGAACTGTGCTCACAATTCAATGAGAAACCACTCAAAGTTTTTGAAAATGTACTTGCATTTGTTTATTTATTGAGAATACGAGGTCTGTTCAAAAAATATCGCGAATTTCCGCGGGTTACGTATATTCGATTTTCAATTTTTTTGTGGCGTTATGTTGGTACTCATGTCTCTCACTTATGCCGACAAGTTCGGCCATTTTGAATGTTCAGTTAATTTTTGACAGCTACTTTGCTTGTACGTGTTTTGGCTCGTTTTCGATTTTTGCCTATTCCAAAAAATGGATCAAAGAATCTGTATCAAATTTTGTGTGAAAAACAAAATTAAGTGCGCGGACGCATTCCGAATGTTGACTGTGGCATATGGTGAAGCTACCTTGGACCGAAGCAACGTTTATCGGTGGTACAAAATGTTCTCAGAGGGCCGAGAAGATGTAAACGACGAAGAGCGTGCCGGACGCCAGAGCACGTCAACAACAGACGAAAACATTGATAAAGTGAAGAAAATAGTATTATAATAGGCCAATCGTCGAATCACCGTTAGAGAAGTTGCTGAGGACCTAAACATATCGATTGGCTCATGCCATTCGATTTTTACCAATGATTTGGGCATGAGACGGGTCGCCGCGAAATTCGTACCAAAATTGCTCAATTTCGACCAAAAACAGCATCGCATTAACATTGCTAAGGAGTTGTTGGACTCTGTCCGTGACGACCCAAATGTGCTCCAGAGGGTCATAACTGGTGACGAATCATGAGTTTATGGTTATGACGTGAAACCAAAGCTCAATCATCCCAATGGAAGCTGCCGCACGAGCCAAGACCGAAAAAAGCGCGCCAAGTTCGGTCGAATGTGAAGGTTTTGCTTACAGTTTTCTTCGATTGCAAGGGCGTGGTGCATCATGAGTTCTTGCCACAGGGTAGAACGGTCAATAAGGAATATTACCTGCAAGTTATGCGCAATTTGCGCGAAGCAATCCGCCAGAAACGCCCGGATTTGTGGAAGAACAAAAATTGGCTTTTGCACCATGATAACGCCCCTGCTCACACATCGTTGCTTGTGCGCGAATTTTTGGCCAAAAACAACTAATGATGCCGCAGCCACCGTATTCCTCAGATCTGGCTCCCTGTGACTTTTTCTTGTTCCCGAAACTGAAGAGGCCCATGAAAGGACGACGCTACGCTACGATTGAGGAGATAAAGACGGCATCGAAGGAGGAGCTGAACAAGATCACAAAAAATGATTTTTTGAAGTGCTTCGAGGATTGGAAAAAACGTTGGCACAAGTGTATAATATCTGATGGGAATTACTTTGAAGGGGACAAAATAGATATTCATGAATAAATAAATAATTTTTGAAAAAACACAAAATTCGCAATAGTTTTTGAACAGACCTCGTAATTGAATTTAAATTTGTATTGGATTATCCTGAAGATAGTTGTAAAGAGCAGTCGAAACGTTGATTAACTTTTGTATATTGTATGAATAAATTGAAGAAGAAAATTTTACATAATAGACACAAATAACAATCGTTTTAATTTGCTCTCTAATTTGCCCGGTTTTATTTTAATATTATTTTTACAAAAATATATATAACATCCCACCGATTGTGGGAAAGGATCCATGCATGAAAGGAAAAATTTTATTAAAATGTTTAGTTAAATAAAAATCTGAAAATAATTTTGTTAAATAATTATGTAAGAAACTCAAGCATGACGAGTAATGCTACAAAACATTTTAATGTTCTAGCAATCAATTTAAATATTCTATATAATTATTTTCAATACAATTAGGTGAAGAAAGATCATATTCGATTAAGGCGAGTCTTGGTCTAATAATATGTTTGTGTAAATTTATAATTTCCAATTCAAACAAACTGCATGGAGAGAAAAAAAATTGCTATGAACGTTAATCCTAAACCAAAACTCCATTTATACACAAATATAGGTACCGCAAATTATTTGCAAGTGTAATAAATACATATATTTATTCTTTTTTGTATTCATTATAAGAACTATTTGTAATAAATGCAAAATATTTGTCAAATATGTAAAAAGTGACCAAAAAAATCATCCGTTTTGGGATCCCCGATTTTGATATTAAACTATGTGCCAAATTTTACCTTATAATGAGATATTAATCATAGAAAAGTTTCAAGTTGAGGTGACAATTGTCAGAACTGGAGGAAGATGGAATCAAAGTCCATTATTGAATTACAGGATTCTACAAGATCTAGTCTACTATTTTAAGAAGGTTGATTCAGTTGAGTGTATATCAATTGGCTAATTTAAAATAAAATTATTTCATTGGTAAAGCAGTTAATTAAAATTACTAGGAATCGGCAGATGTAACTGGTTTGAACAATTGAACTGTGTATAAGTGCGCTACTCCCGATCCAGTCGATGAAGGCAAGATCGCAGTTGATCGAGTTGATGAAGGTATGAAAATCAATTCAACACGTTTGTTTTGTAAATCAATTTGTTTTGATTGTAAAAAAGTGGATTTTCGCATAGACGTAATACATGATCCCTCCCCTCTCTCTAGTTATAATAACAATTGTACGTCACATTAATCTGAAATTTCTTTGCAATTAATATTTCATTGTAGGATATCATTTAGTTATATAGTTCAGTCTAAAAATTGAGAGTCCCCCCCCCCCCAAAACAGACGAAAAAAAACCACCTTTTTTTCGGTTACTCTTTGTTTGCTATAAACAGCAAATAAATTTGACAATTAAATTTTGCAATTCTTTTGCGTTCACACACACACATAGCAAAATTATTTCTCTCTGTGTGCGTACAATTGTAAAATTCAAACAAAAATATTATTATTAAGCACCAAGACTCGCAAAGAGTTCTTTTTTGTTTTTAAAAATTAACTTCAAATTTACAACTAATTGTTTTGAAAAGAATAATTTCAAATTTAGCTCATTTTGTGACTTTCGAATTAAACTGCATGCCAAACGATGCTATATGATGGGACATTAATCTTAGAAAAAAATTTAAATTGAGCATAGGGATAGTTTTGGAAAACAGTTACATTTATAATATTTTTAATATTATAAATAATACCCAGGTCAACAATTAAACGAGCTATAATTAGATGTGTAACAAAGTAAAATTTATTATTTTATAATATAATTTTATAATATTATTTTCCACCGTATGTGTACGTTTCGACTTTACTTAGTTCTTATCAGTTGCAGAAATATAATTACCGTATATATCAAAAATTAAATTAACATATTTAAAGAATCATCTCAATTTCGATTTTCAATAGTTAATATAAACGCATATTATATTTCATCAATTTGTCGAACAATAAAACATAGAAATAATGAGTCATAATCCAATCAATTCGTTGGTTAACAGCAAGAAAGGGCAGTCAATGTGAGTAAAAGAAAGTTTCCAGTAAAATTACAGATGTAGATTGATGTCATGTGAGTAAAAGAAAGTTTCCAGTAAAATTACAGATGTAGATTGATGTCAATCATCTAATTATAGTTCGTTTAATTGTTGACCTGGATACTATTTATTAATTTGTTCGAAAGTTACACAAGCGTTAAAGAAAATTGTTTGTAATTTGTTTTAATATTTTTAATATTGTCCAAGCACTAGACATAAAAAGAAATGTTAATGTTTCCTTAATAACAGTGGGATTTTGACTAGAATTATTAGTTAGAACGGTTTTCTAACCCCTCCATATTATTTAGATTTTCTTTTAAGTTTTCTTTATAGTAATTTTTTTTAAAGTTTTCTAAGGTAAATTTTCCCAAAAGATGTCCTATTATTATAACATCATTTAATATACGATACTACTTGAAAGCTACAAAATACATAGGCTAAAAAATGTGTGTTTTCGAGATCATTCTTTTTTGGTCAGTTTTCACTTAATATAATTACTTTGATAATCAAAATTATTTTCAGATCTGTATCTAGCTACATTATTAAATATTTCAGCAAAACTACTTCTTTCTGTATTATGTATGCAATGCGATGTTATTGATAACGCACGTTGCGAAAGATTTGCTTGCATGTTTCATTAAATCGTGTTTTATTTGAATCGCTTGTAATCCGAGGGATGAACCGTGTTGTAAAAGGTGATTCTCAACAGTTGATTACTGGAAGGACTTCGGTATTTCGTAATCAAAAGTTTATCGATTTTAACTGTTGTGTGTCAAGTTATAAAAGTAATATACTATAATATTTTATACAACTATGATCCTATGTCACAACTATGATTTAAGCACAAACATCAATGTTTTCATGCGCGCGGATGTTTGTATCATATGTAGTTGTGTGAAACGATGATACAATCTTTGTTTTGGAACCGGTACATATATGTTACATGAATTATATATTTTCACGTCATGATAGATCGTATATTGAGGGACTTGCGTCTTGGGGGACAGATAAAGCGATTAGAATTCCCTTCCCGAGTGAAATTAGCAGAAGCCAGAGAAAATGCTTCTGCCGATACCACAGCGTTGGCCAACGCGGATGAGGAAGTTATTCCCCGATTAGGATTGTACGAATGAAGCGAAATGTCACGGTTCGATTGCCGGCCAGTTCGATCGATTCGGCTTATTTCGACGGCGCGTCGCAGCGGTTTGACGTCAAGGAGGCAATGTACCGTGTTGTTGTACTCATCCAATCGCACGGAAATCGTTTTTCCTAATTATGTTTAACTCATATTTTCAGTGATTAGTTTTGTTAACGTTACAGGGGATCGTTGATCACTTGCGGACAATAAACCACTTCCCGTCAAATGTTAAATGCTAATCGCGACAAAGCTGCAAATTTCAAGTTCGAGAAGTTAGAAGTATTAATTGAAAAAAAAATGCTATATCATATATATATTCACAAATAATAGATGTGATATAAATTATGGAGAAATAATATGTAATAATATTTAGATATGTGATAATATTTAGATATAACACAATAACATTGTAGATAAATTTACAAGATTAGTAAGCAATTATTAACATCTCTTCTTTATTGAATTATTGTTTTCATTGTATAAAAGAGGGGGAGAGAGAGGAGAAGAGGGAAGGGGGAGAGAGAGAGAGAGAGAGAGAGAGAGAGAGAATCGTACTTAATTTTATTAAATCTTTACTCTCCGAGCGATCACCTCAGAAAGAGACTATTGTACGACAACCAAACGCTAACGAAATCTGTCGACGGCATACAAGAACTCGTATTATTAACAAAACACGTTACTCGAGAGAATAACTTTGTCGCGAATCGAAACGATAATTTGAATACAATTACATAAATTGGTTCAATATGGCACAAAAAATTGACTTGACTGCGATAGGAGAAGAAGGAGCACTAAACGGCAGCTATAAATTTTCTTAAAAAGAGAATGCATTCTGATGGATGACACGTGACTCGTAATTCTACGGCAGCCATTATTAAATCGGTCACTCGCAGCCACGCGAGTTTTCACGTGCAATTTATCCGACGCTGCAAACGGTAATTGGCAGTTTTACAGCAGAGATAACGTTCATCTCCTGATCCCAAGGAGCGCCAATGCGCATATAATGCACTTTAAATGTACATTGAAATCTGCATTAAAAACGGATTGTAAATGCATTTTTAAAGCACATTTTTGTCCTGCATTATATCCGCATTTAATGCACTTTTTGGCAATGCATTCTAAAAAATATATCTATACTTATTGAGAAACCCAATTAAATCAATTTGTTTAAGCGGAAAGTACAGACTTTTGTATAATCCGGGAAAAACTTTTCATATACAATTATATAAAATTATATATACCTATAATTATACAGTATAAAAAAAATTGATATATTTTATATATAATTATATTATTATATTTTATATATAAAATATGTCCACTTATATAACATTTTTTCCCAGGAATGCATAACATATAATGTAGAACAGAATGAATTAACCAAACTCCTTTCTTTTTATGAAATAAAAGGAAAGGACGGGATTGATTCATTCGTTTATATATTGTATGCTTTGTACAAAAGTATGCTTGGGCCTAAATTCTAAGGAGACTTAAAAAGTGCATCTACACATTGATATTTTGATGCAAAAATAAGAACAAAGATATTATTACTAATTTTATATACTAATACAAATATATAAATATATATAAATATATAAATATATAAATATATAAATATATAAATTAAAATATATAAATATATATAAATATATTATTATATATATATTTATTATATAATATAATATATTATTATTAATGTACATCATTATTAATTTTTTATTAATTTTATTACTATTTTTCGATCGGTCTATTACAGTAATATTCGTTCTTCTGATTGGTCAATTAAATGAAGCAATTCAATTCAAAATCCAAGCTAACATTATTTGTCAACAAAATGTCAGCTTGCTAGCTACTTAATGTTGTAGGTCAAGTCTGGATGCATCCTGAAATCTGCAAATGTCATGCGTAAAAATATCATTAGAATTCGTGAATTTTAAATGCATAATTAATGCGATTTTGAAACCAACGTAGTCGTTCGCGAATTAAAAGCGCATTATGCGCACATTGGCGCTTTTTGGGATCCTGATATTCTCTGATACTTCTCACGCGACAGCTTCGGATAGCGACAGCCTGGGTTCGTTTCCACTGTTCCTTTGTCGGTAGAGAAAACGTATGTCCTTTTACACCCTTCACTGGTTCAGCCACAGAACGAGCGCTGGCCGGGAATTTTCCACGGGTACACGCAAGCTGTTCGGTTCCCTTTTAATCGGGGCCATGTTACGCGCCGATTGGTCTATAATAGCTTACTATGTTATTCTCACAATTTCTCACTATTTCTCGGATAAATAATAATTGTTTTCGTTGAAATTTTCGTACTTCTTAGGTTCTTTTCGAAAAAGTTAGGTTAAGTTACATCGCGAGCCAAAATTTAGTTTATTTACTGATATTCTTTTTAGAATTAAAATTACAGAAGAATTAGATTACGATGCAACGCGGTAATTAGTGCATGGTTTACAATCAATAAAAATATTCTTGTACACGTTCTACAATACACTGACCTTTACCTTCTTGAAAAAAACGCTCCACTCACTAATTATTGGTTATTGTAACAAATATTGCCGAAGTTTTGATGGGTGAATTGTGAGGATGCCTACAAAAGATCTGGGATGGGAGATCTGGATTAAATCCTGGTTGAAATAATATTTTTTGCAATAAATTTGTCGCCGTTTTTAAGATTTTTAATAACATCAAATTATTAATATGCTCATAAGATGTTTATTAGCATCAAAATTATTAAATTGCTTCCCAATTTAATATATGAATTATTACTCTAGTTCTGTTTATGATTGTATTTCAAGATGCAAAAGTTTCGGTGCGCAGTTTGCACAATTGGATATGAATAAATTCACATTAATACTTAAGCACTAAGATCCGCTTTGACAAAATAATAAGATTATTTCTCTCAGTTAATGAATAAAAACATTTTCTATTTATGTTACTTTATTATATGAATGTTTCGACTTAACTTTAAAATATCTTTAGCGATAATAAATGTTGTTAAACGAAAACAAGAAAAATGGAATCATTTTTTATAAGATTGCCAAAACTAAATGTTATAATATTCTATTGGCAAGACGGAGGCAAAAGTTCATTGTCTCGAAATTCTAATAAGTAAGCAATGAATTCTAAAAGAATATGATATTTAAAAGACAATGTAAAAAGTAAGAAATAACCTATTCCGTTATGTGGGAGCGAAATATCAAATCAAATTCAATAAGAAAAGTACAAAAAAGTCCGCAAGTTCAAACACAAGAACGAATAGTGAAATATAAAATTAGAAACGTTCGTCAAGAATATATTAAAATTTATAAAAATAGATACATATCTAAAAATAATAATGATTAATATGAGATCTAAGCTCTAGTGAATAAAATCATCCGAGTAATCATAAGATAATGAGTCTACGCATGTTATTGGTGTGTATATATGTTTATTCAAATATATATTAGATTAATTACGCAAACGTTTCGATCCTTTAGAATCATCTTCATTGCTATTCTAAGTAACACTTTCGTTGCGAATTATTCACAACATCTATTGTGCCAAAAAGTAGGAGTAATTTTAAAGTTGGCGACAAAGTTCTTTTGACTCATTCCAGGTTTCAAAATAAGAATTTTGACATGATTATAAGAATTCTTTTAAACAATGGATA
This sequence comes from Acromyrmex echinatior, assembly GCF_024713525.1. Classification (NCBI taxonomy): domain Eukaryota; kingdom Metazoa; phylum Arthropoda; class Insecta; order Hymenoptera; family Formicidae; genus Acromyrmex; species Acromyrmex echinatior. Next base: position 4,398,023 of record NC_141862.1, on the reverse strand, counting down.
CCAGTACCCAGTAGATTTAATTTTTTCTACAATCAAGAAGAGATTTCACAAGAAATTTAAGATGTTAAATAAAATAACAGATTCTATAAAAGTAGCTTTTACAAAACATGACAACGAAAAAAAGAAAAAACATATTTAACATTACCTTTTATCTCAGGCATATATGAAAAAATAAGCAATTTTTTTTTAGGAATAAATAAAACAATATGCACGGCGCATTCGGAAATTAATAATTATTGAATAAATATTGGGAAAAAGTTCGTGACGGTTTTTTAGTAAAATTCAAGTGTTTTTCTTAGAATATTAAAATTAATTTATTTAAACCAAATATGCTTCATTATTTTCAATAATATTTTGCCATTTTTTGGGGCAGAGCCATAATCCCATCGCGATAGAACTTCTGTGGTTTCTGATCGAAAAACTGTTTCAAGTGATTTTCACAGGCCTCTTTTGAAGCCAGCTTTACACCATTAAGAGAGTTCTGCAGAGACCTAAACAAACGATAGTCTGAGGGTGCTATGTCAGGACTATACGGTGGATGTATTAAGACTTATCAGCCAAGCTCTCGCATTTTTTGCCGAGTTATCAAAGATGTGTGTAGTCGAGCATTGTCGTGATGGAAGACAACACCCCTCCTAGTGATTAATTCTGGCCGCTTCCTCTCAATTACTTGTTGTAATCTCCAATTGTTCACAGTAGAGTTCGGAATTAATTGTTTGATCGGACGATAACAGCTCATGAACGATTCCCTTCCAATCCCATCACACACACACAACATCACCTTCTTCGTCATCAATTCAGGTTTTGCGAATGTTTGTGCCTTCCTTTATCCACTATCTTTTGCGAGTTTGATTGTCGTACGTGATCCATTTTTCATTACCAGTTATCATTCTCTTCAGAAATGGCTCAATTTCATTCCGTTTCAGTAGCGTATCGCAAATGTTATAATAATTCGGTCCATCATGTTCTTAACACTCAACTCGTGAGAAACCCAAACATCGAGCTTCTTTTTGTATCCAGCTTTGTGTAAATGATTTAAAACTGTTTTGTGGTCGATGCCTAGTTCCCTGGCAATCTCCACAATGCTCACATGCTTATCACGCTCGACTTTTTCCATGATTTCATCGGACTTTTCAGTGATTGGTCGACCGGAACGAGTTTCATCTTTCACATCGAAATTTCTAGTACGAAAACGAGCGAACCATACTGTTCCGTACTCCTGATTTTAATAGAGTATCTTCACCATAAATAGCACAAATTTTTTCACAAGCCTGTGCAGCATTCTTGCCTATATCATAATAATACTGCAAAATGTAACGAATTTTTTCCTTATTTATTTCCATTTTCAAAATAAAATAACTTTTGATCCACTTCATCGATTTCTTTTTCGGCTCAAAACAAAGGTTGAAATATCTTTTTAAACGCACGTCTAGTGTTGTCGATGCGATTAGTAGTTATCGACTGCTTGTCGGGATTAAAGTCGTAAGAGATCCGGGTTCAACTCCCAGCCGAGGCAATATTTTAAGGTTATTACAGTTTTTTAAGATTAATTTGGGAAATTTGGGGGGATTATTAACATTTCAGATCAATTGCGTTTAATGCCTACAACCATATCGGTACGTAATTATCATTTCTGAAATTAATTCATTTGTTTGAAAAATATATATATTAGTTCAACATCTCAATACTCAGACCGTAGTGGCACTTCGGATTTTAAAGTAATGTTATTTAACATAAACGGTCTTGTTTCCTATCTTATTGTGAAAGAAATATATTTTTATATGTAATAAAAAATTTTCTTAAATGAAAACTATTCTTTATGTAATAAAAAGATTACGGTTATGGCTTAATGAAAAAAATAATTTTTTTATTTACTTTTATTTTTCCAGTTCAATTTATTATTTACTGTTTCGCATATCTGTATTCTTGTTTTATTAACTATACTATTAATTATTGAAATTGCATTGTATCGCCGCCAAGATTTGAACTTACGATCCCTAGAACGATAGTCTAATACACTTACGTTAAACTAATCGCACACTTGTGATTCGAATCATTGCCAATGTTACTTATACCTCCTATTGTAACCATTCTTAATTTCATGCTTCTGCTGACAGTTTATTTGAAGAGATTACCTGGAAATGAAGTAATACGCGATATTTATTCACTTAGTTAGGAAATGATAATGACAAAGTGACCGTCCTCAGTGACCTCAGTTTCGAGAAACACCGACCGTGGCGGGCGTGTTTTGTCTCACTGCGATCTGAATGTTGCATGTTTTTGAGCATAAATAGCCGGCTTTGACTGCACTATTTGTGTTTGTGTTCTAGTATTTTTCTTCTCCAGCCTATCCCATCCTTGTTGCCATTCTTTTTGTCGAATATTCTCGGCATCAGCATGATACTTATCAGTATCCGGCTGATAGATTTTTTAACCTGAATAGTAAGATTAATAGTAAGATTAATCGTAAGATTAATATCGCAGAGCAGAGTGACACTTTTTTCTGACAGATTTTTTCGTTTTATGAAAAAACACGTCAAGTTTAATTATATTGTTTTTTCGCGTGAAAATGAAGGTTTGACAAGAAGAAAGAATAATATTATAATTCAATTTAACACCTTGAAAATCAATGAAATTAAGCTTATTTGATAAGATTTTTCATAAAACGAAGAAATCTGAAGTAGCGTCACTCTGCCCCGCGAGTCTAAGATATTGATCGTTAAAGATTGTTTTACTATTCAGGTTAGAAAATCTATCATAGCCACGAAATACTGCGATGCGAACAAACGCTGTGGTCATATTTTCATGTGAGGCGCGAGCCGTCGTAGGCTACGTTAAACTGTAATATCTTTAATAAATTTTACTGCGAATACTAATCCATTTCTATCAAGCGCAAGACTAGGCCTCTTATGGACCATGTCAGATTTTTTTAAGTGATTATGGTGGGGTAAAGAAATGACAAAGTATCGTAGCACTGACCAGTATCATGACGACAAAATTTCTACCAGGGAACCATTTTCGCTTTAATCGTTAGGGAGTTTTTGCAATAACGTAAATCCAGATATAATGAACGCTAAAGTCACATTATTCTTTTCTTAAGTATAGGGTGCGGCAGAGAAACTTACTTTTTTTAAAGGTTAATAAAAACGAAACTATTGCAGATATCAGTATAATTCTTTTTTCCCCTTACAGATCACCTCATCAAATTTTTTTTCATGCACTTTTGAAAATTACATCTATCAAATGATGGCCGCCGTTGTCTATGCACTGATTCAGTCGATTTCTGAAGTTTCGCGTTACTCTCTGAATCATGTCCACCGATATTTCGGCGATGGCGTTCCGAATGTTTGTCTTCAGGTGAGCTAGGGTCTGTGGTCGATCGTTGTAAACGATAGACTTCAAATAACCCCATAGGAAGAAGTCGCATGGAGCCAAATCTGGAGAGCGCGCCGGCCAAGGAAGATCGCCTCTGAGAGAGATAAGGCGGTCAGGGACGTGTTCCCTCAACAATTCCATCGAGGCCCGTGCTGTGTGGGCCGTGGCTTCGTCTTGTTGAAACCACACATCTCCGACGTCCATTTCTTCCAGATGTGGAAGGAAAAATTCTTCGATCATCTCCCTGTATCGAGTTGCATTCACCGTGACAGCGCGCTTGTTTTCCTCAAAAAAATAAGGACCAATGATCCCGACCGACGAAATTGCGCACCAAACGGTAACACGTTCACAATGGAGAGGGGTTTGGTGAAGTTCATGTGGATTTTCAGCACTCCAGTAGCGCATGTTCTGTTTGTTGACACAGCCGGAAAGGTGAAAGTGAGCCTCGTCGCTGAAGAACGTTACCGCGTCGTGGGGAAGGCTTTCAAGGAGAACTTCACATGCAGTTTCGCGGGCCACGAAATCGCGGTCAGTCAACTCCTGCACAACAGTCAGTTTGTACGGATGAAATTGGAGTTCGTTGTGAAGGATTCGTCTCACAGTTCAATCCGAAAGCAGCCGCATGTTTGCGAGCAGAACGACGGGGGGACTGCAAAAATGACTGTCTCAACATTTTCCGGAGTCCTGGCTGTTCTTACAGCTCCTAACCTGCGTTTAACGACGCTGCCAGACTCCTGAAATGCGGTAACCCACGAAAGAATCGAATTCCGGCCGGGGATTGGACTGCGAGGAGGAATAATGAAGTGCGCTCGAAAGGCACGTTGAGTGGCGACAATGGAGCGGCCATTACCAAAGTATGCCTCGACGGCGAACGCGCGATTTTTCGTCCAAAGCATGATCGAGATTGGCTGTGGGGGGAACAAAAATTGAGGACCTATCCTCTCGGACGCACCCCCTCTCAGCTCCCTACCTTCACCCCTTGCCGTTTGGCGCGTTTTTCAAAAAAGTAAGTTTCTCTACCGCATCCTGTAGTTATTAAGAAGAAGATAACCTGACTTTAGCATTCACCGTATTTGGATGAACAGTATTGCAAAAACTTTCTGTTGTTGATGCCTTTTTGACACACAGTTTAAATCTTTGCGCACTCTATCTTTGTTAAATACTTATTTTTTATATTTTTATATCTATAAAGGAAAAATCGATAATTGTATATATTATTATCTACAATTTTATTTACAGTTATTTCAGCACATTAATATTTTTCTAATATGATGTCTGATTGATTAAATTATTATTAAAAGTTGCTTGTCAATTTAATGTAATTTGTGATATTATTATAGTAGTTTAATTGCGTATATAAATTCGGAAAAGCAACTCGGCGCGCAGTTCGAATGATTATGAATATGGTATATATGCATGTACATATATAGTATATATGTATTTCACATTGAATTATTTAAGCTTTAAAAATCTAGCTTGGACCGTTATTTTATAGGTTATAGGTAATTTAATTTCTAGTATTGATTATGTTTTCACATATACGGTCTAAAATAAAGATTTTTAAAATTGTTTAGTATTATCTACATAAAAATAATTAACTGTTTATATAATAGAAGCAAACTATATAGAACCTAATCTATCTTTTAGATAGACTTTATTTGCTAGCGATTCTGATTATTGTGATTATTTATTATATTGGTGAATGGCGAATAATGAGAAATACTTTGCAATAGTACTTACTCGATTGATCGTTTTCTTATTTATTGTCCCTTGATTTGTTTATATAACAAAGTCACTTCTCTCAATGTAAAAACAAATGTAATGAAATATATTCAAATATTGTGAAAAAGTGACATATAATTTAAGAAATTATGTTACATCGTAGTGATGTAATTTTATAACAAAGTACAATCTCATAATTTTCGTGTATAATTGTTACAGACAGTGTACAATGCAAATGCAGTGTCCTGCAAATGTAATTAAAACATATAATTTACACATCTTTTTCTATTATTTCTGTTGAAAATTGTTTTTATAATCTTTATACGAATTGGAACATTTTTCAGAAATTCTCAGAAATATTCAGAAAGTTTACATCTCTCAGAATTTTTCATACATGTGGATTCTGAAATATTTTGAAATTTCTCTTCCCATAATTTTTAAAAAATATTTTTATATTTTTTAGATTTTATAAAATTTCATCAGAAATTATACTTACAAAAAATCATGCTTAAAAATCTTAGGGTATTTCATAATTAATACATGGAAAATTCTGAGAAAAAAGATGTATTATAGATTTTCTGAGAAGTATTACAATTCGTATAAAAAATGTGAAAAAGTTATAAAATTAAATAGAAATTCTGAAAAATTATATAATTTTGAAAAATTATGTGAAAAATTCTGAGAAAAATATTCACCAGAGATAACTTAATGATGTAAATGTATTTTATATTTGTTATCAATTTATAGAAGAGAAAAAAATGGTACACGGATATAACTTAATTACATTTAATTTACACAATTATGTTATGTGCTAAATACATAACAAAAACATGTAACAAAATTATTATATATATATCAGGCTATCAGGAAACACAGTAGTGTCTCGACGCTAAGACAATGCGTAGCGTCTAGCACGAAACACTACCATGGCAAGTCAGCGAATTGCGAAGGATCGAGATTATATCTCAATAAGAACCGGTCATGTTCAATGTACGCTTAATCGATAGCATACACTCTGGTTATATAGTACATACTTTTATTTTTCCTCTTCGTACTCTACGAATGGAGATATTGCGACACAAAATCTGAATCTGAAATTTTTAATGTAAGATACGTCGTCGTCATCGTCGCCACTACGGAATAGAGGAAATGTTTTTTTGGAATTTTTGCACAAACGTGGCCTTAGCAATATATGGTCAGCGAGCGTTGCGAGTGTTGCGACGATTCTGCACATTTTATATATTCTACACTCTGCAGAGATTATAAGTGAAGTTTACGGTCACGCGATCACGAAGGAGTTGAATAAGTGCAATTGTGATTAAAGTTATATATAATACCTTACCTCAAATTATTGATAAAAATAGTTTTAATCGATGCGTTTTCACGTAAAAATAATTTCTAGAAAGGTAAAAAAAGCGTTAAGAAAACGTGCTTCTCGAATAAAACCTAAGTATCCAACGCAATTAATAGTAATTTTAATTTTTCTTCAAGGATATTCTTATTGAAGATCCTCTTATTCCAACCCAAGTAATGGCAACTTTAATTCTCTGTCAAAAATTATTATTCCTCGAAAAAACTAATGTATTAAATGAAAAATTAAAACTCAGATGCTACAATCTTAACACAGTAAATTCAATCAAAGTAAAAAGTAAAACACTAGCGGTACTATCTTTTGTTATTTACTCTAATGATATGTATCATTCGTATAAAAGATTTAATATAAAAAAAATTGGCGCCAAGTTAAATTCTTCAAAATTTTATGTATTATTCATAAAAAAGCTTTGATATCAACAGTTAACGCCAAATTAAATTCCATGTAATTCGGATATTAAATTAAATAAATAATATTAACTTTAATGATATGTATTATTTTTATAAAAGATTTGATATCAACAACTGGCACCAAATTAAGTAAAGAATATAATCCGTAATTGCGTTATCTTGTCCATTCAATTACCAAAAAAAGTTAAAGAAATAAACACTTCTAAATACTATTCCTATGAAGCGAAAAGGTTACTAAGTTGTTGATATTAGGAATGGAAAAGTTTCTAATTCCCGTTTTTGGACTTTGATCGAAAACTTTTTTATATTGCGTTCAGTATTTTTGATAAATATGATTCAAATATGGATCTCTTTCTTATTAGTAAAGGGCAATTGAAAATTCTCATCTAGCTATTTAAGATATTGTACTTTGATGGGAATCTGTGATGAAGATAAGTTTATTAAGCAAAAAAAAATCCTACTGAATAATGACTACCCATTCGAATTTATTTTTAAAAAATTATTTCACAGAGACTCAAATATCACACATATATATAATAAAGACATCACAAAGAAGAGACAAACTATAGATACTAACAAAAAATTGCTTCGATTTATTATTCCATACGTCAATAAAATATTCGATAAATTTAAGAAAATGATCAATGGCACAGTATCAAAAATTGCATTTTACAGTGTTAAACTGCGAGGTTTGATTAAAGTTCACAAAGATCTGTTATCAATCAGTGCATAAAGTAATGTGGTATATAGGATTGCCTGCAAAAATTGTGAAGCCTCGTATGTAGGGCAAACAAACAGACAGGTCAAGACAAAAATATCTGAACATCGCAATCATATCGCTATAAAAAAACGTCAGTTAGCCTCAGTGATCATAGATCATAGGTTACAACATGATTATGAATTTGATTGGGATAATGTGCGGATATTGGACAGAGAAAGAAATTTCAATAAAAGATTGACTTCCGAAATATTACACATTAAAACACAGAAAATGAACCTTAACCTACAAACTGATACACAATTTCTTGACCATGTTTATACTTCGATTTTCGAATCCATCTAGTACAAATTTGTTTATGACATTGCTTCTTATTAGTCATATATCAGTGATGACACGTAGAATTATTATTGCTTAGTAACCTACATGTCAATCACTCTCATGAAATGAGAAGCATTGCGTATAACTGATACAATTATTCATAATTTTAATATTTGGTGAAGAACGCTAATTTCATAATGTGTATTGATGACTACCGATGTAATGTGTTTGTACAATCTGTTTGCAATTTGATGAGTGATTATCCGTGCTCGTTTCTGCACATACGAAGTTACCCTAGACCTTTATTGTTTAATTCGTAATGTTATCATAGTCTATTTTGTGGAACTTTGTTTGTTTTATCGGATTAACTAACCATGATGAGACATAAGGAAACATCGTAGTAAGGCGGATAGTCGGCACCAGATTGCAGAATAGTTTAATATTTAATTAATGTATTTCGTTGAGCATGACGTAAATTAAGTCGGAACGCATACAAAAGTAAATAGATGTCAAAATCAAAGAGATAATATATATTGAATGTCTACTACTATATATATATTATATTAGCGCACTAACAACTGCGTAGACTCCTATTTTCCTAAATATTTTGTACTTTAATTTATTAAATTATTTCCAATGTAATTTTTGTTTTTACAGCAGAGAATTTATTTTGATTAGGTATTTATTTGCTTTGAAAATACAAATTCTCTGCTTTAAAAATAAATTTTGTACTGTAAAAATAAAAATTATACAAAAAATAATTTGTGTTTTTATAAAAGGACATCAAATCTAACATACACACATACATTGTCTGTCAAGAGTACTTTTCTCTATGAACGTTTCATACTTTTGTATATTTCTAAAAATATTCTTTCTTATTCAAATCATATAAAGTTATTTAGTTTGAATGACATAACAAGGAAATGGCTTCCTTACATATACATATATGATGAGAATATTGAGATTTGGATGAATATTGCATTAGTAATCAAATCAATTATTAAATAATTGTTATATGGATTTGTTAATGACAATTACATCGCGTTACTAAATGTGTAAGCTATGTTGGATTGATACAATGTGATTTAATACATCAATTAAATTATGAGACTGCCAATTACAGTCAAAGTTAGATTGGAGCAATATATCAATATGTATTTTGAATACAATTATCTCAAAACTATGATTGTATGCCAATTATTTTTGGATTTATAATTCAATTAATCTGAGATGATAATTGTTCGAAATGCAGCTAACACGAACAGTTTTTGTCGATTTGGCGTACGTGCGACATGCGGATCGAAAGCTTCTAGAAGAATTCCAAGCGTCCTTAGAGGTTTCCAAAACTTGGCCATCACCTCCTCAATAAAGTCGAAAAACAATAAGCTAAACCGCACGTCGCACATACGCAGATCTCAATCATTATAACGGCGAACCAACTCACCGGTCGCAGCGCACGCGCGATCGCATGACGTAAAACGCGTAATATGTGTACATCCCAATCAAGAATCCAAATTTAACGGGCGCGCAGTACTTGGTACGCTCGAAATTGCCAATCTCCGCCCGAAACAGAGGGTCACCTCAAAATTTTCAATTTTGCAAGAATTTCATAGGCGAATACAAAGGGAAGCCTTTGTTCTTAAAAGGCAAAATCGAGATGCAATGACTCTCTTCTTCTTCGCTGTTCTCGAGTCAAGGCTTCGCTACAAGTGCAATCGCCTAGGAGACACTTCGCTGCCAGAAAACCGCCGCGTTTGATTCGCAATTGAGAATTCGCGTAAATCGAAATTCAGTCAAAACGCCGTCTCATTCAAAATTTTCTCGCTATCGCTCTCACTCTAACTCGCTCTCGAACAATAATGATTTCTCAAAATTAAATTAAAACATATGAAAAACTTATTACGAAAAATATTACCTAGGTCGAGAATCGAATTCGTATTTCATGTATACGTCATGTTTCCATGCTAACGTTCTAGCGCGCGTTCTCACAGAAAAATACTTTTCGCAATAAGTTCTTTACAAATTTTAATTTAATTTTAGGAGGATTAGTATCTCAGATTGCAAGTTCGAACATAATAATTTTACATGTGTAATCAAAGTTTTGAAATAAATGTATATAAAAATAATAATTGTTAGATAATTCAACGAATTTACCTGTGAAATTCGATCCTAATTATGCCCTTTGTCTCGTTCGGATGGAAACTATGTAGTCGTGTTCCTGCGCGCCTACGCGCAGCGTGCGCGCTACGGTCTCTTAAGTTCCAAGCTCCAAGACAAATCGCTGATTTGTGGGAGGGTAGAGAAAAAGGAAATAAAAAAGAAGTAAGGAATCCATTTGGATGAGACAAAGAGCATAATTAGGATCGAACTTTACAGGTAAGTTCGTTCTATCTAACAATTATGTCCATATATGTCTCGTTCTAATGGAAACTATGTATCTGTTTAGAGCTGCGATTTGCCGCGGAAGAGACTGGCTGAAAAGACGGCTAGAAATAAAACAAAATGTGCTAATACAGAGATTATACAAAAAAATTATACAAAACAATTTTCTACAGAAGATATATAAAAGGGGTTATCCCTGGCACTTACAAGGAGTGTTTTAAAAATTTAAATGGAGAGTAAAGGAAAATCCGAAGGGAACGAGGACCTCGCGTGTTTCTTTCCTTATCTTCTAGCTTTCTTTTTTTTTCCTTGATAGTGAATCGAGCCATGTCTCTCGCGCGTTGGGCACAGATATGTCTAGGAAAGGAGAATTAGATTACTAAAATTCTCTGGCTTCAGAATGGGTCTATTGTAAAACTCGGCGAATATCTGATATTTGCCGATCCAACCTGCGGCACGTTTGATTAGATTCAATAAAACGTTATTACGAAATTAATGAAATAGTTGACCTTATGGTGTTACAAGTAAGAGGAAATCTTGAGCACTTCTTAGGCTAGAAACTCCAACATTTGAGGAGCTGATAGAGAATAAAGATGTCGTGGTGTCGGCAGAAGATCCACCAAAAGCGTAGAGCATGGGTATACTACTTGTCCGTTGAATCTGCTAAGGAGGCCAAAATGGCTGTTTTTTGCTGCTGGTGGCATTAGACAGGACGCAAAAACTTCCCTGATATACTCGCGAATGTATATCCTAGGTCTTCTAGGCTGGGTGATGATTCCTGAAAGGAGATGAAAGAAGAGAGTAGATAGAGGGAAGAATTAACGATTGTGACCAAAGGAGACGACAGAATAGCGGAAACAAGGGTTGAGACGGTCACCAGGGCACCACTAACATGCCCGCCGCTCCGTCATCTACTATCTTCTTCCGAACTTGCGATAAGAGGATGAACGGATGGAACGCGTAGAAAAACAGTCCCTCCCACGCGAAAATAAATATGTCCACCGCAACTGAGTTTGGATCTGAGAGTCAGGATATGTAGAATTCGCATTTGTTATTAAACACTGATGTGAATAGGTTTATCTCTTTAAGATCTCTCTAGATCTAATAGATTTATCTAAAATGTCGTAATCAGGTCTGCTACGAAGCATTTTAGGGTATTAAAGGCCGCTTTAAGCTCGAGTGCGTTTATGTGGAGCGACTTATCGAAGTCAAGTCACCAACCATGAGTGCTCTCCCCAGGAGGGGAGTGTCCTAACCGTTTAAAGAGGTATTGGAAAAAATTTCTCGAACAAACTTACCCGACCTAATCATGTTGGATTGGGAAGAAGAAAAAAAGTTGCTCCGTCATCTGAAGTCTTCCTTGAGGTATGAAAGGACCTCCATTATCGTAATTGTCGTCATTTTCCAAGCTAAGAATTTTTTTCTTTTAAACCGCTTGGTATAGAGAAGTGTACAATGTATAGTTGAGCATATGGAGACGAGCGATCCAATGAAATTCGCAAATTCTTTTATGGAACAGCTAGACCGGCGAGCTAAAATAGATGTCGGGCGACGGAGGTTCTTCCGACAGTGGGGAGATATTGCGATAGATTGCTTGGTAGAGTTGAAGATGAAGTTTAGATATAGGCAGTTGGACGACGGGTCCAAAGAGGATTTTGAGAAATTGATCATGAAGTCTAATGCCTGAAGAAGATTCAGGGACGCTGCGATGTTGGTCTGGCATCTTCGCTGGAGGAAGCTAATACCAGGAAATCATCTAGATATATCAGATGTACAAGTATGAAATGCGGATTTTTTAAAAAAAAAAACATGTTAAATTCGGAAGAATGATAAAAAGTAGTTTATTCAAAGTATGCTCCATTGTTAGTTACATTTTTCCCATCTTTCGAATAATTTGTGGATACCACGCCAGTAAAAATTTTCCCCTTTTGCCGCGAACCATTCATCGAGCCATTTTTTCACATCTTCGTACGAACCAAAGCGCTGCTCAGCAAGTGACCCATCTATGCAAACAAGTGGTAATCGGAAGGAGCCAAGTCTGATGAGTAAGCCGCATGGGCTAACACTTCCCAGCTGAGTGCTTCCAACGTGTCGCGAACCGGTTATGTAATGGAGCATTGTCATGGAGAAAAATGATCTTGTGTTGCCTTTTTCGATATTCTGGTCGTTTTTCGAGCGAACGGTTCAAATCGATCAATTGTTGTTTGTAGCGTTTGGTATTAACCGTTTCAGCAGGCTTTAATAGCTCATAATAGATCACACCTTCTGGTCCTACCAAACAGCAGAGCATCGTCTTCCTGCCAAAGCGATTCGGTCTTGCGGTCGATGTGGATAGTGCGCTTGGGTCTACCCATAATTTTTTGCGCTTGGGATTCTCAAAATATATCCTTTTCATCCCCAGTAGATACGATGCAAGAACGACTTTCTTTTGTATCGTTCGAGCAAAATTTCACATGTGTTTTTGCGCCTCTCCATCTGCCTCTCGTTCAACTCTGTGGTATCCATCTGCCGAACTTCTGAATCTTTCCTATCTCTCGTAGGCGATTGGGAACAACTTGTTGACTAACGCTTAATTGCTCTACGAGTTTTTTTTATGTTTGTGAATCGTCTTCGTCCAACAATGCTTGCAATTCTACATCTTCCTTTTTGACGATTTTTCGTGTTGTCTCAAATCCGCACTTCATACTTGTACATCTGGTAACTGATTGGAAGCTTTTTTTGCGCAAATATGTGACTGCCAGTGGAGGATGTTCGTAAAAATGTAGGGGGCCTAGAACAAGGTTTCGTGGAAAGACGAATGGTAACGCGATAAATTCATAAATTGTGTCGCGCCATCGGAAACGTAAAATTTTATATGATCTTCGGCAATCGAAACGGGAAACTAGACGTCCTCCAGGTCAAAGGTGGTCACTTGTGATCCCGGGAGCATTAGAAGATTAGATTTTGCTAATGATATTGAGTGAGGGCTTGATAAAGGCTTTCTTGGTGAGAGAAAGGCGATAGTTATAGTCCAAAAGTAGATGGACGCCCTTCACAAAATATGTCACAGCTGATTTTGTCTCTTCGTCGAGGTTTTGTGAAATTTCGAGCTTTAGTATCAGCTGTCCTCGTTCGGGATTCTGAGCATATTGAGTTTAATATCACTGGGTTCCAGGTAAACGATGTTGCGGGTGCCTGGGCAAATAGCTCAAAGGTCAGAGAGGAGGATTCTGGAGTTAGAATTGCGATTTATGAGTCAGAAATTTTTGTGGCCGGCGGTTCCGCAAACAAAATGTTTCAGTTAACCGGAAGCTCCTCGTTGTTGCTGCCCTGCATAGCTAAATCAAAGGCAGAGAATAAGTAAGGGAGGAAGAGATCGTCAGTTATGTTCCTTCTTTGCCAGATATAACTTAAATAATTGGATCGACAAAGGAACATATCTGTTCAACGCCCCGGTCGGCTTTCTGTACTCTGCCCCGAGATAAGAGGGGATGATGCGGCGGCTGCCGTTAAGTTCCTGTCTGTCGGTGAGATTCGCTTAGCCGGCGCCATAACCTCATAGGTAAGATCGGGTTTGGTCATAGTCATGTTGGGCGAGAAGATCCCGAAATTGGTCGAGAAGCCTCATCAAACTCTCTCTGGACAGCGAACGTCGGGCTGAGTCCTTCGATGACCGTCATTCCGTCGAAGAACGGGAAGCACGCGAACTTTCTTTCCGCGATTTATTTCGCGAGTGTTTTCGTGAGCTCGATTTTTCTCCATGCTAACAAGAGTGATATCCTGGGAATACTAATCTTTCTCTGTGTCTCTCATTTTTTCTCTTATTTTTCATCATGTTGCTAATAATTTTGAAAAACACAAGCTCATTGTTGTCGACGCTAGCGAACAAAATAAAATGAGACAGCACGCACGCCGCGCGTAGGCGCGTAGGAGGCATAGTAATCCCAGCCCCTATGAAGCAGCACATATGGCGCGTAAAGATACATCTTCGCTTTTAACGATATTTAAAAGCTATTGTCATAACACATGCAGAAGCACGACTACATAGTTTCCATCTGGACGAGACATATGGGCATAATTCTTAAATATTTAACTTTAGCAGTAATTGAAGCTCTCGTATTTAGTTGATTTATTTATGAAAACGGTTTTGTTTCAAATATTTCGAATAAAAGTGACTTTTGTTATGTATCTTTTTATTATTCCAAGTAATGACAGTTTTAATATTCTCTGTTAAAAATTATTACTCTTCGAAATAAACTATTGTACCAAATTAAAAATTAAAACCTAAATGATACAGTCTTAACTAACCAAGATGTATACTAAAAGTAAAACCTAAGTGGTAATATTTTTGTTAGTTAACTCTAATGATGTATATCTCATTCGTATAAAAGATTTAATACAATATTATAACAATTGAGTTAAATTCCACAAAATTTTATGTATTATTTATATAATATAAAAGATTACTTTTTTAAAAATGGTAAAAAAAGGCTTTAAGAAAATGCTTTTCGAATAGAACCTAAGTGATACGTTACGTATCTTTTTATTTTCTTCAAAGATATTCTTCTTGAAAGTCCTCTTGAAAGTCTCTGTTAAAAATTATTACTTCTTGAAAAAAATTAATGTACAGAATTAAAAATTAAAATCTAAATGATCCAGTTCTAACTAACCAAATAAATTCTATCAAATTAAAAAGTAAAACCTAGATTTGATATTAACAATTGGCACCAACTTAAATCCTATACCAAATTAAATAAATGATAGTAACTCTAATGATATATATTATTCGTATAATATAATAGATTTTATATCAATAACTGGCGCCAAGTTAAATCTCATACCAACTATACCAAATAAAGAATATAATCCAAGTGATACTATCTTTAACTTTTATACAATGAAACCTAAGTATATCTTTGTATTCCTATTGAAGAATCTTCCTATTCCGATTCAAATGACTTTAATTTTTCTTATATGAAATTTTTATATCGCAATTCATTCAAAGACATTTTCCTTTCCAATCAAAGTAGTAGTTATTTAATTCTTCTTCAAAAACATTCAAAACGTTATGACAAAATTGCGTTACCTTGTCCATTCAAGTGTTACCACAAAAAATTAAGGAAGTAAACACTTGACGCTGTTAGATCACAGTATAATATAGTACTAAAAATATGAACATAATGTTTAAAATAAGAAAAATAAGAAACATTCCTATGAGATACGCTCTCGAAACATAGTTATAATTATATCGTATTATAACGGATCATCATTATGCTGAGTACAGTTTAAATTACGAAATTTTTGTTTGGGTATCCAGCTAAATACAACAGACAACAATGAAGTTTTTAATTTTAGACAACAGCATAGTGATGATTTAATGATAGTATCCGCCTACCTTCTTATTAATTTGACTCTGATATTATTACTTATATACTGAAGAGAACCTAATCTTATGGTCTGTAATTGATGATTGACATATATATTATATTTCATTACATACATACAACTGTCGACTCGCATTAGCATTAATTTTCCTTTTGTTTGTTCCTATGAGAGTAAAAGTTTTTTGTATATATATATATATATATATATATATATATATATATATGTATATATATTTGTATACATATGTGATGAAGTTATAAGTTACGAAAATTGTGCAACTTACTAGGTTCAAATCTAAGATAAATAAACTTGTATTTGTTTATGCATTATGAAAATGAAAAAGAAACAAACAGTAAATTTATTTTTATTCAATGTAATATTCAGATTAAATTAATATTGCATTATAATTGTAATTATCTTTTATTATTTATTTCTATTAACTATTATTAAAATTTTTGAATTATTTTTTTTTCTTATTCGATCCAGCAACGCCAAGTGTTTACTTTTTTAATTTTTCGTGATAACACTTGAATGGACGAGGTAACGCAATTTTGTCATAACGTTTTGAATAATGTTTTGAAGAGGAATTAAGTAATTACTACTTTGGTTGGAAAGGAAAATGTCTTTGAATGAATTGTGATATAAAAATTTCACATAAGAATATAGTATTTCTCTAAGAAATTGAATTTCTATAGATTTTTTTTGGGATATTATGTTTAAACTAATTTTATCTATATATGGTTAAAATTTCAAAGATCCTAGCCAAAATGGAGTTATTCATCTTCAAAGTTTTAGCTTTTAACATGTAAACTTCTATACCAAGTCCTGCTGAAGTAATGTTTTCAATACTTTACGGCGAAAATCTTCTACAAATTTAAAAAAAAATAAATATGTAATGTAGAAATATTATTTAAAAAATGGGAAGGCTTAGCGGTACTGTTTCTGAATTTGAGTAGTTTAAATTTGTAATTTGATGGAATTCTCCTTCTCGCATGCCGAGCGGCGAGACAAAGATATGCTGTTGCCATATTTCAACTGACACGCGCTTGCGGACTAGTGTTCGTGCATATAGTACATTTATGCGTGTGTGTGAACGCTCGCCTTAAAAGTTTCTCTCTTCAAAGAGCACATATTCGTGGAGAGACATATTTGTAGGTACGTGATTAACTTTCTAGCGTGATTGTAACCGGAGAAAAAAGTTAAAGTATCATTTGAATCATATTCTTTATTTGGTATGGTTAGTATAGGATTTGACTTGGCGCCAGTTGTTGATACCAAATCTTTTATACGAATAATATCATTAGAGTCAATATGGTTTAATTTGATATAAAATTTAACTTGTCTTGTTTACGTCATAAAGCAGTCTTATTGTTATAAAACAAAGACATTTGAATAATAAAAAAATTATATAATAATGCGAAATTATATTTGCTGGGTCATTTAATATACAGTATAAATTATTTTTTTATTTGCAGATGTTCTACTTTTATATTTTACTATTCACATTTATACAATTGTTTTAACATATAGACCTTTTTGCTTTTATTATTAAAATGTATAAATTCACACACGCATGCACGCACGCACACATTCCCTGGTAAAATCCATCGTTTTCTTCTTAGAATTTGGAAACAATATTTTTTTCTCGATGATAGAATATCACAACTTTTAATTTGGGTAACTTAATTTTAAAAGTATTTCCATCTCACACTTCTATCTGTTAATACTTAACCACATCACTAAAAATAGTTCGAAATGAAGCTGAAAGTTTAAACAATAAAGTTATAACATAAATTAAATATATTTTATATTGATTATAAACTACACACCAATTATTGCACTGCACCTTCATCAATTCTTTCGCAATTTTAATTTTTACATTTTGAGAATTTTGCATATAATCTTTATAATTTTAATTAAAGAAACGCTTATTTTCGATGTCAACTATATAGGTATTAGACAAGTTGAAAGATTATAGACAAAATAAATCAGTAAGTGGGAAATATCAATAAGACACTTGATAATAATGTGTTTGATTTTATTGAAATGTAATTATCTATGCATCAATATAATATTCCAAACGTTTCGAGTCTCGATTTGGATTCTCTTCGACTTCTGTGTAACTTATCAATTGTATTTTATCTACTAAGTCTGTTATTATTTTATTGAATACATCAACACCAAGTGTCGGATCTTATTGGCATTTCTCATTTATTTATTTATATATATATCTTATGGTAAAACTAAAATATAATAAAATTATTATTATTAATATAATATTATAACAGTAATAATCATAAAAATGAAGCGCTTAACTATAATTATTTTATCATAGTCGCAAATATCCCCCAACTTTTTCTCTCATCAATACAAATTACGTATCCATTTATGTATCCAATCAAATTAAGTATATATTTAAAAATTAGAAATTTGTATTACTTCATCGCACATAAAGAGAATATTTCGGAAAAATTTGATTTTTATGCAGAATGTATAACAAGTCACGCCATACTCTTTTATCTCATTTTCTTTCACTTCGACTTCGAATTCAGCAGGGAATTGATAAGTAGAAAGAATATACGGAACTTCCATTGCATATATTCCCATACAGACATTTCTTCTTTATGACAGCTTTAGCGTTCTTCTGACCCACTTGGCTATTGTCCAAAGAATACCATGAAAACATTTAAAAACAAACAGGAAAGGTTATCATCCCGGAGTTCAACCAAAACGTCAGACAAGTATAATATCTCCTACGTAAAAATAAAATATTTAAGGGATAATAGTCATTTCTCAGCGGACAATGGCAAACTACCGAGAATATCCTTGCCATGTGCACTTCTACAAAATCGTCGTTCGGAATCGACGTTAAATTGTAGGTCTCTTATGACTGTGTACAATCAGCGTGTGCACCACAGGCATATGATAGAAATCATCATATCCTTTCGGAGGATTATGGACGGAGGAGGAGGAGTCATTTCTTAATAACGGGCGAATTTCATTAAGCGAGATGCGCGTCCACCGACCTACGACACATTCGAAATGTATTTCTGGGTGCCGACGTAGTTCCGGACGGCACACAAAAGCGACCGTGTTCACCAAACTGTTCCAAGCGACAGACCCTTCCCTTCGCTGTCCTTCCAGCCCGCATTTTCCATGAGATACGAAGACTACCGACCAATGCAATGCATAGGTGAATAGAGGGTAGTCGGTCGCTAGAAAGAAAGTTAAAAAGAGGACATAGGGATCGCGCGGGGCTACATGCGAGCGGATCCAACTGCACGGTTGGTCGCTTTGGATCGACGGTAACAAACGGGTCGGTGGAGCGGGAATCGTTTATCCAGGCTACTGTGGTTCATGATTTTTTGCGTCTGATGGAAGAATCGTTAACGGCTCTATATGAAAATTACGAATGTCGCTGAGAAATGCGGTTTGTTTTAAATTGACGAATCGTCAATGTTAGTATAAGTCCTCGCGTTCGCAGATTTTTATTATTACACTTTAGTGCAGAAAGGTAAAGCACGATAAAGGTCCGGCGGCGAAATTATCAAACCGCGGTTGGCGATTTCAAAGCAACACTCGCTCGCGGTTGAAATGCAAATTACCCTTTGAGTCTACTTATTAATTCCATTTCCCGCTGCGATCTCACTGCCGCGCGGAGTTCTTTAACGTAATAACGTCGTTTGATATTACAATAAAATAAACGACAATTTTTTTTTAATATAATAAAAACTTCTCTCGCGTTCGTACCGCGCTGCAATAAAAAATTTTAATTAATAGACAAATCGGTCTCTCGATTTTCATTACCGGGTTTTATGCTAAATGGGCAATAAGAATAGAATGCAAACGTCGTTGTGCCGTTGCAACAATGAATAAAAGACGTCAAATCGCCACTACGTATAGAGGCTGAAGAGGAAGAATGCGCTTCAGGTGAAAATTTTCTACTTCTGCTTTGCCTAAGAATGTCGTGCTGAATTCTTTAAAAGTTACGGTCAAAAAGTTATGCCGAGAATGGCGTGGCACGTATTCAACCGTGGAGTTCCGAAAATTACTCTCGACGTCCGAAGTTTCCAAATTTGCCGAGATTCGTGCGACAACGTCGTCAGCGTCGCCTGCAAAGTTATGGGGATACGTGAGATATCCTCGGACTGTTGCGTGAATGATTGTGCACGTATAAAGACGCGATGCTGTCTTTTGTGTTTCCACGTTGAATATGCGATGACATATTCATTTCTATTAGAATTATAGTTGCTTTAACATTGTTATACATATTTTATACACATGTTATTATAGACATCTTTATACTCTTTTTTTTTTAACAAAAATAAAAGTCTTTGTTTACTTTTCATTTATTGCTATACTATTTCAAATTGAAATGTCCGAAACGGAGAAAGCATATAATAAAAATTCTTGCAAAATATATTTAAATACTAATATTTTTTAATAAAAATATTTAAAAACATTTAAAATCGATAAAATAAACTTACAATATATATAAGATTCACTTTTTTTTTCAGCAGAAATTAAATCGTATTTGTTATTATTAATTTGATAGTCATAACTGTGAACATAGTTTCATTTTGTTTTTGATTATATATATATATATATATATATATATATATACGTGTATATACATATATATCTATGTATATACATATATTTGATTATATATTATACATACATGTATACATATATTTCCATTTTGAAGCCTAAACAATGTCTTCGCAAACTGATGAATAGGATCTATCCTATAGTCATCACAATCTCCTAATCTCAATCCATTATAAATCTTTATTTTTGAGGCCATTTAAAATCTATTGTGTATTCAACGAACACATCAGTAAACAATGAGAATCATTTGCGAGAAAGAATATGAAATGGATTTGAGACTATTCGAAGAATACCTGGCATTTCTGAACGAGTGCGGAACTCAATGCTAAGACGTGTAATAGCGTGTGTTGATGCATAAAGCGGGCATTTCAAAGATTTTCTTAATCATCCATAACTGAAAAGATATGTAGAACATATGTTCGTATGACATTTTTTTTACTTATTTTAGTGTATAGATTTACCTCCTAAAGTATTGATATATATTCATAAATAGACATATATATAGGGTGTATCTGAAATAACGCCCACTAATTATATAGTGCTAATAAAAAACTGAATAAAAAAATCCTTTAGCATTTTGCAATTTTCGCAATTTATTTTTAGTTACCCAATGAGCAAAATATCTAAAATCGACGTATAAAATAACTTTAAGATATTTTTAAGAGTTCTTTAAGAAACACTTTTTAAGAGTTCTTCATAAAGAATACTGAAAAATACCTTAAAATTGTCTTATATTGTATATCGATTTTATCCGTTTATTCGGCAATCTTTAGAAATTAATATATCGTTAATTGTTGCGAAAATTGCAAAATGAGTAGAGAACTTTTCGACTTAGCTTTTTATTAGGAATAGCACTATATGATGCTTTGTATATGCATAATTTATTTTCAGATATATTGTTATATTTATTAATTAACGAAACGAAAGAAGAGTTTTTGATATATTTTACAAGCTTAGAAAAGTTCTATCGATTGTAATCTTGTTTTATTGAAATATATTCCCATATTATCATATTTTGCAAAAACTTTTATTTGCTCGCTTCTGATATTATAATCTGAGACGAATGAACGGACCTTGATTAACTATATCTTAAAATGTTAATTTTATGAAAAAAGAAACAATTACGTTACAAAATAATATTTATCATGTTATAAAATAATTTGTAAATCATTTGTGACTTACGTTTGAAATAATTTTAATTGCTCGTGTGTGAAATGCGCAATTTTATAATCTTTAAAATATAACTGAACCGAGTCAAGATACTTCATGGTTCAGCGCAACAAGTTTTCACATCAAATTAATTTTCCCGTACGTTTCTGTCAATTAGTGACGCAGCGTCTCCTCCCGATAACAAGTCTCGCATACTCAGGAGAGGAGCATCATTATTAGGGCTGGCAGAAATTGAATCAATGCCTTTTGATCATGATCGCCAATTTGCATATCGGCTTCGTTTCACACGTTAAGTGTCGCGAGCGTACGTTGTCGTTGTCATAAGGCGTATTTGATGATGCTAAAATCAGCTTTGCGACTGAAGATTGGAAATTTATTCTATCCCTTTAATCCAATCGAATAAATCTTATGATACTGTCGGCGCTCACGCTATGTTAACCGAGTGAAAAATGCACATACAAAATTTTTGGATAATCCCAGAAGAAAATAAATTCGGAAAATTCAGGGGAGTGCAATGCCTTATGGGCATTTTTCGCATATTTCATGCATTGATCGATTGGTTTTTGGTTATTGACAATTATGAGATTTCGCACCGGATCAATTTTACACACCGCAACTGTTAGGTTGATCGCATCGCGGTCAACATAACCGACATGTCGATATGTTTGTAGCGTTATGTTGCAAACGATCGCGAAACGCGAATCATGTAACGCGTTACTAGAAAATATTTGACAAGCTCGTGAGTGACAAAAATTGCCATTTGCCTGACAAATGAAGCAAATTTTTGTTTAAAGAAGTACTAGATACGCACTTTTGCGTATATAGTACTTCTTTAAATAAAAGAGATTGAGAATCTACATTGCATCATTTCTCTTAAGTATGGAACGCGGTCAAAAAGTATTTGGTCTAGTCGAATGAGATTCCATTCGGGAAATTAGCAACTTTGTTTTAATAAATTAGTGAGTTTCAAGCACGGTTTTTATTTAGTCAAATCTTTCGTTTTAAAACGTTGCGTTTTCATATTAAGATAGAGAAATATGTGTATAAGATCGCATGGAGACGGTAATTGATTCGAAGTATTATAGTGCAGATGGCTCTCCTGAGAATACTTGAAAAACGAAGAAAAAATCGAAACGAGCACTGCACGAAAAGAACAACTTTACTGTATATCTATAAATATTTAAATAGATCTGAAAATAATTTTGTTGAATCATCAAAATAATTATATAGGAAACTCAACATTGCTGAACAATATTGCTAAAAGTTTTGACATTCTAACAATCAGTTTTAGAGCATCCTACATATAATTATTTAAATAGTCCAACAAAATTAACTATATCCAGCTAAACTTTTACTTGAGCAATACTGTTTCTTCCATGTGTGTATTTTTTTAGACGAAAATAATAATTCTTCTAAAGTATCGAAAAATTAATGCATATATACTACTTAATAAAATTAAAGGATTATCTGTTCCATCCTATACAAAAATGGGCAAACTTCAAGATAGAATAACTTCATAAAAAATCATCGTATAGAGATGTTTAAAAAAGCATTGTATAGCTCTCTTAGAAATATAAATAGAAATCTCTACTTATCAGATTAGTAATAGAAATAGAAACAATCTCTCCTAGAAATAGAAATCTCTGCTTACCAGATCAGTAACAGAAATAGAAATAGTCTCTCCTAAAAATAGAAATCTTTACTTATCAGATCAGTACTTTAGAAAACGATCTTACTGATATTCTGTGACACAAACATAAATGAAGACGCATCAAATCTCAAAATTTTTTACGAAATTTGCGAAGTTCCACGGAGCGAATTAAAAATTATACACATTTGTTGCTATGTTTTAGAAATTTTTAAAGAAAGAACTAGAAAATTCATTTCAAATTACTCAGTAAAAAAAAAATTGTAGCCTAAATTAAAAATCATTTTAGGAGAAAATATCAAACTTAACTTACAATTAAGTTAATTAAGAAACTTTGTTATAGTTTTAAAATGCTTTTTTGAACGTCGCTTCGCGACCATTCTTCGCGGAGATATGTGAAAGTTGAATTTGAATTATTTTCTAACGCTTAAATGACTTTAATTTTGTTGAAAAGAAGTAGGCAAAAATTTCAAGCTAAAATAACTTTGTAAAAAATCATCATATCCAGATGTTTAAAAAAGTATTTTACAGCTTAAAATCTTTACTGTTTAGATCAGTACTTCAAAAATCTTACTGATATTTTATGAAGTTACACAAACATAAATAAAGATGCATCATATCTCAAAATTTTTTTACGAAATTTGCAAAATTTTATGTCGCGAATTAAAAATTGCGCACAAATGCGATTTACAGTTTTTGAAAGAGTGAATCTATATCTATATAAAATGCTAATTTGCTTTTTTATCTATGGTTATAAAATGCTTTTCTCGATATAATGACTTTTTGCGAAGTTATTCTATCTTTGCCTATTCTATTCTTGCTTTGTTGTTGGATGGAATAGTTGATCTTTTAATCTTGTTAAGTAGTGTATTTGAAAATAATTTTATTGAACCATTAAAATAATTATGTAGGAAACTATGCTAAAAAAAATGTTGACATTTGAGCCAGTTTAAACGTTACACATATCTAGTAATTTTGTTAATTCAATACAATTATTTTTTCAGATCTATATATATATATATAGCTCTATATCTATATCTAATTTTTGGATCAGCAAAACCATTCTTTCTATGTATTGAAAGCGATGTGCATGACTCTCTAATTGAATCAATCTTCCTTAATTTTTTGGAACTGCAGTATATGATATTTTATATTTAATAAAATTCTGAGTATTTTTAATACAAATTTAGCTCGCTAATCTTAACAACAACTAATATTGATTTGACAATATTTACATTTTTATAAAATTCTTCGAACAATAATCCGTAAATTATGTTAGTATGATGTTTAAAAATAGAATTTCTGTACCTATTAGTATTACAATATCGAATGATAGAGATATATTCACTTGAAGATTTGAAACTTTCCGCATGTGTGTGTGTGTGTGTGTGTGTGTGTGTGTGTGTGTGTCTGAAAATGAGAATAACGTTATTTAGTATTCAGCACATCTCATTCGCGGAATGCGTTTTTAAGACTTTACAGTGCGAAGACCGCCCGAAGACGGACGTTTTAATCAAGAGTGTTCAAAGTAAAACCGGAATTTCTTTGGGCATCAGTAATTAGCTAATGGAACAAGATTAAGCACCTTCTTATCCCGAATGAAAAATACTGTTAAATATTCATGTCACGCAAATAAATTGCTAATTCACAGCACACGATATACATAAAAGGTAAGTTTCAAATGATAAGTTTCAATATAAAATACTGTAAGATATATATATATATATATATATATATATACCTATATGTATGTTTTATATATATATATATATTAGGTGTTGGAATTAATTCGTAGCGTTTTACAAGTGATGGGAAGTACTTTCATTAATGTATTTTTTAATGCTCATGTGAAATAAATAACATTCTTTCATTAAAAACGCTACGAATTAATTCCAACACCTAATATATTTAGTAACTATATATATAAGTAAGTAATTATATATATATTTAGTAACTATAATGTATATACATATATATATATATATGTATATACATTATAGTTATTAAATTTTGATTTGTCTTTGGAAAAATGTTGGTTCAAACTGAACTCTATAGATGTCATGTGATTAATAAAATAGTGTGGTTATTTTTCTTTTTGAATTGTCACAATTGTGTAGGTTGGCCATGTATAAAATTAAATGAATAATCATATGATCATCCATTCCATTTAATCTTTTGAAAAATTAAACTAACAATATCTTTTTAGTCACAGTTTAGACAAAACAGTTCATAATCATTTTCTTGAAAAAGCATTTGTAAGTATATTAAATTATTGAATAAATAAATAATGTTCTCTTCCGTGTTTAGCATAAGTTAAAAAATTGTCCTTTTTGCAGATAAAATATAACTGAAGAACTGTTTCACAAATTTATTCACATAAACGTAATTCCAGTGTATTTTATTAAAGATATATAATTTTAGATATTGCAATTATAAAAATATTATATATTAATTATAGAAATATATTTTTATATCTACAATTTTAATTACAAAAATTGTTTTATTTCTAGACAAGCAATGTAATTATAATGTTATTATAAATTATAACATAATTATTACATCGTATTAAAAATTATATGATTATATTAGGTGTTGGAATTAATTCGTAGCGTTTTACAAGAGATGGCACAAGCAGTACACTATTTCGTTGTTACCTATAGTT
The DNA here is from genome assembly GCF_024713525.1 of Acromyrmex echinatior. Classification (NCBI taxonomy): domain Eukaryota; kingdom Metazoa; phylum Arthropoda; class Insecta; order Hymenoptera; family Formicidae; genus Acromyrmex; species Acromyrmex echinatior. The sequence goes on along the minus strand of NC_141862.1, from coordinate 4,372,268 downwards.
CTGTATACATTGTAAACATCTATCATAGGACGTCATTTGCCGTACATAACCTTTCTTGAAATCATAAATAACAATACTGTATAATTCATTGAATATGTCAAAATTTGTGCCAGATAAAGTGTTTTTGCGGGGAGTTTTGCTTCATTACTTTAATATGAACAAAAGTGCAGCTGAAGCTCATCGTATTTTAGTGGATGTGTATAGTGAACATGCTCTGGCTGAGCAAACGTGTAGGAAGTGGTTTGCACGTTTTAAAGCTGGTGATTTCGACTTGGATGACAAGGAGCGACCTGGTCAGCCGAAAAAATTTGAAGATAACGATTTGCAGGCACTGCTCAATGAAAACTCATGTCAAACACTTAAAGAATTATCTACGTCATTGGAAGTTGACTTCTCAACAATAGGAAAACGTCTTAAAAGTTTGGGCATGATCCAGAAGGAAGGACATTGGGTCCCATATGAATTGAAACCAAGGGATATTGAGAGACGTTTTCTCACGTGCGAACTGCTGCTTCAACGGCAGAAAAGAAAAGGTTTTTTGCATCGGATTGTTACCGGTGACGAAAAGTGGATCCATTATGACAATCCAAAGCGCAGAAAGTCATGGGTTAAGCCCGGCGAACCATCAACATCAGTGGCAAAGCCCAATATCCATGGCTCAAAGCTCCTGCTCTGTATTTGGTGGGATCAGAAGGGTGTCATATACTACGAACTGCTAAAACCGCATGAAACCGTTACTGGAGATCTCTACCGACGGCAACTGATGCGCTTGAGCCGTGCATTGAAGCAAAAACGGTCGGAATACTTCGAAAGACACGATAAAGTCATCTTGCTGCACGACAATGCTCGCCCACACGTTGCAAAACCGGTAAAAACATACCTGGAAACACTTAAGGGGATGCTGGAGCGAAGGCCGAACTTGATCAAGGTCGATATTACAGGTTTTCATTTCCAATGTATAATCTGCTTACGCCCTCTGAAGTTAATATGATCATGCAGGAAATTCGATCGATTAATTATCGATATTTTTATTCCGTTTCCTACATTACCATCTTAACAGGGACGTGTATTAGGATCGGTCCCACAATGTAAGATTTATTTTGGAAAATTTTCCAATTTTAGAATTGAAAAAAAAATAAACATAATTGAAGTTAATCTTATATTTGTAGAATCGGACCTTAGAAATTTAGTTGCATTATATACATATTTAGTTGTATTATATACACATGCAATGTAGGCCGTGTTCTAATATATATCATCAGTACTAAAAGTCTGTAATATATATAAAATACAGATTTTTAATTAAATTAGATATATCGATACGAAACCGTAATAGCACTTTTTTCTTACATCCAATGCCATTTTAGGTTACGATAATATATTATCATAAATGAATATCATAATATATATATATATAGATATTCATGCAGATATTCTCTATGTCCATTTTTGCAATATTAAAATTTTATATTATAATATGTATAATGATATATAAAATGTAATTCTAATGTTGTATATAAAAAGACATTCATGAATACGAATTACAATTACATTTTATGTGTATTATAATATATGTGTATATACACAATAACACAAAAAATATTATTGACATATTAGTGAAGACATAAACATGTTAATGAATTAATGATATATGCAATATTAAAATTATATTTTGTACATTATTGTGTATATGTACATTATAATACATATAAAATATAATTATAATTTATATTCACTAATAATGTTTTGTTATATGTTACAACAATGTTAGAATTATCATAGTATAATGTACATACAATTTTCTATATTAGATATATAGTCGACATATTAGTAATGTATAAGTACTATAAGTATCTATCTCTTTTTATTAGACAGAGTAAAAAGAGTTACATTATGTATGTGCAATGTCGTATTCATTTATATATATATATATATATATATATATATATATATATATATGAAACACGTGTCCATATATTGACAGTAATATATGTTACATCTTGACTAAACTCTAAATGATAGGAAAAATCATAGGAAAAAGTGATACTACAACTGTATTTCGATATTCACTGCGAGTACTGAAAATACGTAACTATAGATTTTCAGTATTGACAGTGTACATTGACACATGGGCCTATATAATAGCATTTTTCCTGTCGTACAATGTCATTTTAGGTCAGGATGTGATATGTATTAGCTATATATAGATATATTACACATATAATATACATAGCTATACCATTTTTTGCTATGTTTAATAAAAATATGTAGAAGTTAATCATGTTAAAATATTAGTGATGTGTTAAATATAATACACACATAGGCAATATTGTACAATATTGCATATATGTACTATAATGTGTGAATATACATACGTTGCAGATAGAAATTATCAATGCTAAGCTGTTTATGCATTCTCTGTGTTTAAATGTGAAATATTAAAATTGTATACATATATAAAATATATATATATAATGCATGTATATATATATATATATATATATATATATATATTATATATATACATACACACACATAAAATGAGGATTTATCAGAGGATTCGTAATTTGATTATTTTTTTTAAGATGTTACGTCTGATGTTCGTTGTATATTCTGATATTGAAATATAAAAGTATATATCACTAATATTTGATCCTAAAAAAATATATCTCTTTTAATTAAACGTAGAAAAAAGAAGACATCAGTACACCTTTTTGTTATAACAAAAAGAGATGAAGTAGCTACACACATATGTGAATATGAATTAGAAATATATTTTATAATGTGTGTACACATCATAATGCACATAAAATATAATTCTAATATTCACTAATAGACTGTGTCTATATTATATCTGCATGAAAAGCTAAGTATGAGTAACTTCTATCTCTTTTTATTATGGGCCTTCTACAATAACACATTAGTTACAAATCAGAAGTCAGAAGCTAAAAATTGATCAATCACAGCCAATTTTTAGCGTTTGACTTCTTATTTATGGCTGATTTATGGCTTATAATTGTAAAAGGCCCATTAAACATAATAAAAGAGATGGAATAGTTACATATGTATGTGCAATGTATTTACGTACTGACATGTTACATCCTAAGTTAAAATGACATTGGGAATAAAGGAAAAAGTGCTATTACATTACACGTGTATACATGTATTTCAAATACATGGTTGCATCCGAAAATATATCTAAGTCACAGTCAGAGTGTTCATTTAGTAAAAATATACTTATTGTAACTTGCTGTTAGTCAACGTACATTGACCTGTAAGTGTATATATTTGCTAAAACACTTTGAATATGATATACTTACATACATTTCATAAACGTACAGCATCGTACAAAAATTATGCATGTGACTATTGACTGTGTAATGTATGTTGTATATATATATATATACATATATATATATATATATATATACACATACATATATGTATAACATATATATTATATAGGGTGTCCAAAAAGACTCCGGATTTAGGAGCTGAATATAAAGATGACTATCGTAAAGGAATGTGAACGTGTATCGGCATGCATAGTACGCCAAAATATAATGCGTTGCCCTATGATTCACGTTCTACGATTCAATTACGACAATCCTTGTGCTAAGGCTATTACATAACGTTTTTAGAAAAAACGTTTCAGACAAAAGTTGTAAGGTTTCAAAGAAACTATTTACTGATATTCAGTTTTTTTTCTTCATTAGTTTCTTTGTTTCGGTTATGTCAAGCAATTAGCTTTTGATTCCATCATGACAATGCATCTATTTGCATTTCTTTAATTGCAGACGCAAAATTCTATAAATTGATTCCGTAATTGTATTTCACCAAATTTAATAATCGAAATGCTTCTGCCAATAAATTAAAAATAGTCAGTACATATTATATATAAACGCCTTTGACATTTATTTGTAACTAGCCAAAGCACGATTTACGGCTGTGGCATTTTGTTATAACTAGCCAGCTCACAATTAATGCCTCTGGCAGTAAATTAAAAATAGTCAGCCCACGATGAACGCCTCTGACATTTGTCTATAACTAGCCAAAATATGATTTATGGCTGTGACATTTTATTATAGCTAGCCAGCTCACGATTAACGCCTCTGGCAGTAAATTAAAAATAGTCAGCCCACGATGAACGCCTCTGACATTTGTCTATAACTAGCCAAAATATGATTTATGGCTGTGACATTTTATTATAGCTAGCCAGCTCACGATTAACGCCTCTGGCAGTAAATTAAAAATAGTCAGCCCACGATGAACGCCTCTGACATTTGTCTATAACTAGCCAAAATATGATTTATGGCTGTGACATTTTATTATAGCTAGCCAGTTCACGATTAACGCCTCTGGCAGTAAATTAAAAATAGTCAGCCCACGATGAACGCCTCTGACATTGGATCATAATTAGGCAAAGCGCAATTTATTGTTATAACAATAAATTTAATCATTATCACTTGGTATGGATAAATCAAATGTGTCATTTTTACGAATACCATAAAGATGCTACCCTTTCTCATTCTGGCTTTATTAGGGGCCAACAAAAAACACACATCACAATAACCAATTTGGTCTTCTAGAGTGGCTTTTCCAACAAAAGACACAGTGTGACACGGTGCATTATACAAATCTTGTATTTACGATATCAAGGATGAGATATTGTACTGAGTCGCTTGTTATAAAGCACCCACTAACCCTCCTTATCAAAGGCAGACAATATTCTGCTACTAATTTTTTCTATTGTTTGTGACCCAAAACACATTTAAATATTATTTATATACATACCACACATATATACTGACACATACACACACACACACACACACACACACTATTATATATCTATGGTGTGTTTAAGAACACTACTACACTACACTACATTGATAGTACTGTTCGGCAATGAATACTGTGAACTGCGGGTCATACTGGTTACAGCTGATTGACTCTTATAATGCCGTTGTTTTCTACAATCCAGTGTCCGCAACTGATAATCTGTATGCAATTTCTAATATATATATATCATATATATAATACCCATACATACAAAAATTGTTATTTATCACTCTAAGAAAAAAGATACATAATCGATATCATGATCACATTATCTTTTCCTTAGCGACTAATTAAGAAAAGGCATTCACCGTATCTAAATTCACGTTATTGTAAAAAGACTCTCTATTATCTTTGAAGTTCTATTATTGATACGTCACTTAAATGTATTCTCCAGGTTTATTCCACTAAAAAAAAGTACAAATAGATGACCAGATGTATGATGCGGTAAAGTAAAATTTTATATTACATTCTGTGGCATAAAAACGTGATCAGTAACTCTTTGAAACTGAATGTATCATAAAAATAATAAAGTAATATTTTAAAAGTACATTACATTTAGTAAAATGCATTAAGTTATTAATATGATGTTCAATCACCATTATTAAGAAAATACAATATTATGTAGGAAGGAAAATATTTTCATGACAATTTGCTGGAAGGTATGGTCGCAGCATGTTTCTTATACTATGACACTTTTGAGATACACGTCCACGCGTGAGCGGTTCGGCCGTCAAGCGTCGAGCGATTGTGAAGGAAAAGTAGGCAGCATTTCAGAAATCGGCTCGAAATGCGCAACTAATTTCGAGCACATTGAAGTATACGTATATAATTTTTGAAATTTTATAAAAAGTATATTTGGAGTAATATGTTTATTAATAAAATTTAATAAATAAAATGTTATTTATTAAATAAAAATTAAAAAAGGAAAAAGCAGAATCGAACATAAGATCTCCAATATTCTGATCTCGGGCACCCAACGCCCGAGACCACGCGTTCTTGCAGATCACCTCGACGAACGCGATACATATAGTGTATGGAAAGTCGTAAACTATTGTATATCTCATCAATGTTTACGTTTTGAAATCATTTTTGCATTTGCATTTTTGCTACGTTAATGAGAAAGATATATGATTAATATAATTTAATAAAAAGAAAATGAAAGAATTTTAATTCGACAAAAATTGGAGATTTTCACATCTGCTGGAGTATTGAATATTAGTCCAAGAAACCGAAGTCTGTCAAAAAAAAAACGGAGAACTGGCAACCGTGTTCGTGATTTAAAATTCTTTCAATTTTTGTTATTTCGATAGAGCGAGACAGAGAAAAAACAAACGGATAGAAGCTCCGATTGTAATCGGTGAGTCTCCGCGCGGACACGCCGAACTCGGCCCGCTAGCAAAACAATGAGTCATCTGTCTCTGTCCTTCTCTCTGTGGTCGCTTGTTTCTAGCGACCGAAAATATTTTCTCGATGATCTCGACCGCTTGGCGTGTATCATAAGGAGGAAAGAGACATTCTAGACAATACTTAATTTTTATTAAATTATATTAATCCTTTGCCCTACGATTTAAGTTACGATGGCGCGTGCCATAATTAATAGCCTGGAACATATTGTTTATGTTTGGCTCGATTTCTTTACCACGAGTCTCACATGATATTAGTGAAAGAGTTAATCATATACCTTTCTCATTAATATATAATAGCAAAAATGATTTCAAAACGTGATAGTTAACGAGATATAGTTTACGATTTTCCGTGTATTTTATGTACCACGTTCATAGAGGCGGTTTGTAAAAACTCAGCGTGGTCTCGGGCGATAGATGCAAGATCAGAATGTTGAGGATCCTATGTTCAATCCTGCTTTTTCCTTTTTTTCTTAATTTTTTTTTAAAATAAATAACGTTATTAATGACAACATATTACTCCAAATATATTTTTATAAAATTATAGAAATTATATGTGTACTTTAGTGTGCTCAGAACTAGTTACACATTTCGAGCCAATTTCTGAGGTGCTGCCTATTTTTCCTTTACAACCGCTCAACAGTCGACGGCTGAACCGCTGGATCGCGTGCGGACATGCATCTCAGGAGCGTCACAGTATAAGAAACATGCTGTTATCATACCTTCCAACATGAAAATTATCATGACAACATTTTAGCATGAAAATTATTATAAAAATATTTTCCTTCTTACATAATTGTTATTTTCTTAATAATAGTGATTGAACATCATATTAATAAGTATATACATTTTATTAAATATTATGTACTTTTAAAATATTTACTTTATTATTTTTATACATTACATTGATTCATTCGGTTTTCTTTCAAAGAGCTACTGACTACGCTTATGTGCCATAAAATGTAATATCTTTTAATATAGAATACTGATATTATCAATTTAAGACTAATAAGAGTCGATACAGAACGAGATGCGTAATTTTAAACTGGAATGATTCAACTTCAATAACTCCGTGATGTCTTCTTTATTCAACATGTGAATAAAGAAGGCATGTTGAATAAAGAAGACATCACAGAAGACTAAGGAAAGTAAAGGATTGATAATTTGCTAGAAGATACGGAGCATATTTCTTAGTGCAACGCTCCTGAAATACACATCCGCGCGTGATCCGGTGCAGCTCAGCCGTCGAGCATTGAGCGGCGGCGGCGGGGGGAAAGAAGGCGACCCAAAAGTGCCTCAAAAGTCGACCCAAAATTTAATGTATTCCAATAACTATAGGAAGAATACCGAATCACTTTAATAGATAAATAAAAAATTATTTGTATGTTGCATATAAAGGCACATATAAAGGCTTTTTGATTTGTTAATTATAAAATTATATTGACATCATCCTTATAATTATATTAATCATCCTTATAATTATATTAATCGCACTTTTGTGATTTGATTGATTATCAGAATTTTCTTTCGGATGATAATTATAAAAAAAACATTTCACAGAAAGTACTGATCGACGTTACATTATTACAGAAACATAATTTTTTTTTGGATTTTTTCTAAAGGTAAATTAAAACGTTTAGAAATACACATATAATTTCAATAATTAAATAAAAATATATTTAGCCTGTAATATATGTTTGTTAACAATGTCTTCAATCACTTATTTAAAAAAAAAAATTATGAAAAAAGAAAAAAGGAATTGATCATGAGATCTCTAACATTCAGATTTCGTATCTTACGCGTGAGACCACGCCGAGGTCTTGCAAATCTTTTCTATGAACGTGGTATATAAGGCTCATGGAAAATCATAGAAATATCCCGTAAATTCGTGTTTTGAAATTATTTTTGCTATTATACATAAATTGGAGGGATATAGGATTAGCATAATTTATTAAAACTTATATTTTATCTATAATGTTCCTTCTCCTCTTAATTATACACATTGAGCGGCCGAAATTTTCCAGAAAGCATTTTCGGTCGCTAGAAACAAGCGACCGTAGAGAGATGGGGGGGGGAGGAGAGGAGAGGAGAGGAGAGGAGAGGAGAGGAGAGGAGAGGAGAGGAGAGGAGAGGAGAGGAGAGGAGAGGAGAGGAGAGGAGAGGAGAGGAGAGGAGAGAGAGAGAGAGAGAGAGAGAGAGAGAGAGACACTCTGAAGGATAGACTCGCTGTTTCGTTCGACGAGCCCAGCTCGGCATGCGAAGTCTCACCGATTACAATCGGAGTTTCTATCCTTTTTTGTTTTTTCTCTGTCTCACTCTGTCGTACTTCTGTTTCAATAATTCGTTCTGCAATTCAAGAATGTGATTTCTATCGATTCTGGCATCATCGTCGATGCAGCAAGGACGCACGATTCCTTCTCTAAACAACGATCCTGATATATATTTCTATATATACAAAAATATATAATATTATGGCGTTTCTGGCTGATAATATATTGCTGGTTTATTTACAATGGTTCAATCCATTTCTATAGTTGAATAGCAATACTACTTCGTTTGCGCGCGACCGATAGGAGGAATGGCGCTTCTTACTAAGACTCGACATCCGAGTTAAAAATGTGCTGTATACAATAATTTCAGACCTTGCATAAGTAGCTGGCGATTTACAGAAAACCTCAAAGAACAATACTATGCTTGCAGAAACGAGTTACGAGCTTTAGTATAAGAACAAAGTGTATTCGAAAATTTCATTTATATGCTACGTCTGTTACGAGATTGCCGCTTGTCGTTCCGACATCCGAGCAGAAAGAAAGCTCAACCGAAACACATCACGTTCCGAACCTTGATATGCATGTGTAAATAATTCAGTAAATAAAGTTTAAACATGTGTTGTATATATGTACACGCACACACACGCGCGCGCGCGCACACGCATACATACGCACACGCGTATGTATGTATGCTATTATATATGCATATATATATATATATATATATATATACATATATACACATACATACATATACATACATATATATATATATGTATATGTTATTTTATATATATGCATCAATAATTTACTAAATAAAATGTATGTAAAAGACAGAACAGTATAATTAAAATAATTATCTTCATTTGTATTCATATGTAAATAATATGATATGTTTCTTGTTTAGGAAGAAATTATTTCAACAAAATTGAAATAAGTAATATCATATTTATTTTATTATTTTTCCTCTCAAAAGAAAAAACTTTGACCAGGGCACGTTTTGATTGATATGGGCCTGAGTAGGTCGATAATTCAGATCATTTCTATGGTTCAGCGACGCACTTTTCATGACAGCGCCGCTGTCGGAATATCGCGGAACTAAAATACTGCTCAGTTTCATGGCTTCACGTCAATTTCACTCGTAATATACAAACGAAATTTTTGGATGCACCTTTCTCTTAAACTAAAACTCCTACCGCGTTTCTAAAAGCATGGGATTGTTCGTTTAGGTTTTCTACAATACGCTAGCTACTTTTCATGAACGTGCAAGATCTGAAACTCTTATATGCAACACATATTGTGATGTGTTGACTACAGAAGCCGATAACAAAACTGTAAGTCTTTAATTTTTTTTCGTTTTTCGTATTCAAATGTAGCTGGCGCTTTGCGTTGCTGTCGATACTTTAATTGTGGAGAAGGATTTTTCAGTCCATAAACACAGTTATGAGAAAGGTGCTTTTAAAATTTAATGATAAAACAGGACACTCCAGCATCCCCTTAAATGGGAAGTGCTACCGCACCCGCCGTATTCTCCTGATATTGCACCTAGCGACTACCATTTGTTTCTATCATTAGCTCATAGCTTGTGCGAGCAGAAGTTCACATCTTACGAAGATTGTACAAAATGGTTCGATTCCTGGATTTCATCTAAAGATGAACAGTTCTTCCGACGCGGTATTCATTCACTGCCCGAAAGATGGTCAAAAGTAGTAGAAAGTGATGGGAAGTACTTTCATTAATGTATTTTTTAATGCTCATGTGAAATAAATAACATTCTTTCATTAAAAAAACGCTACGAATTAATTCCAACACCTAATATATCGATTATATATCGATTATAATGTTATCCATAATTAGTTCTTTCTTCAATTTGTTTGCAATAAAGTACTATTGTCATTATAAATAAAATTGCTAATTGTAAATGTTACATTGTAACAAATTAATAAAATAACTTCATATATGTATAAGAGTTATTTCTTATATTTATCAGTACTTTTATTCAATTAGTTTAAAGAGATGCGTTTTGTAAACTTTAAATTCAATTGTCAATATGTAACATGAATCGATTTTAAATATAAGTAAAAGTTAATAATTCCGAACGGTTTGTTAATAATTTCTGTTGCCAAGCCTTTTACTCTAGTAATGAAATGTTTACATTCGTTCTACATACGCCGAATGTTACAAGGACTAAGAACTAGCGAGTTTCGATGGTCCAGTTTGCGAAGAATAATAGGGGAATGACGCATAGATGCAGACGCTATAGAAAACGCGTTCGTGCGCTTGGCGAAAGAAATACATCGTCGAACGCCGGACGTGCTTGCAATGTAAAGATTACTAAAGTTACGATCTACTTTCCACGATAAGAAAGAATTCCTGACGACAGAATAAATATTAACATTTTATCCAGTATGGCGAGGCGAGGCGGGACGGAGCGGCAACGAGGAAGTGCTCTAATGCACGTCGCGTTGGCGAAAAAAAAAAAGAAAAAAAGATCGTCGGAGAAAATATAATACATTCCGCACGTGCACTGTCTGCCGCGCCATGTTTAGTTTACAAATCGTGAATTTTATTATCGGTTGAGTCACCAACGTTTCTCTCTCTCTCTCTCTCTCTCTCTCTCTCTCTCTCTCTCTCTCTCTCTTTCTCTCTCTCTCTTGCTATGTCCGGGGACACGGTATATACCCGGCGACCGACAAAGTGACGGCGTTATCTGAAATACCGTCGCGTGACCACGCTGGGAGATTTAATCTGGCGCAGCAAGGAGATAAATGCAATAATAACACACACAGCTGACGGACAGGGCGAGACTTAATAATAGTTAAATATTGAAATCTACATGTAACTTATATTTCTTAAATTAATCTTTTCAACTTGTTTATAACTCGTTAGATCACTGATCGTAATGATTCTGATGCAAAAGCTTTACTCTTTTTTCTTTGTGTTATTACTTTACAATTTCATTTAATGAGTCTTTCCTTTTTTATTTCGTGAAAACAAGGCTTCTTTTACAAATTTTTTTGAAAAAACTATGCAACAGATCGATTAAGTTTTATACGTTTGTTCTATGAATCTTCCACAAGATTAAAATAAAAAATACTGATTTATTCATAGGATAAAATAAAGACGTTCTTCTAAAAACTTGTTTTTTGCAAATGTGATAGAATGAGTCAGGATAATCTGAAACAAAAAAATTTAAATTTTATTTAATATTTATTAATAATAGGTAATGAACCTTAGATTTTGTGGAAAAATTGAAATTTAACAAAATGGCATTGGTTTAACTTTAATAAATTCATCAACGATTACGATATTTTCATCAAAAATCAGCTTTCAAAACAGCAAAAAATATTTATTTTTAAAAATTCAAGACTTAAAGTTTAGTTATCTAGATAGACACACTAAAAATAATATGCCAAAGTGTACAAATCAACCGATCTGATAGTTTTTGAGATCGCATTTAGTTTTGAGAAAACGCATTTAAAGTTTTAGATATTAATATTTTTAATAATAAATAATTTTTATTTTATTTATTGTAGATACATAGAATAATCGTACAAATTTCAAAATCAATCTGTTGCAGTAATTTTCAAAAAAGAAATCTTCACTATTAGTTATTAAAGAAGCAATGGTTTTATTTAACATTCAACAAAATACTGCATGCAAAAAATGTATGGTTAACTATCCTATAATACTATGACCATCTTTTCTTTAAAAGATAAGATCGTTAATGCATAACTTATAATATTTTGATAATATTAAATTTTTGTTAAATGTTTTTTTTTTAATTTCGATAATGCGTGTTACTATTGCTTTAAAAACTTCAATGAAGTGATATATCAAATAGAATATTTAGGTATATACTATTAAAAAAATAATAAAAATAGAAATATGTTTTTTTTGCAGGTTAAAAACTATTACCATTGTACTCTAAATAATAAACTAAATTTAATTTAAATATAATACATTTTCTGAGTAAAATTGTTTAACTTCATTATTTTAATTTAGTAAATATGCATTCACGATAGAAATCATAAAGAAAAACATAAGTCTTTTGTAGCCGCGCATCGAGATATTATTGAACAATGTTAATTAATTATTACATGTAATAATTCGTCATAAAACAATTAAAAATTTATAGATTTCGATCTACAGTTTGGGATCCTTCTCAATAAAACGATCAACTAAATATTAGTATATATTATACTATTGTATAATAAAGTTGAACAAAATAATTAAAGAATTGTAATTTATATTGAAGAGATGGCAGAGTTGTAACTTTATATACCTGACGCGAATTATAAATATTTTTGCTCAAAGAATCCAGTCTTGTCACGTGTCCATTATGAATTATCGTATCTTCCATAGATAATCCTCTCCACGATCTTGCCATATTCTTACATAAAATCCTCAACAAAAATTTTGGCTAACAATTTCAGTGGCAATAGCTTCCAATTAGTGAAAAACATCTCAAAGATTCGCATTTCAGAGAGCGACATCATTCAGCGATATTATTATCATATTAGATATAGTTTTACTATTTACGTATCCATTGATTTAGTTAGAGGGCATAAAAAACAAATGACAATTTATACAGAGAGAGACTGTCATATCTATAGAATTCATAAAAGTTTTAAATATTTTTCCCCCCCTATTTTTCCGTTTTCCGTTCTCGATAAATAATGTTTTTCTGCTTGACATTTCGTTTTTTGATATCGTGTAAGTCAGATGCTTATTACCTTTGCGAATTTGCTTATAATAACTTATTAAATAAAAAGACTATTTTATTGTACCACGAAATGGACCACATTTTACATTTTTTTCTCATTGTGTATTATTGGACTCTTAACAGATTTACTAAGGTATCATATCATATTACTAATTTTTATGTGATTAATATTAATTCTTTTTGTTTACGGTTACTTTTCCAGAATTTTCTTATGACTTTGTTAATTCTTGATAAAAATGACTCGCAGCATTACACAGAAAGAAAAAATTTTATATTAAGGAATTGTAAGAATATTGTAAGATTATGTACGAATTTTTAATTTAGAACGATGTTTATATTATTGTAAGATTGCATTGAAAATGACTCGATTGGAGTTGAAACGTTTGTTTTATTTTATTTTAATTGTTTTATATTAATTTTGCTTATTTAAATTAAAATTCTTTTATACGTTATTGGCTCTTTGCCCTTCTTTTATACTACCTTTTTATAAGTACAGAGCCTTTTTTATTACTTTTAAAAGTTTTAAAGTTAGTCCTCGGCCTTTTTTATCTTTTATGAAAAATTTATAAACAGACTTTCGGCGTACCGGGGTCATCATTATTCCCCATGTGTCAGATATAATATTGCAAAATTTGGAGACACGTTCTCTAACTATGCTGTCAATTGCTTCAAGCTTTTATGTCCAATATATTGATGATATCGCTTTTGCAATTGATAAAAAGTATATAGGAGAACTTTAATTTGATCTGATATCTTTAATTCGTATTATCCTAGATTAGTATTCACTTTAAAAGAGGGAGGTGTGTTGAATACTTCTTAGATATCACATTAATAAAATACAATAATATTTTAATATATGACTTATATCGGAAACCGATGTTCTTCAATCGATTTTGAAATTATTTTTCACAGCATCCATTAAATAAAAAAAAACTAGGAGTCATAACAAATTTAATCGATTGAATACTATTGTATTTTTATCACATCCGACCTTTCATTAAAAAAATTTTTTAAATATCATTAAGATTCTCCTAATAATGGCTAACTACTTAAATTAGTTTTTTCTACCATACGTATAATAGATTGCATAAGAAGTTTGCACAGATAAATAATTTGAGTGTTAACATAAGAATTCAGGAACATAGGGAATTCATATCTTAGACAATGTAAAGATACAGAAAGAGAAACATTATTTTACAGTCCCTTATATTCAAAATATCTCAGATAAAATCAAACACTTTTTTTAACAACGTTCCAACTATACGTTTAGCTTATATGAGTGTAAATAAATTGTGCAAATTTATGAGAGTATTTAAGGGGATTCTAGAGTCGGGTAATTGTGCACTAAAGGGACCCGGCTTCGATGACCTTGACTATGACAGAATTATCAAGATCATGATCTTAAGTGACCTCCAACAAGTTTTAGCCCGCACTCGTTAAAAAGTTATTAACAAAAAAAGTTTAAAAAATGATGTACTTTTCTACTGTATGAAACAGAAATGTGCTGCTTTAAAATATATTTCACGACTTTCCACACAAAGCGAAAGCCATTCAACATTACAATATATGTCGTGCGCACCTTGGCAAAAGGGGAGGTAGAGTGAAAGTCGCTTCACATGGAAATTCGTGTGCCCCTCAGCAGGGGGAAGATGAGATGAAACTCTTTCCGCCTGGAAAGTCGTTCGCTCCAAAGCAGGAGGGGAATTAAGATGGACCTCGCTTCGCGTGAAAAGTCGTAAAATATATTTTAAATAAAATTTCTGTTTTATATAGTAGAAAAGATATCATTTTTTTGTTAATAGTATGGCGACAATTATATGGAAGACGCGGATGCGTTGTATTTCGAAGAAAGGCACGCATACAGTATTGCGACAGACGGGTCGTTACGCGGATAATATTGCTTGTACACATAGCAGTTCGGCGAAATAATAGAAGCATTTAAATCCCTCTGTTTTTTTTTTGACTGGCTGAGGAAATTTCTTCCGCGCATCGTACCGAGCAGGATTAGAAAATGCATGTACAAAATAACTAATAATTATTAATTATTATCTTCGGTTTTAAAGGAATTATAAAGTATAAATATAAGGATAAAGAGAAACGACCTGCGGAATAATATTGTGCTTCGAAAGAAGATTGTCGAAACATATTAATGTTCTCACAAGGAAAAACGAGATTCGATTGAGACTCCGAAGAGATAAACATATTTGTATTGTAGAGTTTATTAAAAACGAACTGATACATATTCACGGTTTCCGAGTAACTTATCACCGCCATGGACACAAAATCTTTTGTCCTCAAATCACGAATAAATTTAACACGCAACCGAAATACTAAAATAGCTTTTTAATGAACGCCGGCTGAAATTTGTTGGAGGTCACTCAGGATCATGACCTTGACAACATATGTCAAGATCAAAATTATCGAAGCTGGGTTCCCTATAGTGCACAATTATCAAAATTTTGAAATTGAGATCTTTATCATTTCTTTGTCCAGTATGACATTTCAGAACTGTCACGTTGTGACAACATTTGCTTCATATAAAAACTGTGCAATCTGTACTTACGAAATAATAGTCCACATACTAGTAGTTTGTATAAAGAAACAAGATAGAATTCTTAAAATTAGACTCAATGTTAGACGTCTAATTAAAACGTAATTGTTACCTTTGATGTCATACACTAACATCGTGTACAAAATTGATTGCAAGAATTGTGATGCTTCATATGTGGACCAAATTGACATTATGTTAAAGTCGAGACTAAATGAACACATGAAAGAAATCACATAAATTAGAACACTACTCGATACTCCGTGATCATTGAGCATATATAAGGCTGGATTTAAGACATGAGTTCGATTGGGAAAATATAAAAATTCTTGATAAAGAACAAAATTAACAAAAAAGACTTTTATCAGAAATGACATTTATAAAAACAGAATGACACTGAATTGTTGGACCCTTCTATTCAACTTTATTTTCATGGCTTAACACTTTCACCTCTTCCTTATTATATTCATTTATTTAATATGTTCGTGTTTAATTGTGTTGTAAGATCTTCACTCTCAGGAAGATCTCCGGCATGCGTACTGTCATCATCTCGCATTCAACACAATCATGATATAAGAAGACAAGGTATACCACTTCCGAGGATACGCAGTAGAGAGTGAATTTTTAGGCCAAAATTTAATTAGTTGTTTCCAGTATTGCTATCGCCATTATATGCAATGGCACTTTATATTCTTACATCATAAACGCAATCACCCACATCAAATTTTATGAAATCTATTGTAATTCTTAATCTTTACATATTTTATAATTCTGCGTAGTAAACTTGGCGATTTGATGATGTACTTTCATTGGTGTTCATCGTATTAAATTCAATTCGACTGCATATTCTGATATCCAGACGCACATTGTTACAGAAATAACAGACATCACCAAATGAAATTTCTCGTTATTACAAGGTCTCATTTTAATCAATCACCTCAAATATCTCTTGAACAGTACATTTTAAGGAAAAATGTTTCAGACAAAAGTTTTGGGATTTTGAAGGTACGTAAGATGGTGCCATTGGTTGACCTTAGTGACATCGTCAAGGTCAGAGTAAGGTCACTTTGAATTTTTTAAACGAAACCCTTCATTTTATATTACGTATTCTTGTAACTTATCTTAAGAGCTTTCCAAAACACTATAATTAAGTTCATTTTCATTAATTACTTTTCGAGTTATAAGGCTTGAAAGTTATAGCATCGCCGGCATTAGCATTACCCAAGATGTCCGATCGACGGTTAAAATCTCTTGAATATTGTTTAAGATAATGACCTGGATAACATTTGTCAAGATCAAGGACATTGCAGATTGTTCTTTTTACTTTTATTTTTGCATTAAAAATTCATTTCTACATAAAAATGAAAATAAGATACAACCTTCAATGACTTTGAACTTGATAAATGTTATTCAGAACATGATCTTAAACATTTAAAAGGTTTTAACTGTCGATCGGGCATCTTGCGTAATGCTAATACCTACGATGCTGTAACTTGCAAGCCTTATATAATAATTCGAAAAATACTTAATAAAAATGAACTTAATTATGTGTTTTGGAAAGCTCTTGAGAGATTAAGGATACGTAATGAAAAATGGAGAGTTCCGTTTAAAAAATTCAAAATAACTTTGCCCTGACCTTGACGACGCCATCCAAAATCAAACCAATGACACCATCTTATGTCCCCCTGAAAGTCTCAAAACTTTTGTCCGAAACATTTTTCCTTAAAATGCACTGTTCAAGAGATATAATATTTGAGGTGAAAATGGGACATTCTGTACAAATAGAGGAAAATCTCCTATTATGAGATAGGCGTCTAATATGAGATAGCGGCGTTTCCACTAAACTAATATCTATTGTTTCCATTATGAATTTATTGTTCTTAGATTGAAAACTATTTAGTGAAAAATTCATTATTAGATTCGTGCCTATGGTCGTTGCCAAAAAAGATTTTAGAATTTGCATGTCTTCAAGTTTCGTTGAGATGAGCTTTTAAATCTTGTTTATTATTTAATAAATAAATATTTGGCTATAAATTCTTCATGTGGTGACAGAGTAAGATTGTATTAATAGAAAAATACGTGATATGTTGAATGTTCTGTTTAATTACAGAAGTTAGATTTATTTTAGAAACATTAAATAAAGTTTTCTATTAGGTGTTGGAATTAATTCGTAGCGTTTTTTAATGAAAGAATGTTATTTATTTCACATGAGCATTAAAAAATACATTAATGAAAGTACTTCCCATCACTTGTAAAACGCTACGAATTAATTCCAACACCTAATAAATACAATACTGATGTACTTTACGTTTTATCGATTTCTTGGGACATCTCATATTAGAAGCACAATTTTTTGACTTTGCGATTTGTTCAATATTTACATTTCTTTAATTTATAAAAAAAAATAAAATTTGAATTAAAATTTACATAACATTATCTTAAAACTCATTAAATTCCTTATTATTTTTTTAAATTCTGCCCATATATTTCTAGCATTTGGGTAGCACTCAAAATAAACTCGGTATCTCATAATAGAAGCCTTTTCTCTACTAATATATAACTGATCGTTTTATTAAGAAGGAACTTAAATTGTGAGTCAAAACTTATGAATTTAATAAATTATTTTAAGACGAATTGTATATGTGATAATTAATTAACATTGCTTAATAATATCTTGATGTACGACTTTCCCTTTGATGGCTATTTTCGTATGATTCATTATTTTAGTAAAATTAACGACATATTAAATAGAAGCAGTGGCGATCTGTAGAAATGATTAAAAATAATTCAAATTGGATATAATTTGACATTATGAATTTAACAGCGTTATTTTCATGTATTGGAAAGAGGAAAGACTCCTTACAAGTATTTTAGACGAAATTGGGGAATCTCTTAATTTGGTTAATAGTACAAGAATGTATCGCTTGTTTCTTGATAAACATGCAAACCTTAATTTGTAATCGAATATTCGATGCCAGTTATACACGAATGCATCTAAATATACGCTGGTGGCGTTGTCCCGGCGATTTCCAGCTCAGAAGTTTCCAATACTCCACAATCAACGGGATGTTGTTCGGTCAGCAGGCATGTATTAATTAAAGTACCTTTAGAGCTATCGCTCTAGCCGCTCCGCTCAGGATCACGTATAACACACGCCATACATGGTGCGCTAAATGATCAGGGATAACGACCATCGTCGGTAGATGTTCTCTCGTAAGAGAAAGACATTTCGCGTCGTGTTCCATTATTTCTGAACATCTGAATTGATTGCTTCTTGCTAGATTATTCTAAATTACTATTTTATAAATAAGAATCTAAATTTGATTTCTCTTTCGCTAAAAAAAGGTTATATTTTGAATATCAGTGATTCACGAAAAAGAGAAAAGAAATACGGTAGACTCAAAGAAGATGCTATATGAAAGTTGAATAGGATTTATTTTCTGTAGAATTGTGTTATCTAATTCATCGCAAATATCGTTGTATTCTTAACTCAATTTTTCGTAACTGACTTTTCGACTTTTCTTAGTTTCAATATATAGTTATATATATATAGTTTTAAAATTGTAACGAAGATCAAAATGGAAAACAATGTATATAAATATATTAGGTTGTTTAGAAAGTTCTGATATATTATTAGCTCAAAATTATACACAGAATATATTCGTTATAAAATTTTCGACTTTAACGTATTATTTAACTTATTTAACGTAAAAGTTTAAAGTTTTCCCTAAAATTTCGTTTTTAAAAAATGTTTCTACGATTCTTTGTCGAGTTACACGTTCTTAATTAGATTATTATTGTTAGTTTTTTTTTTAAATAAAAGAGCATTCTGAGATTTTGATTGTTCATAATTCCATTAAAAATCATTGTACAGAAATTAAAAAATTAGATTCTTGAAATTGGAACTTTGCTCTATCAAATGATATAATTGCTATTAAAAATGTGTAGAATGTGTATAAATTTAAACTTAAAAATGGGCATTACGGTTCTTATATAATCATTGCGATTAGAAGAAAAGTAATGTTATATTTTTAGCTCAATTGTATATATTATATACATTTTAATATATAACAATATATATGTATGTATACATATATATGTATACATAATATGTATAACAATATTTTATTTAAAAAAAAACTGTCAATTATACTATTCAAACAATGGGTGCTTTCCAGCAACAATATAATCAGACACAGTGTAACACAGTAAATCATTACATCCTTGTTGTTTGCTTACGTTAAAAAAGGACAAAATGATTTACTGTGTTACACAGTGTCTGACTGTGTCTTTGCTGGAAAGCATCTAATGTTTCAGCTAAAGCCGCCTGTATTGCCGACTAAATCATATTCAATTTTTGTATAATAAATATTTTTTTTCTCTTTCACAGATTCGAAAATCTTTTGCCAGGATTTAAATATACGTGTTTGTGAGGTGGAGTTTATGCCAAGAACGATCAAAAATTTCGAAATTGATATATTTTTTACCATTTCTTAGTGACGTCTCGAGCTGTCAAATCGTGACATTTGTTTGATACGTAAAGTTTTGCAACCTGTACTTACGAAATAGTAATCCACAAACACATAATTTGCACGAATAAATAACATGGGGTTCTTAGAATTAGACTTAGACGCTTTATCGCGATAAATTTGTTATACGAAAATTGATACGAATGTGCGATCATGTTGCGTGAGATATTGATGTAGTATATAAAAACATGTCGATGTGCGGCGCGACCTCTGATGACTTCATCGGAGCTCGAGCTTCGCTTTAGGATCCCCTTAAGAGGATGCTGGAGCCGCCTGTATTATCAATAAAGCTATTCCAAATTTGGTAGTAGTGACATCTTTCATTTATTTCTTATTCTTATTATATATCGTTGTGTTTCGTTCAAATGTATTTATTTGTCATTATTTGACATACTGCAACGCCATCTCTTTAAAGATGGAACACTTGTTGTTAGATGCACTTGTTGTTATTGCTTTGTTTACCATTCCGAGTCTTCGCTCAACATGCGTATACATGTCATTTAAAGATCGATATAAATCTTTCTTTTGAAGCTTTTAATCTTAGTTTCATAAACTCAGTATTGTTTGTGCACGTCATGCGTTGAGTGATACACACTAGCGTGTGGTTTATACGAGCTATAAAACTTTTGTATTAAGGAAACATCTACGTCAAGTGACAATTCTACGAGTTGAAAAAATGTAAGTTTTAACTTTTTTTCCAATTTTAGTATAAAATCTATTGCAGCATTCCAAATTTTGCGTCTACTTTAATTCTATAAAAAGATTTTTTATAAATATCGATCTGCGAAATGCCGACAATTTGGCCACTCTAATATCCCCTTAAGAATCTGTTTTTTTAAATTCCGGTACGATGATTTTTAATATTTATAAGCAAAGTCAGAATGCTCTTTTTTACTTAACTCGCAAATAATTCAAGAATAAAAAATTGTAGGAACAAATTTTCAAAAACGATTATGTAGAGAAAACTTTAAATTTTCACGTCAGATAATCACAAATTTCGCAATGAATATATTCTGTAATTTTGAGCTAATGAAATATCGCGGAACTTTTTGAACAACCTAATATATCAATTTTGCATGGCTGAACGACCGCACCTTCGGCAAACAGCTCGCGTTTCAGAGTGAAAGTTCTATAAAAGCTGTCTTATATATATATCCTTCTCTTCCCTTCTTTCGTGCCGCCATTTCGCGAACCTTCCTCTATCGAGGACTTTATTGATGGGTCAGGTTATTCACCGAAACTTCAGGTTCGACCAGGAAACGCGAATAACTTTTCCGTCGTCCTTTTCTGTCGTCCTTTCTCGTCATACAGTCGGATGGGATACAAATAAGAGAAACACTACGCTCATGAACCTATGTGGTCAGCTGCGGTAACATGAATGTCGAGTGAATTTCACATCGATAGCATGGGATTGGAGATGTAAGAGGATGATGCAAAGAAAGAATGGAAAGAGAAAGAAAAGCTAGCTTGCATCTTATATCGCTTTGATATTGGTCTTGCTTGACTTTCTTTTCACACTAGTCTCGTCCACCAGAACGCTTCATTTGCAATATCGTGCGATCAATCTTTAGGAGATATCAAGAAAAGTTCGCTGCATTTCAAAAGAGAAGGAGGAGTGACGGAAGAGAGCTAAACCTTCGAGAAAAGCAGTATTTATTGACAGGATAGTTTCAATTTCTCGAGAATATACATATATAATATACCGCACATAATAATCATATTCCAAGAAAAAATTATTTCATATATTTGTGATTATAATTATGTGATAAAATAATTATGGCTAGGAAAAATTTTGCTCAACTCAGTTAAATACACCGAGTTAAAATCAGTTTAAACCAGAGTTGGTAAAGATAATGTTTTTTTTTTAAGAATAAAATGTATTGTGTTTTTTTTAAATATGTTTTTAATGCTTCAAATATGCTTTAAACAGTACTATAAAAAAACATATTAAAAACATCAATTAAGCATGTTTTAAACTACGTATATTTAAAACACGT
Source organism: Acromyrmex echinatior (assembly GCF_024713525.1). Classification (NCBI taxonomy): domain Eukaryota; kingdom Metazoa; phylum Arthropoda; class Insecta; order Hymenoptera; family Formicidae; genus Acromyrmex; species Acromyrmex echinatior. Next base: position 4,349,953 of record NC_141862.1, on the reverse strand, counting down.
TTAAAACATGTTTTTTATCAACTCTGGTTTAAACCATACTAAAAAAACCATACTACAAACAGTTTATTCACTATTATTAAAAGGATTAAGAAAACATAAATAAAGGTAATATAATTGTAAATCATAAAAAAATAATTGTTTGTTTATTAACTTATGTTTAATATTTTTCAAAAATGTCACAATTTCATAAGATTATATATTTAGAGTAACATAAAAATAAACAATAAGATTAGAAACAAGATGTTTATGTTAAATACATTACTTTAAATACGAAGCGCTATTACGGTCTGAATGTTAAGATGTTGAACTATTATATATATTCATATAAATAAATTAATTTCAGAAATGATAATTGCGTGTCAATATGTCGGACTTTCAACACAATCAAAAAACTATAATAAACTTGTTGCGAAAAATATTGGCTCGGCCGGGAGTCAAATCCGGATCTCTTGCATTCTATGCGAGATCGTCTCGGTAATCTAAAGACTTAGGACGCTCGTACGGAATGCAAGAGATCCGGATTCGAGGCAATATTTTTATTATTAAATTGAAATATGTAAAATATCTAACACTCAAGATTACCAAGCAAAAATTAGCAGTTAGAAAAGTCAAAAGACACAAGCTACATTTATTGGATCTTTAAAAATAAATTACAACATACATTAAGAATTAAATTAGTTTTTTATCTATGAATTAACCGGAAATATTTCGACTGTACTAAGTCTTCTTTAGACCATTTACAAAAAATAATTAAACATTGGAAAGAAAGATATAATATGTAAAAAACATGAAATTATATACATTGAACACAATTAAATGAATTGAATACATTTAATATTACAAATAAAGTTATATAAAATTGATAAATCTTTAACGTCATCTTATTGTCAAGTGAATTTAACTGTTTCGTCTTTGGATGGCGAGAAAAAATAAAGTTCAAAATTAAAATTATATTATTAAAGTAATCTTCAAAAAAATGAATTACAAACACGCAAGCCAAAAAATTGAATCTGTGTCAAAAACAACCAATGCATATTGTAAATTACGATTAAATTAAATAAAATTACAAACTTATAAATATGAAGATCCTGGATAAGCTATGAATATGCTCAAGTATTGAAAATAGCAATATCTAACGCAGACAAGTCCGACAATCCATGCGAAATAGAATATATTATTACAATACAATATGTTTTTACTGTAGAGGTCAAGATTGAAATTTTATTTTGAAATTTTCATTTCGAAACCGATTTTAATAAGCAAATATATGATTCGTTCAAATGTTCCGTGTCTTTTTTGTAAATTTATGCCATATGTTTGTGTTCTTTAATCCAAAGCATTTCACAATTTAATCTTTTATTGTAGTTTGATTCAGAATTTAATACTTTTATGTTATCTCAGTCAAATAAGTGAAGTTGGAATTTTTAATGTGTTCAAAAATCACAGAGTGTTTTATAGATGAATTTAATTTTATGTTATTACGAGGACAAGTCAATAAGTTTTTAGAAAATCTGTCAGAGGGCACTCGTAGTGTCATGTCACATTACTTTTTGACAAGTGCACCTTTCAGCTGATTACTATCAAATTTTGAGCGGAATTCATCGCGTGGTTTCATTTCTGTAGACGATTAAAGCGAACAACTTTTTGCAAAATGGAAAAAAAACGAGTTTCGTGCAGTGATCAAAGATCTATATGAAACGCCGAAAAAAATCAAAGCCGAGTTGGATAATGTTCATAGCACATCTGCCCCAGCGTTTGCGACTGTATACAATTGGGCGAATGAATTTAAACATGGTCGTACATCCACATGTGATGCACCTCGTTCGGGACGTCCAATTGAGGCTGTTACACCAGAAATCATCGATAAAATCCACGATATTGTTTTGACTGATCGACGAATGAAAGTGCGCGAGCTTGTTGAAGCATATCACAGTGATTTCAATTTTGTACGAATTGGGTATGAAAAAGCTATCAGCAAGATGGGTGCCGCGTTTGCTCACTGTGGACCATAAGCGCGACCGATGTGACGATTTCAAAACAATGTTTGGAGATGTTTCAACGTAATCCAGATGAATTTCTGCATCAATTCATTACTGTGGATGAAACATGGATCCATTACTTCACACCCGAGACGAAGAAACAGTCAAAGCAATGGACTTCACCGAGTGAACCAGCTCCGAAGAAGGCGAAGACCGTGAAGTCGGCCGGAAAGGTAATGGTCACAGTTTTTTGGGATGCATACGGTATAATTCATATTGATTACCTTCCGTCAAAGCAAACGCTCAATCAATGGCGATTACTACGCAGCCTTATTGGACCGTTTCAACATTTTAAAGAAAAAACGTCCCCATTTGGCAAAGAAGAAAGTACTCTTTCATCAAGACAATGCTCGGGTTCATATGTGCCCGGCACCAATGGCCAAATTCAACGAATTCCGCTACGAATTGTTTCCCCATCCAGCATATTCGCTAGATTTAGCCCCCTGACTATTTTCTGTTTCCAAACCTGAAGAAACGGTTCGGAGGAAAGAGATTCACCGGAGAACAGCTCATCGCCGAAACAGAGGCTTATTTTGAAGAGTTGGACTAATCATATTATTCGGACGGCTTGAAAAAGTTGGAGACTCGTTGGATCAAATGTATCAAGCTGAAAGGAGACTATGTTGAAATAAAAATGAATCAATAAAAAAAATGTGTTTTTCTAAAAACTTATTGACTTGCCCTCGTAACATACTCTTTAATTCTTGCTAACTATCTTTTTGTTTGGTTTATAAGATACGCTGCAATCTTTACAATTAATTATTTAATTTCATTAATATCTTTTTGTACTTTTATAAACCTATTGAATTGATTTAAACATCTATTATCTATCGTAGCCAACGATTTATTTGCACAAGTATGACCTTATTTGATACATTTTTTATAAAAGAATTAATGAAATATTTAGGCGTGTCTGTACTTATATTTACGTCAGTATTCTTATTTTTTGTAGTCGACTACAATTCTTCATTAAAGAGCTTTTTTAGTTTGATGTTAATCTCTTCAAAAATTAATTTTAATGGATGGCTCTCTAAGAGCATTTCTATAACAAGAGATTCTCATTCTGGAACACAGGATGAGACAAACCAATTGCTCTATCAATCAGATTATAAATAATTCCAATTATTTGGCATAGCGGATAATTTGAATAAAATGATAAATATCTGTTTGAGAATGTGTTCTTATGGAACCAATTTACGTAAATTTTGTCATCCTTGATATTCAGCGAAAGTTTTAATAATTTTAAACTACGATTACATTCAATTTCAAAAGTGAACTGCAAATGACTATGGAAATTATTAAATATGTTAAAAACTATTAATTATTACATATATAAAAAATTATGAAATAAAAAATATTATTCGGATATCCGGTGCACCATAATAAAATTGGATACAATTATATTCGGGTAAATTGGATTAAATATGGAAAACCCATATTTTACCATTTTTGAGTTAGGAGCTCCATTTTCGTTAGTAATTATTTTTGTAGTTATTATTCCTATACACAGTGCGACAAATATGTTCCCGGAACCACATTTCAGCAACCAGTGGCGACATCTGTGCGTTCAAACATGCATTTTAAAGGTTGAACATTTTGCTATCATCTGTCAAAGTTTCATTCATTTTGGTTGACATATAACGAAGATATGACAGTTCATGTTAAACAAGATTTTGATCGAGGTAGAAATTTTAATATGGAACAAAGAGCAGTGATTAAATTTAACGCAAAACTTGGTAAAAGTGCATCAGAAACATTCCGATCGATGCAACAAGTTTACGGCAATCAATGTCTAAGTCATACAGCTGTTTTTGAGTGGCATAAGCGTTTTTGGAAGGCAGAGAGATCCTTGAAGATGACAAAAAATCAGGACGGCCAATTTTGGTTCGAACATCCGAAATGATCGAAAAAGTACATGATTTTGTTGCAAACGATCGCAATGCATCATTAAAAATGATGGAGGAGGCTTTAAATATCAGTAGAGAAACGATTCGAATCATATTACATGAAGATTTGGGTAAAACGAAGATTTGTGCGAAGTTTCACACACATTAAGAAGCGATCAAAAATCAGCGAGAATCAATTATTCCAGAGACATCGTTGCAGCCGCAGAAAATAATTCAAACTTCCTAAAATCAATTGTTACGGGTGATGAAACATGGTGCTTTCAATATGATCCAGAAACTAAGCGTCAAAGTGCTGAATGGAAGTCAAAAAATTCACCACAAGCAAAAAAGTACGAAAAGTTCCATCAAAAATCAAGACAATGCTCATCACATTCTTTGATAGCAAAGGTATTATCCACAAAGAGTTTGTTCCAACTGGCCAAACAATTACTAGTGCATGTTATCTCGAAGTTTTAAAGCGATTGATGGGCAGAATTCATCGTATTCGCCCCGAATATCGTGATCCAGAAAATTGGTCTTTGTTGCATGATAATGCACCGAGTCACACTTCATTGATTGTCCGTCAATGTTTGGCTCGAAATCTCTGTGTTAAATCATCCACCGTATTCACCTGATTTTGCCCCCTGCGACTTCTCATTATTCCCAAAATTGAAATTGAAATTGAAAGGACGCTTTTTTGATGACATTCCGACCATCCAATCAGCTTCTACAGAGGCACTAGAGGCAATTCCGCAAACTGAGCTAGAACATGCATTTGAATCACTATTGAATCGCTGTAACAAGTGTATTGAAGCCAGAGGAGAATATTTTGAATAATAAAATCAAAAAATATGCATATTGCTGTTTCAATTATGATTTTCAGGCCCTGTCCGGGAACATATTTGTCGCACTGTGTATGTTATATTATTATATTATATATTATTACTATAATTATATTATATTATATTATTACTATAATATATTATTACTACAATGTAATAATATTCAAATAATAATAATATTTATATTCAAATTCTACAAATACTTATATTTAAATGTACAAAGAATATAGAGAGTGTCTCAAAAAGGGGCTCACGTATTCCTGAATCCCTCGGAAAATATAAGTTTTACAGAAAAGTGTTTCAGAAAAAATTATAGAGTTCAGAAAGATCTATTTATTGATCTTATCAGTTCGATCTTGGGTGGTGTCGTCAAGATCAGATCAAGGTTACATCGATTTTTTAAAATCAGTTAAATCAGAGAATACTCTTTTGATTTCACAATCTAATAACTGGTGTCGAGAGCTTTCCAAAATGCTATAAGAAGATATTTTTTCATTAAGTACTTTTTGAGTTATGATGCTTGAAAATTACAATATCGTCGGCATTAGTACTATCAAAGATGTCTGACCGACGGCTAAAACCTTTTAATATTGTTCGAGATCGTAGCCTAAATAACATTTGTCAAGATCAAGGACATTGGAGGCAAGAGCATGTTCCTGTTATTTCCATTTTTACGTAAAAATGAATTTTTAGTGCAAAAATGAAAATAAGAGGAATAATCTCCAGTGGCATTGATCTTAACAAATGTTATTCAGGACATGATCCTGAACAGCATTCAAGAGATTTTAGTCGTCGGTTGGATAATGTTAATGTCAGCGGTATTGTAACTTTCAAGCATTATATTCAAGCATTATAAAAATTATTTAATGAAAGAAAATTTTCTTATATTATTTTGGAAAGCTCTCGAGACCAGTTGTTAGATTCTGGAATCAAAAGTAGGATGTTCTATTAAAATCAATGTGACCTTGATGATGCCACCCAAGGTCAAACTGATAATATGAGTAAATATATCTTTTTGGTTTATAACTTTTGTAGTGTTTCATCGAGACTCTTGAAAATCGAGACTGTCGTGAAACGAGACGAGATCATACGAGACGAGACCGAGACCGAGATCAAATTATGACGCCGAGATCGAGATCAAGACAAAAGTTTCTTTCTCGAGAGGCTCGGTCTCAGCCCGAGAACCTCGTCTCGTCTCGTTTTTTTATGTTTTCTGGCCATACTTCTCATGTGTCAATATGTAAATATTTACATAAGAAAATATTATTAATAATCTATTATGTATAAATAAATAAACAATGCGTAAATGATTATAGTACCTGTACATGTAATAGTTTTTTGAGACTTAAATTAAAAAAATGATCGACATTAAAATGAAAATTCTGTGGACACACACATGTTTACAATTAATTTTAATTATCTAAATGATCTATTTATTAAGATTTTTGCAAAATCTACCTATGGGGTACAGGTATATTTTTATAATATAAGGTATTTCTTATTCGGTAAATTCAGCGTCATCAAAAATATGTCTCGTTATATTTATTCTTCAGATTGCCAGTGTGTTCTGATTTAGGATTTTTAAGTTTGGATTAATCCGCTTGAAATAATCCGTAGTACAATTATCGTCGAAGAATGAAAAAAGTATGTATTTTTTCGCCATCCATTTCACCGTCATCATGTTGAATTGTTGTTAAGTGAGATTTCCGTCAGTGGAAATGTTGGAATCAAATTTTGAAAATGATATCTAAAACAATGTAATATCATGTAGTATATAAAACTTATTAACGTATTAAATCTATGCATACACTACTAATTCATTAGAATATATGAATATATCAATATTAAAAATACAAAATTAAAGGTTAATACTCTTGAAAATAGGTGTTATTATTGTAATTTGTTGTGTTTTAGACTTTCATTAAGGATAATTACTTGTAGATTAGATTCTCAAGAAGTTTTGAAAGTGTTGACTTTTGTCCATGTACAAAATTATACTTGATCATTTTTTTTTCCAATTATGGGACATCTTGTATACTATTTGTAACAAAATATTATGTAGGTAGAATAAAGAATTATGCTTATTATATACCCAGTCTTAAGGAAGTTGTAAAGGCATAAAACACACATAATATATGTTAATATTATATTTACGCTTTAGACAAAATATATACATACGTACATATGAAAGTTGTGTTTATATTTTATTTTTATAGAGCAACATATTTTTGTAGATTATTTATTTTATTGTTATTTTATTTGTTATTATTTACATTGTTATAGACAAAAATTTTTTTTAAGGATGACAAAGATAAATTTTTTGTATATGTACTTCAAGTATTAAAAATGACTTATGCAAAATTTCATTGAGATTAACCATATAGTTTATAACAAATAAATATTTTGTTTATTTTATTGAACAACTAATACCGGCATCTCAATGTTACTTTGCACAAATATTCTTGAATTCATAAAGCATTTATATTTAAAAATATTGATTTATATCATTATATATATTTTTTATAAATTATAATACATTTTCATATATTTCTATTAGAGTACAAGTTAATAAAATATTACTTTTTATTGAAACAACTTTTGATCCAGATGATAAACTGGCTTTAATTTTTTTATATTACTCATTTAAATGCAATTTATAATAATCTGTAATGTTTTCAAGTAATTTTTAACATATTGCATTTACTTTACAACTTCTTTAAAATTAAATGCAGCAATAGTATAAGTTTATGCAATTTACGCATAATTATTCGTACTCTCTTGTATTTCTACTCTCACGCAATTTTGAATTGTTTACTCTGTTGTCTTTGTTTTTTTTTTTTTAGAAAACTCATCAAAATATAACAATCATTCATTTCAGAAACTTTACACAAGCACATGATTATTTATCTACTAAAACCAAAGCTATATTTAAAGGTAACATATTGTACCTTCTGGAAAAGATCCGTAACCTTGTAGCTCGAAATTGATGTACAAAATATTTCTTCGTATATCGTTGGATGTAAATTTTTTAAATGTCGATTCAGGCCGGTTGTATTTCCTCCAGTCATTTTGATTTTCTTTTCTTCGGATTTGCATAATTTACAAATAATAATTTACGAATTTCTCTTTGGTACTTGTAGAAAATTCGTAGTATTCTTTTGCTGTCTTGCACCTCTTTATCGGAATATGTTCGTCGCTCTGCCGCTGAGTTCTTCCTCTTCCGGTATATAATCTTCATCGCTGTTCATAATGATGATAAACAAATCATACACAATTGAAGATTTCGTAACCTAACCTAACCTGTCGCATCGGAATGAAAATGCGAGGAATCACGCGAGAAGCTGCGAAAGACAATAACCAATGTAGCATAAATGACGATAAACAAATGAAAACTGGGCAGTCTGGCGAGTTCAAACAGCCTCCCCTCCTAGTACAATATTCACGCCACGCAGCATACGAGATCGCGAGACGAGACCGAGATGATATCAATTGAGACAAGATCGAGACCTTAATTATTGAGACTTTTCCGAGACAAGATCGAGATTAATCTAAATCTCGTCTCGTCTCGGAAAAGTGAAACACTAAACTTTTGTTTGAAACACTTTTCTGTAAAACTGATATTTTCCGAGATATTCAGGTGTCTCAATCTTTTTGGGATACCCTGTATAGTTGATCTAAAAAACGACTATAATTATTTTAGATTTTTCGTACATAGAAAACTGTAAATATAATGATTATTATTATTAATATTGTTATTATATTCCTGATATTACTAATAATAATATTACTGATAATATTATTATTATTAATTACATTAGTAACCTTTACAGAAATTTGATACTCATCATTTGGAATATAAAAATATAGAACAACAATGTTTGCAATACTTAAAATAAATAATTACTGTTTTTCATTACTAAATTGACCAATATTAGATTTCTGTAAGGACATAACTATAAATAAAAATGAAGCTTCTAATCATAATCATTTTACCATGAAATTATAGTTACAAATATCAAATACTTTTCTGTCAGAATAGAATTATGCGGACTTTCAATTTAAATTTCTGCAATGCGTGCATATATTTTAAATTTAATTATTAGTTATTAACGTATAATTAATTGAAAATAATAATCTTTTTCGATTGTATAATATTTTCACAAATAGATATAAATTACTATGTGAAAAACGTAACGCTCACTCGCATAATTAAAATATTTACTATGCGCGTAGTTTATTAAGCTTTTTCGTTCTTCGGGTATAACCGAACTGCAAGAAACGTCTCGGCTCCATGTGTTACCCGAACGTCCCGGTATTATGAAAATGCATGGTTGGTGCCATGCCTGATCATAACTTTATCAATAAATATACCTCGCATTTTTAGCCGCGCATTTGGACTATGGTAAATCGATCTCCAGCGCATCGATTTACTCTATATGAAATCTCACTTTAAATTCAGCGCATTTCTTTCGTATTATAAGACGTTGCAGGAAAATATCTGAAGTATTGCTCTCAGACGAATATATTTGGAGACAGTAATCGAGAAAAATAAATTGTTTGTATGCCAGTGAAATCGTTTATATCGCTTAGATTTTTCTTAGAAGTTTAATGTATGTATACTCGTATTATATAGATTTTTATGAAAATTAATGAAATCTGTTAATTTCGTGAAATACTTTTATTTAGAAGTCAATTGAATTAAATTATTTTTTAAAATTTGTATATATGAAAATATATTAAATATAAGTTTCTCACGGAATGCAAGAGATCCAGCTTCGATTCCCGATCGAGGCAATATTCTTCGCAATAAGTTTATTTAAGATTAATTTAGGAAATTTGGGAGGATTATTAATATTTCAGATTGATTGCGTTGAAAGTCCGACAACCATATCGGCACGTAATTATCATTTCTGAAATTAATTCATTTATATGAATATATACAGGGTTGGCCATATTCGACGGAAAAATGTTTTTTTTTTCAATCATGGGAAACGTCGTTACTCGATCTAACATCTCTGTCAAAAGTTACAGTGTTTGCCAGATCTTTCCGTCGAATATGGCCAACCCTGTATATATGAATATATATATTAGTTCAACATCTCTACACTCAGATCGTAGTAGCGCTTCGTATTTAAAGTAATGTTATTTAACGTAAACCGTCTTATTTCCAATCTTATTGTTAAATATAAGTATTTAATTTTTAATATAAAACATAAAATAATATCAGATATTTCAAAAGATGACCTGATTTTTAAAAAATCACTATTTGTTCTCGCTATTTTACCGATCTTGGCATAGACGACAGAAATAAATTTTCTGCAAAAGCCGTAATCGACACATGGATGCTAGCGTTAAATCATGAAGATGGATTTTTGGTATGGATATTGCCGGTGCTCGCTCGAAGAGTTACCTGTAGGAACTAGACTCTACGAGCGCGCGTAGGAGCGCAATTCTCACCACATCGGGGAGTTTTCCCCGCGGAAACTGAATTTCTATGGCGCGGAAACTTTTGTCTATGGGACTTGTAAGAACGCTTCGCTCCGCGCGCATTTCGCCAGCGTCTATTTTATAAATTTCCGTACCGTGGAGTGACGATACAACTCTATCCAGATGTGAGTTTATCTGTGTGCGTCGACATGATGAAAGGAAAAGGAGGATACTTTGTCGTTTGATCCACAGTATGATATTCTGTGTATTTCCGCTCTAAATAGCAGCGAAGAGTACTTGAGGTCGATGGAGGAAGAAGCGAGGGACGGGAGACCAGAATATGTTGTACAGTGGCGAGAGATCGACCGCTGTGAAGCGCATTAATTGCCACCGATCTGACAGTGTTCTCCTACAGGGTTGCACAAAGCATACTTAAGAGAGCAACCCATTCGCTTCCAATTCGAACAATGTCGCCAGAGGAGATTGACCTCGTTTTCTTAGCGTTTTATGTCTCCCGCCGTCGCGCGCGTCGCGGCTCTCTTTTTCATGAATATCGTTTCATAATTCGCTTCTGCATATTAATTTGAATACCTTGGAGAGCAGTTTCCCCCATTTAGAAAGATTCTCTGTTACGCGAAGAGATTGTATTTACATTTTATTATTGAAATTGAGTTGTAATACTACGAGAACATAAATATTACGAAATCAATGATTTTAAAATACATATATGTGAATAGCGACGTCCCTGGCAGAAATTTAATTTTTGATTGATTATTGGACAATTATATATATTAACTTTTGTCTAATAATGGAACAGAAAACTTAGGATATCAATCAAAAAGTAACGTTTTTTGCACAACTATTACACAGAAAATAAGTTACGCAATAAAAGAAAAATCTTCTGAAAATTCCAAGTTTTCTAGGTTTTTCCAGATACCCTATTATTAATCTATTATTAAGAGGATTACTTAAATACTCTGTATAGATGATATACGCAAATAATCAAAGTATTGCAAATAATCAAGTAAAATTAAATCAAATCAATGGCAATTCAATAATCGATTATCTGATTCAAGCGAAGGTATATCATCGAACTTTATCGCGCATACAAATAGTCGTAAAAGTTAAGAGACGCATCGAACGACAGCGCGATATCTTAACGAAGACATTTCTTGACCCGCCTGTCATTCGAGCAGTAGAATCAATCATCGGATAATATCTGCGCTTTCATACATGCCTTTAATCTTCATAGAAGAAGAGCGTAGTGAATGCGAAACGTAAGTATTGCTGATGACATAAACGTACGGCTGGCGTTATTAGGTTTCTTGCCAATAAAGCAGTAATCTATATTGTCACTGTGTTCCTTTATTATCGTTCTAATAAGTAGATACATTTCTCTGCCGATCTGTAGATGCTAAATCTCGGGAATAGACGTGGCAATAGACATGATAACAACTGGCTTTAGGTTAATATCATTTAAAGGGACGCATCGCACGCGCGGAGCTAACCGATAACGAGCAATCTTAGTTTCCGGACAGGTTGGTCCGGAGGAAGCTGCCATTTACATGCCGCAGCCGAGAGGATCGAGCCTTGGTCAGATAACATAAATGCCCGAAGGGATCAGCACGAAAGACGTTGGCTGATCGATAAATTCAACCAAATGTGCCGGTTAAATAGTAGTATTCACTTTCGTCAACACTTTTTTCGAGACTCTGAGGCACATGTTAGCACGTGCACAAACGCGTGAACGTATATATAATAGAACATTCCCTGAATGCAGTGATGCCAGATTGGGCTCGTTTACGGCATTTTACAGCGAGAAGGTACAGCGGTAAGTGGCGGCGAGTCGTCGTCATGATACACACAAAGGCATGTTCGTGTGCGATTGCGATTTGGCTAGCTTCGGGCGGTAGAAGAGAGCGATAGTTCTCCCTAGGCGCTTATTTCAAGCGACCGAAGATGCTTCCTCAGCCGCTTAACGCGTATTGATAAGAAGCAATCTGGATAATATGTAATTTTTAATAAATTATAATTTAATAAATTGTAATCATATGCTCTCCCCCCCCCCATTAATCTTAAATAGTATAAATCACGTCAAAACGCGAATTTACGAGATATTAATTGTTTACGATTTTCTATAGATGTTATATACCGTGTTTCCTGATTCGTAAGAACTGGTTTTTGATCAATATAATTTTTGAAATTATTAATGTATTTATGTTGAAATAAACCAACAACTGTAGGAAAAATACATATACATTCACTTTTCAAAAGATCGATAAAAAATTATTTTAAAATTGTACAACATGTAATGATGAAAGGTCAATATTTTTTCAATGTAAATGAAATGTTTTTTGAAAAAATTCAAAAAGTAACGTTTTCGTAATGATATTGCGTTTGTCAAATACGCTTGATATCAATCAATATTTTATTTTAAACTTTTTAACTATTATCCAAATGTTATGCAAAAATTCTGATAATGAATAAAATTCCGAACGCGAGACGATTAATTATAAAAATGTTGTCAATATAATATACAAATATAAAAGCCATTGCATGTTGTGCAATTTTAAAATAATTTTTTATCGATCTCTTAAAAAGCGAATGTGTATTTTTCCTACAGTTGTTGGTTTATTTCAACGTAAACACACGAATAATTTTAAAAATTACATCAGTCGAAAACTACGCCAGTTTCTTGGAAACAGGTTGATAAACACGATATATAACACCCATAGAAAATCGTAAACAATTAATATCTCGTAATTATCGCGTTTTGACATGATTTATACTATTTGGGATTAGTGGGAAGGGCATATGATTACAATTTATTAAAAGTTACATATTATCCAGATTGTTCCTTATCGAGCGGTCAAGGAAGCATTTTCGCTTGAAATAAGCGCCCAGCGAGAAATACCACTCTCTTCTATCGTCCGAAGCTGGCCGAATCGCGACTGCACACGACATAGGCTCATGCCTATGCGTGTGCCGCCGCTTACCTCCTCCACACACCGTAAACAAGCCCGATCTGACATCACTGCCTGAATGGAACTTCTCGAAAAAGATGAATATATGATTAATAAACCTGAATATATTGCATCATAGAGAGTAATAAGTAGAAAGAAATAATTGGAAAAACTATAGAGACTTTGTAAGTAAAAGACTTACTGTCAGTAAAAACAGTTATGAAATGCTCTTTTTACTTTTGAAAGTTTTTTTATTTATAATAGATATATATTTTCTTCTAATAGATGTTATTTCGTTATCTGTTACTGATAATGAATTTGGTTGGATGCACTCAGCGCACTAGTGCACATTAAAACCGTCGTACATAAGTTAATGTAAATATATGTTTATAAATAAACATAAAAACCGATGAAATACTCAATACACTTTATTGTGCTGTTAGATAAAATATGTATTTTATAATTTGAAATATTTGCATTTTACTTTTACACTTAAATTAAATTAGTACTGTAATGGCTTTAATATGCATCAGCACGTGCTAGTGCGTTCAATCGAATTCATCATGAGTAACCATTACTGAGAAATAATTTTAGTAATCGTTATCAAATTTAAAAAATAATGTTATTGGACTTAAACAGTTATTTTCAATTTTTAAATTTTATAAGTTAATAAAAGTATTATAAGTTAATAAAAGTATTAGGTGTTGGAATTAATTCGTAGCGTTTTACAAGTGATGGGAAGTACTTTCATTAATGTATTTTTTAATGCTCATGTGAAATAAATAACATTCTTTCATTAAAAACGCTACGAATTAATTCCAACACCTAATATTATAAGTTAATAAAAGTATATTAATAAATAAATAGTAAAGTTTAAGATCTTACTATTTATCTTTTTTTGCTAGTAGAAGTGCTGTCGGCGCTGTTGCTGTATTAGACTAATATTACATGCGTCCGTTTTTTGTTGTACGACAAATTTTTCAAATTTGTTGATTGACTATGGACAAAGAGATCTTCTCTGTGCAGCCAATTAACATGCTTGAAAATTCGTCGTACGACAAAAAACGGATACATATAATACTGGCCTTATCAAATTGATATCAATCTTTGCGCATAAAATTTAATATTTAATATTTTTACTTATTTGCACAAATATTTTAAATAATGAAATCTTTCAAAATAGATTTTTTTAAATGACTTAAATAATGAGAAATAATCCAAAAAATGTGCCCACTGACAGGGAATGAAAATAATGTTATTTGTAACGAAGTTACAGTTACAAGTTTTTTTGGTAACTTTACTGGTAACTGCGTTACTTTTTTTTGGTAACTGTAACGATAACAAAGTTACATTTTTTTAACGGTAATAAATTTTACAGTTACTTTGCACAGGATTGAACACTATACGACACAAGCCATTCACACTGTAAAAAAATTTCGCAAAATTACACATATATAAGATGTAAAATTACATGATTAATCCTGTAAATATAAAAAATCATGCAAATTTACAGAAATGATGTAATTCCACAAAAATAATCTAAATTTGCTTTTATTGTACAAATATATCTTATTTTATATGAAAAATTACGTAAATAGCAGGATATTTTGAATATTTTCTCTAATTATTTAAATTTTATTAGGAGTATAAATTAGTTCGGTTAATTTTTTTGTGTTCAAAAATGCATTTATTTCAAAACAAAATGAATGAACAGATTAATTAAAGTATTGTCTATCGCTGGCTACTACTTTTCCCCATCTCTCAGGCAATTTTCGAATTTCATCTCGAAAAAATGACTCGTCTTTGGAGGCGATTCAATTTTGGAGCCAATTTTTGATTTCTGCGAAAGAAGTGGACCGATGACTTGCCAAATTGTGCTGCATCCTTCGGAACAACCAGTAATCAGAAAGAGCAATGTCCGGAGAATGCGGCGGGTGCGGTAAAACATCCCATTTGAACGTTTCCAAATGTTTTTTTATGATTTTAGCAACATGAGACCGAGCGTTGTCATGAAAAAAAAATAACTTTATCATGTCTTTGCTCGTATTCCGACCGTTTTTCTCGCAATGCACGGCTCAAACGAATCAATTGTAGCCGATACCGATCGCCCGTAATGGAATCGCCAGGTTTCAGCAGCTCATAGTAAACAATACCCTTTTGGTCCCACCAGATACAGAGCATGATCTTCGAACTATGAATGTTCGGCTTTGGTGTTGATGTTGAGGTCGACAATTGACCGGGCTTAGCGTAGTATTTTTTCTTCTTGAGGTTGTTGCAGAATATCCACTTCTCATCTCCAGTCACAATCCGATGCAAAAAACCTTTTCTTTGTTGTCTTTGAATCAGCTGTTCTCAAGTGAAAAATCGCCTTTCAACGTCTCTCGGTTTCAGTTCATAAGGCACCCAATTTCCTTGTTTTTCAATTATTCCCATGGCTCTCAATTGTGCAGAAACGGCTTGTTGAGTTACTCCCAATGATTCTGCAAGCTCCTCTTGCGTTTGACTCTGATCTTCTTCGAGTAATGCCTCTAATTCTTTGTCTTCGAATTTTTTTGGCTGTCCAGAGCGAGGCTTGTCTTCAACGCTGAAATCTCTATCCTTGAAACGTCGAAACTATTCCCTACATGATTTATCAGTTGGAGCAGTGTCATCATAAACTTCGACAAGCATTCGATGGGCTTCAGTTACACTTTTCTTCCAATTAAAGCAAAAAATTAGAACCTCCCGCAAATGCTGCTTGGTTAACACAAAATTCGACATTTTAAACACAGTAAAAATCAAGGTTTTTGTATGAAACTCAAAGCGATATAAACTGAATATTATTAGCAGATGTCTAACCTCTCTGAAAACGCCAAAATCAGTTGTCACTATGAACCATTCACAACAGCCGGAGCCAGCTTTTGGAAAATTAACCGAACTAATTTGTACTCCCAATAGTAATATTACGTAATATAACAATAATTTTTCACATATTTGTTAAATGTATAATAATATATAGTGCGAAATGTGTTGTTATATTATCATTCCTATAACTACATTACACTACACATACATTAATTGTACTTCCACAATTTGCTTACAAACAAAACATTTGCTTACAACGAAAAAATTATTTTTATTTGCATATTGCAAATTTACAAACGCGTGGATGCTTACAACTATTATAGTGGGTCTCAAAGTTACTTACAATTATAGTTGTAATTTTACATAAAAAATTTTACAATGAATAGCGCTTGAGACTAAAAAGCTCCTAAACCTGCTATGATTGGCGGTCGTCGACTTTTAAAAAATTAATGGAAAAATAACGATAAGTTATTTTCTCAAACAGTCGTCGTTAAACAGTCAAAATATAGTTCAATTAGCAAAGGAATTTCATAAAATATGAAATTTTGATTTTAATCAATAATGATAATGTAAGGAAATGCCTATGTGAGCCAACATTGGCTATTCGTATGTAATAATATATTAAAAATTCAAATATGGATATTACCCTAGTATTGGGTCTCTTCAATGTAAAAATGTTGATAGCCATCCATAAGATATAAAATAATGTGTTTAATCGCCAAGTCGTCAAATCATCGTTAAGCTGTTGTCAATAATTGAAAACTTCTATATCGTCTGTTATATTTTGTCGGATATACAAACTGATACCATATTAGATGTACTTCACTAAAATTGAGTCAATAGAATAAAATGGTGTGATTAAAATTTAAAATTATATGAGTCAAATTCTCTATAAACTTACATTAAAACGATTAATGATGCCTGTTACAAACAATGTGATTACAAAAAGATGTTATTATTGAGATGTTATTATTGTGAGATCAAAATGCAATAAGAATAATGCAGTGGGAGAACGCAACCAACAGTACAGAAATAGAAATAAATATAAAATGATTAATAAATAGAATTTAAACCAAGGAAACTTTCGTGACCAATTCATGATACAAGGGGTTCAATAAATTCATTTTGCAGATTTAAACCATTTCTTTGTTTCTTAATGAAAATTATCTCTGAAATTAATCTTTTATTATAGTTCTTTTTCTCATCTAAAATTAAAACGTTGTTCCAATCAAAATCATGGTAGTGTTTGATTCTATGTTCAGTAATGACAGACTGCGATGCTATGTTTCTATTAATATGGTTCCGATGTTCACTTATTCTTGTCTGTAATAATCGTTTCGTCTGGTTCACGTAGGATGCGTCACAATCATGACAATTGATCTTATATATTATATATTAGAACGTGAATAAACTGGTAATTTGTTCTTCTGTTTTTTAATGAAGGAACTTAATTTGTTAATTCCCGTGTAGGCCAAACGTATAAACCGAAATTATCGAAGCGTCTCTCATTCTCCCCCTGCTTGGGAGCGTACAACTTCATATTGCATAAGAGTTTCGATTTTCCATGTGAAACGACTCTCCACCTTCCCCCTGTAAAGGGGCACACAACTTCTATAATTGTTGCACATGGATTACTATTATAATTACAATTTAAGTTATACAATTAAATGCACATTTCAATTGCCAATTTTTTATGTTAATAACTTTTTAACGAAGATCGCCAAGTAAAATCTGTCGAAGATTACTCAGGGTCGTGACCTTGATAACATATGTCAAGATCATCGGAGCTGTTTCCGTTATTGTCAACATTTATCAAAATTATTTTTTTTTAATTATTGATGTAGATAAATAGAGAGAAGTAATTTTATTATAAACATTTGTATTAAACAATTTTTTATGTCGCTAGTAGTTTTTGAAATCTAACAAAAAAATTAAAAACTGCTTTACATATAAGAAGTGATTTCACCCTTTAAAATCGTTTATTTGCCACTATTAACATTTTCTAAACTCATTTATTTATATGTAAGATTATATCTTGTACAAAGATTTATTCAAATTTAACAATTTCGCGATAAAGTTCCTAACTTATTGTTGATTACATTTTAAGAATAGATAATAAGATGTAATAGATAACGAGATGTGATAGATAACAAGAAAAATTAATTATATTTTTTCAAATTAATTCTAATTTTTTCAAATTAATTCTAATTTTTTCAAATCAATTTTTTTTTTCAAGATTTTCTTGAGAGATAGTTGATTGCTCGGTTTTTATTCGATTTTTACTCCGAAAAAAAAACCAGTTTTTCCCCATCTCTAGTAATATCTCTAGTAATATCTGAAAAGAATGGTTTTGCTAAAGTACAATATTTAAAAATTTAAATACAGATTGAAAATAATTTTGTTGGCCCAGCAAAAGAATTATGTAGAAAACTTGAACATAATGAACAATGTTACAAAAAGCTTTAATATTTTAACAACCAGTGGTGAAGGTCCTACTTAATTTTGATAGCCCAATAAAATTATTTTTAATTATATATATCTACCTAAATTTTTCGATACTTCAGCAAAAATATTCTTTCGGTTTAGAAATTCAATTACGATAACTATTCTAATTACTATATTTATAATGTATTTTGTTTGTATTCCGTATCAATATAATCAAAACGTTTTTCTCAGTGTAGAGATACTATTATATTATTTTCCTTTTTGTGTAAGAAATATAGATTGAAGTCGTTGATATTGACATAGGTCTTCTAAAGAGATACCCTCTTATTTTTCAGAAATTATTGCACTTTATTAATACTAATAAAAAATATGATCTGTTTAAAATAAAAAGATTAAATAAAAAAGTGTAAATGCATAATTCGTATATTTGTGGCTTACTTCTATATGAAATCAACTAAAAATGAATAAGAATGCGAAAATAAAATTTTTAATTACAAATTGCGTAATTTAAATAATAATGACTATTAATAACATTATTAACAATATTACGTCATTTTAAATGTAGTTTCCTAAATCAGTTTTTTTATTTATATTATTTTCTTTCTTAGTTTTTTCATAATAGTGTTTTAAATATAAAATCGAGGTGTAGCGTAAATCGACACATCTGTCTGTAAAATAAATCATGAGTTAATTTAATCTTTGTAATATTGCTTTATAGTGTTAAATAATTCTATCGGAGCTGAAGGCAATGATTCATATAAAGGAAAGCTCTTGAAAACTATCGCGTTATATATTTACATCTTGCAAAACAGCATAAAGTAAATAACGCTAATAATTCAACAAAAATGTTTTATATCGAAGTGAAAAGATTCTGGAAATTATATACATTCAGTTGTAAGCATTTTATACAGATAATTTTTGTAAAAGAAAAAGAATAGAAATATGTATTACTGTTTACTGTGTCAATTTTGGACGCTCATTTTTGTTTATTTTACGAAAAAATTAATTGTGGCAAAATTAACAAACAGTATTATAAAAACTGATTATCTGATAAAAGACACTTTTTAGTTTGTATTTATGTATTGATGTATTTAAAGCATTATTTTTAACTTTTTTTATTTAAGAAAATTATTTAAAAATAAAGTTGTATGTCGGCGACCTTCCCCTGTATATATAGATATTGTTTTAACTGACTTCTAATCGTTTTAATTGACACGGTTGAGATTCGATTATAAAAATATATGGATCATTATCTTAATGAAGAGCAATGCGAAATTTCAAAACAAACGGTGCGTGGAGGGACACAGCGCCGCGTTAAGATCCGTGGCGAGACTGCATCTCTCGAACGAGAAAACCGCAGATGAGACAACATTGCCGGCGAAAATGACAAAATGATAAATAGGACGTCGTTATTTAATTTGCACAGCGAACGTTCGTAATATCATACGAGATAATGTTCGAAGGGAGGAAAGAACGGTGGTCTTCTAACTATTATCACAATATTTAAATACAAAGCACGATCGTCTCATTTGTCAAATAAAATACTTTACGACGAAATCAAAGCTGCCAAGAATATATTTTTCCAGTAGTTATTCCTAGTAATTATTAATTTCCACATTTTTCAGAACGCAATGTTACATATATCTGAGCACCTGATGATCTCGACGGCGCGACGTATCGTGCGCTTTGAGGGAAAGGAAATATATACATACAGTTTTTCGCATCGCGACATGTTCTACAACGTATAGGAAGAAGTTGACGGTGGAGTATAAATATTACCATAATACGATAAAGGCATCCGCGTTCGCTATTCTGCGAACAAAAATGTGTATTCCAAGAATTTAATATTTCAGGAGAAATTATACTTTTAGATGAGAATAGAGGATCGGAGGTCGCATGAATCAGAAATGCAAATTCATTTTAAGCGATACTCCTTGGCGAAAATGTAAATTGATTTCGTGCCACTGCAGGTCTTAGTTCGAAGTATATCGATCCCGCTCTTTAATCTTTATTGCTCCTGTACGGACTGTAACTACACTTAGAATAATTTTATTACCATCTTCCTGTCAACACGATGTCGCCGACGAAACCAATTTCGTCGACGTTAAAACGTTGCCATTTCATGTAAATTTTGTCGCGCACGCTTTATTAGAGATACCCTTCAAAAACTAGTTCAAGTAAGGAATTCGAATTGCATTGAAAACGTTCTGTTACACAACGTGGAAATTGAAGACACTATAAAAACAATACATGAAAAGAACGATGCTGAAGCATTTAAAAATTTAGTTAAATACAGATCTGAAAACAATTTTGTCAGGCCGATCAAACTAATCATATAGAACATTCAAGCGTTAATAACAATGGGCGTAATCAAGTGGCCAGGGGATACTGTAACCTCTTTAAATCTTAAAGAAGAACGAAAATAATTTCAAAAAATTACGAACTATGCTCAATGAGTATTAATAAGAAATTAATTTTGGAAAAGAAGAAAGAATTGGAAGTGAAAGTTATAGTGTTGGGCTATTTTGTATAAATAACTAGATACAGATGAAACATAGAATAAGTGATTTATTACGATTACTCAAGTATATCATAACTTTAAATTAGCCGTTACAAAGTAAAAGATTTTGAGTCAGAACTAACTGTCCGGAAGAAAATAGTATGGTAAGGTAGGGTAAGAGCGCGCGCGTATCACGTGACTCCATGAACTAAAAAAAAAGGACAAGACGGAACAATCCAAAAGAAACGAATTGATTATCATGTGAAACGTTAACGTTAGATCGCATTTCTCTCAACATATAGAAAAATTTTTTTGAGAGAATTCAAGATAGCTGCACTCTAAATCTGTAGCAATGGAAATTTTACTGCTAACAAAAGTGAGTAGTGAAGTCATTGTTTTAAGTATGGATTTTCACTGCTTTTAAGTTCATCTGTCCAATCTTACATAATAAGTAGACTATTCATTCGACTGAAGTAGTTTAAGCATTAGCATTATTGATACAATGCAAGATGCATTGAATGTTATAGTAAGGAGTGAATTTAGCGACAAAGCGCACTATTATTTCGTTTGTTGTGAATGTTACGGGTGCATCTTGAAACGCATATAAAACATAGAACACAAATTAATATATTTTGCGTGATTGTGCGTAATGAATTCAAACACTTTGCCACAGGCAAGCATTATTAATTAATTAATTAATTAATTTTGTTTTGCTCAAAATCTATCTTCACATCTTCTTTTTGTTATTTGGATTTGGAATGACATCATTCCATAATTATTCTATTCCAAATTCACTCCTTTTTGGAATCAATTTTTCATTCCAATTATTAAATGAATTTTCCATTTCCACCTTGTAGTAAAATTTACTGGCAATAGCAATGACCCAATTGCCACACTAAGAAAAAAAATAATCAATTTTAATAAATATTTAGTTAAATACTGCCAACTAAACATTTATTTACAGTAAATAAATATTTGTTCAGTAAAAAAAGATTGTTAAATTAAATTAACATTTCTTGTATCAAATAAATATATCTTTATATTTAATAAATATTTAGTTGGCAGTATTCAACTAAATATTTATTAAAATTGACTATATTTTTTTTCAGTGCACTAACGCCTAGAATGATATTTCAACTCAATGCAGTGAAATTTCTGCTACAGATTTAGAGTGTAGAGTTATAAATTTATATTTTTTCAGTTCGAAGAAATAATTTACAATTAAAAAAAAATAAATTGAATATGTGTGATTAAATTTTGTGATTCACTTGCCAGTAATTAGTTAAAAATGATAATATAAAACAAAACAAATCCAAAAGTCTGTATCACTAGTACACTAGTCATTAGACTACTCTCTCTTCCTTGGGTTCGAAAGCCTCAACTCTAGATTTGGTTTCCTCTCTAAATGAAATCTTGATTACGTCCATACAACAATGTTGCAAATTTTTATCATTCAAGCAACTACACACTATAAAATATATATTACAGTATTCGAATGTTAATTATTTGTATACATCCTATATATTTATTTTGACAATTCAAACAAAATTATTTTAAGTATTTTACAGAGTTGGGAATATTATCTTAAAAAAGAAATGTTACCGTTACAGTTACTTTTTTGTCAAAAATGACTCGTTACCGTTACTAGTTACTCATTCTAAAATGTAAGGCATTACCGTTATTTGAAAAAGTAACGAATCGTTACTTTTCCGTACTTTTCAGAAAATTGAGTTAGCTCCCTCGCATATGATGTAGATAAAAATTAGGCTCATTCGATGCGTTTTTGCGCAAAAAACAACCGAATCTGGCAGAATCGTCAGGAGTTAAACTCAACAATTACCGATTTTAAATTAAATTTGTTAGAAACAATACAGATTCTTAATAGATTCTATAATAAATTTCTATTATTAAATCAAAACGAAAAACGTTATATTTCTAATATGCAAGAGATTCATTCAGACTCTGACACTTATCTAGGTATTGAAAAAGATCCTATAAAAAAACTGATCCAAAATTTATACACCTCAATAGATGGAAAAACAAAAGTTATATTAACAATTCCACATATCGAAGGTTAATCACCACTGATTGTAATATATGTACTTAGAGCTTATGATTTAACTAAAATTCGCAAACCCATTGAGAGTGATTGATTCGTCAATAGTCCATTATATTATCTTCCACTCTACTTACGCAATATTAAAGACTGTATACCAGAAGCACCTAGAATTTCAAAAATAGCTTCCATTTGGTTGAAAAATTAAATGGAATTTGTTTCAAATCAGAATATGTACTGATTTTTCTGGATGTTGTTTTTCTTTTTACTAATATCTCTATTGAATTGATATTTAATACATTAGTAAAAGATGGAATTATACATATATTCGAAAAATTGAATGCAATCCATATGATTTTAAATTTTATCTCTTTTTTTATTCAACAACAATTTCTATAAACAGATTTTTGACACTCTCATAGGTTCACCATTGTCTCCAATTGTGACTGAGATAATAATACAAGACTTAGAGAACTTGCAATAGAGAAATTACCTAAAATTGTTATTTTATTTTCGATGATATCATTTTAGTTCCATCAGATAGTATTGAAGAAATTTTAAATACTTTTAATTTTTTTAATAAGAAGTTATAATTCACGATGGAAATAATATAGGTACTGAAGAGAGATTAAGTTTTTCGGATACATTAGATGAAAATAAAACAATCGTTTTGATAGATATTAGAAGATAACTTTTTCTGACAGATTCCTCAATTTTTATTCACATGTCCATCATATTCCCAAAAGGGGCATAATCATTCGCATTGTGGACAAAATAGTTCAATTGTTTCGTTGTCCCCCCGTTTCCACCAAAAAAAATTTAATTATTGCGATTAATATATATTCTTAAAAAATAGTTATCTATTTCAATTTATTTTTTTTACTATTGAAAAAAGAATAAAATATCATATTAATAATATTAATACAGTACATAATGAGATTCATTCACATGGCAAAGATAAATTTTTCATTATATTTGTCTCATCCGAATGAATATAATTGCGATCCGCTGCACTATCCTCAACAGGGTTTAAAGTACACAAAAATTTCCGCCATTATCGTACTGCGTCTGCGCGGGCCGCCATCTTCATTGATTTCCTGTTGTGCAATTCCTCAACAGTCGTGTTCGACAATATTATAGATTGTTCATGATTTTAGCTTTTATGATGGGAAAATCAACATATAATATCTCAACAGGTTGAGAAAAAGGAAGAGATAGTCTTCCAGAGAACGTCTCGCGAATCTCGAGAAGGTAGCACGCTTTTCAAGATGTTGTCACATAATGAGGTTAGAAGTTCTTATTCTCTCTCTCTCTATCGGTATGAACACTCATAGCGAGGGTCCGCAAAATCAGAGGTTTAATATCGAAACGCAGTCTAAGGTTATCCTTAGCAAAGATCGCTAACCAGAATAACCACGTACCGAACATCGAATGCGATAATACTTTGGCAGTGTCTGCGAGACAGGAAAGGCCAAGAGATCCGCTTACTATAGTGTACATCAATTCTGAGTTGTATTTGCAGAATACAGGTGGTAAGACTTTTCCGATGAATCGGAATAACCCTTCTTCTGGTGCAAATTTGATAAATATCGAGGGCGAAATTTTCCCTACGCCTCCGTCAATCAAAGAAGTCACGGTGACGGTTTCCCTCGTGTCTATCTCATAGAACGAAGGTCTAACGAACGCTCTATTTAACGAATTATTTGGCATTGAAGCCGAAGGTTTAGATGAACACTCTTGGAATGATCGAGTTATCGCCAAGTAGCATGAACTCTCGAACAAGGGTACGCAGGCAGAGGAACGGATTCTCCTGATAAAGAAATACGCTCCTCCCGAGATTCTCGCTTTTTTTAAAGGCTCCAGATTAAATCTTGAATGCAAATCAGCTAAAAAGCAACACCATCATTAAAAGGTACGAATACAACGCACGAGATCAAGACTAGATAGACATTGGCCTATGCTCTCGGAAAAGCTATCTTCCTCAAGCTAGAAATTCAGTATGAATTCTGAACTCTGAAGCACGATCGGCAGTAGCAAAGGTCAATGAAGGGGCAAAGATCTTAGTAGATCTTTTTTATCGCCTATCATTGTCGAGAAGAGCGCAGATTAAACCTGCCTTTAACCTTTTGGCGAAGGCAACAGTAGATGCTATCCCGGCGGATAGTTTGCTATTCGGCACTTCGTTTAGCAAGGAAATGAAGAAGGCGTCAGCCATGGAGAAATCTTCAAAGGATATCATTAAGATGCCTCTGGTAGTATCCAAAAAGGTATTGCAGCCAATTAAACAACCAGATCAAGTAGCTCCCTCTAAGGTGGGAAATCTCGCGCCCCTGCACCGAGAACAAGACCAGCGATAGGGGCGCTTAGCAGCAATCGCAGGTCATCTCACCATTCAAGGAGACACTGAAAGTTGACCAGGTAAAGTCTGCCGACGGATTGGCCTTTTTTCTTTCGCAAGTGAAAAGAAATTACTTCGAACCTAATATCCTAAAGGCTATCTCAGGATACAGACTTCCATTTAGAGAGTTTCCGCCTCCCCAAAAGAATGAATTGTTAGCAGTTCTATCTGAGTTAAAAGAAAATATTATCGAGAAATTATTAATCTTATTGAGAAAGGAGCAATTGAGCTCGTGTCAGATTCCAGAAATCAATTTTTGTTGTCATATTTTGTCATCAGTAAACCCTCAGGAGATTAAAGATTTATTTTAAACCTTAAGCGTCTCAATGAATATACAATATTATGGCACCGCATTTTAAAATAAAGGATTGGAGGATGGTTATCAATCTTCTGTCGCCAGATCTGCTTGCCGCCATTGATTTGGAGAACGCGTATTCTCTGCTTCCTATTCATCAGGAGGATAGAAAATTTCGTTTCTGATCTCAACTTTTTCAGTTCAGAGCTCTACTTTGGTCTGGCATCAGCTCCTTAAATTTTTTCAAAAATATAGTTCTTCATACTCTTAGAGAGAAAAGCTTCTTCTCAATAGCTTATTTAGATGATTTTTTACTGATCTAATAATTCTTCTTACGGTCAATGTCGAGAGAACGTTAAAGCTCTTAATCTCTTTAGGCTTCGTCATTGACGTAAAAGAAAACTTATTCCAACGAAATCTGCTCGGTTTTTAAGGCTTCATTTTTAACACGGAAGATTTTTTAATTGCAATTCCACAAGGTAAGGGAGATAAATGCCTCCAAAAGACTTTGTTTATATTAAACAAAGAATCATGTAAGATTCGAATCTTTGCAAGTCTTATTAGTTCGCTAATCTCTCTATAGTCTGCCCAGCCGTGCAGTATGGAATATTATACACTAAGATAAAAAAAAATTCTAGCAACTCTTTTAGCAGCAAATGAAAATTTCAAGGTCTGAATGGTTCTAAGTTAATTGAAGAAGATCTATGGTGGAAAAACACTTTATGGACTGCTCTCAACGCAATAAAATTAAATCACTTATTTTTGGAAATTTTCTCAGACGCATCATTGACAGGGCGAAGAGCGGTTTGTGGTGAGTTGCGAACCCACGGGTTTTGGTCGCCGATGAAAAAGCGTATTAACTACCTCAAGCTTTTGGTAGTTTTTCACGCCTTGAGATGTTTCGTTTCTCACCTAAGAAGCTGCAACATCCTGTTAAAAGTCAACAACGTGACGGCTTTATCTTATATTAACCGCATGGTTCGGTGAAGTTTCCAATTTTATCGGGTTTTGCTCGAGAAATATGAAATTGGTGCGCTGAGCGAGATTTATTCATTTATGCCTCGTACATTCCTTCTGCTCTAAATATCGAGGCGGATGCGGAATCTCGCGTTATTTCAAAAGAAACGGAATGGTCTTTAGGTCAGAATTACTTCATCGAAATTGAAACTTCTTTCGGCTCTTTTGATATAGATCTGTTTGCCACATCAATTAATTCGAAGTGTCCTTGTTTTGTTTCCTGGCTCTCAGACCCTTTGGCTTACGCAGTGGATGCGTTTTCATTAAGTTGAAATAAGTTTTATTTCGCATTCCCTTCGTTCATATTGATACTAAGAGTTCTTCGAAAGACCATCACCGACGGAGCAGAAAGGGTTTTAGTTGTTCCCTGTTGGCCAACTCAGCCATGGTTTCGGCTGTTTAATCGCCTCGTGATCAGTTAGCCGAAAGATTCAATTTGAACCTGAAATTAACATGTTATCATCTCCTTTCAGAGAGACTCACGTGAGACAGTGTGAAACAGGATTTTCCTGGTGGCCGCCAGGTTATCTGCCAAGCATTTTTAGCCAAGAGAAGCTCCAGCGCTGGACGTGACGTTAGCATCCCTCTCAGATGCTACGATCGCTCAGTATAACAAGCCACTTAAGTTATGGTCTTTTGCAAAGAAAAACAAGCTGATTTGTTCTCACCATCTGTGTCTTTAGTACTGGAATTTTTATCTTCTTCATTAGTGAGCGTTAATTTCTACTCTTCTTTGAATACGTATCATGCAGTCATTTCTCTAATAGTTTCGAACGAGATTAGCTCTGATCCTCTAGGAAGTTCTTCAGGGGAGTCGCAACGTTAAAGCCTCAGAGTTCACGTTACGAGTTTCTGGGACTCGGTTATCACCCTCTTAGCTGCGGGATACCCCCATGAGAGTCTTCCACTAGAATTAGTATCCAAAAAACTGGTGACGCTCCTGATACTCACAACGGTACAAAGGTTACTTTGGCGAATACACTTCTCCAATATTGTTTTTGCCGATTCTCTAATTATTAGAATCTCGGCTAAACTTAAAACCTCCAGAATTGGGAAACCACAGCCACTCCTAATTTTCAAACCATTTGTGGATCAACCAAGTCTTTGTATTTACTCATTAACAAAGTTCTATTTTGGAGCTCATTAAGGAATTAGAAGAAATGCCAATTTAAGATGCCAATTCATTATTTATCGCCTTTCATCCTCCGTATAACTCTATATCCGCACAAACGTTAGGCCGCTGGATTAAGACGGAACTAGCAGCTGGAGTCGATACTTCTATTTTTTCGGCTCATTCTACACGGCATGCCTCAACTTCGTTTGCTGCCAGCAGGGATATTAATATAGAAGAGATCTGGCGTACGACAGAATGGAGTACATTTTCAGAGGTTTCGCTTTCGATTTTACAATCGTCCGATAATCAACGATCAATCCTTCTAGTCGATACTTAGTACCCAGGAGGTTTGTAATAATATTCAGTAGAAGATTCAGTTCTATGTGTGAGTAAGTCTGAACATCTGTAATATTACTCTTTGGGAGAATAGATAAAGTATTATTCTCTCCTATCTACAAATCTATGCTTTAAATTTCTACAATTATATCCATCCGGACGAGACAAGCATAATTGAACGAACTTACTGTGAACTTCGATTCTAATTATGCTGTCTCGTCCAGATGGATAATCCCACCCGCAACCACCCTTAAATTTTTAGATTTTGAAACAATGAAGATGGCGGCCCGCGTAGACGCAGCGCAGTACGATAATAGCGAAAATTTTTGTGTACTTTAAATCCTGTTGAGGTTAGTGCAGCGGATTGCTACTACAATTATATTCATCCGGACAGCGTAATTAGAATCGAATTCCCCAATGGGGAAAAAAACATTTTTTTAAATGTTTTTTTAAACGGTTTTAAAAACTTTTAAAAAACGTTTAAAAAAACGTTTAAATAACGGGATTTGTCCCTATTTTTTCATTTAAAAAATGTTTATTTAATCGTTAAAAAGAACGTTTATTTAATATTTAATATTATAATTTAATAATTTAAAGGAAATGTTTGTTTAATGTTAAAACAACGTTTTTTTTAACATTTAAAGGAAACATTTTTTTAATGTTAAAAATGTTTTTTAAATGTTAAAATTGTTTGAACAAAATTAGAAAAAAAATTGTACAACATAGAATATTTTTTGTAATTTATTATTTTTTAGCGATAGTACATTTTACTTTAAACAACCAATTTTATTAATTAATAGTAATTTTTAATTATATTTTTTATCTTTTTTACTCATCGGGTTACTTACTGGGTTTTACTTACCGGGTTTTGAACTTGGGATTTCAAAGTTGAGTCTCATACCTTTATTTTGTTTTTTGTTTGTTTTACGAGGGAGGAGAAAATCTTCACAAGCCCTCATCCGAGGGGGACCCAAAAGAGACACCTATCGGGGAGGGAAGACGCCCAGCAGTCTGCACTACTGAGTATGTCGGATTCAACCGCTCCATGATCACGAGGGATACATCGGGGCGGCCGCCTATCGACTAAAAATTCCCCCCCTTGCGTACTACAGGCTAGAGAAGAGCATTCTTGCATATCGTCAGAGTATCCCCCAGTCTTTAGAGCTACTAGGCTCTCTACTGTCGATCGGGTTACCTTGTTCGAGAGCGAGTTAAAGCGAGAACGACAGCGAGAAAATTTTGAGACGGCGTTTTAGCTGAAATTCAATTTACGCGAATTCTCGATCGCGAATCTAACGCGGCGGTTTTCTGGCGGCGGAGCGTCTCCCAGGCGATTGTACTTGTAGCGAAGCGTTGACTCTGACCGAGAACAGCGAAGAGAGGCATTGCTGCTCGATTTTGCCTTTTATCCTCTTTGAAGAACAAAGACTTCCTTTTACAATCGCTTATGAGATTCTCGCAATATTGAAAAATTTGAGGTGACCCCCTGTTTCGGGCAGCGATTGGCGATTTTCGAACGCGATGGTACGCTGTTGCTATGCGCGCCAGCTAAATCAGGAATCCTGATTGAGGTGTACGCATGTTACACGTTTCGTGTCACGCGAGCGCGCGTACGCTGCGACCGATCTGAGTTAGCTTGCCGTTACGGCGGTTGAAATTTGTGTACGTACGACATGCGATTTAGCTTATGTTTTTCGATTTTATTGACAATGTAATGGCCAAGTATGTGTTTTGGAAATCTCTAAAAACGCTTGGAATTCTTCTAGAAGCTTTCGATCCGCATGTCGCATGTACACCGAATCTGCAAAAAAACTGTCTGTTTCGGCTGTATCTCGGACATACCTATATACAAAAATACTCTGCCTATCCGTAGAGTAGACCAACAAAGAGTAACCGCGTATTACAAGTAAGTACATAAAACATAACGTATGGACGATACGCTCATCGCACACAAACTATATATAAAATATATACAAAATATACAAATGCGCTAGCGGCGCCGAATCACTACAACTCCTCGTCGCTATGGAGGGTTCGAGGAGAGACCAGCGCACCAGGTGGAGCAAGTCCACGTTCGCGGGCACGCTCATCCTCCTCCTTCCGCCGCATAACTACTTCGCTAAAGTCCGCAAACACGGACCACGCTTTGGGAGAACGCATGATAGCCCTTATCACTGCCCGGTAGGTCCTGTCCACCCCCACAATCAGCAGCACTCCTCTGTTCCGCCCAAGCTGAACAAAACAAAAGAGTATGCACTGCTGTGTCGACTGCCGCTGTACAGAACAGACAGATCGGGGAATCCCGCCATCCTATCCTGAACAGATAGGATTCAAAAACTCCGTGCCCTGTCAAAACTTGTGTAATTTGGTAAGTGAGGGTATCATGCGCTCTCACAATCCAAACCTTCAAATCCTCGATGAAGGCGCCGTACCTCCGCACCGGGGTCGCTCGGAGGCAACTCGGCGAGACGCTCACGCCATCTCAAGACAGAGCGACGGCGTTCCATAACAATACATTCGCCCGAGGCACAACAACCCCATCTCGAGCAATAATGTCCCACCGGCGGGATTTCTTCTGAATCGATCTTCGCAATCAAGTCGAAAGGGACCATTCCTGAAAGGACAGCCGCAACCTCGTGAGAGATGGTGCGGTATCCATGGATAATCCTAAGGGCAAGCTGCCGCTTGCTACAGTCTACGCACATCCCTCAGGTCGCCGGCAATAGTCTGCGCTCAGATCGGAGCGCCATATAGAACCACCGACATGACGACCGTCGCATATAATCGCCGCCGTCGCTCACCAGGGTCACCGATGTTAGTGGTGAGACGAACCAGGGACATTGCCATGCCCCAGGCTTTGGGCAGAAGAAGGCGGAAGTGATCCCGGAAGGTCCACTGCGAATCCAGGGTTAAACGCAGGTATTTCCACGGCGGATCCAATCGAAACCACCGCCCCCTTCCGACCCGAATAGTAGCGTCGCCCAGTATTTCCTCAGCAGAGAAGGCCACAGCCTCAGTCTTGGCAACCGAGACTTTAAGTCCCAGACGCTCTAAGAGCGGACCAAAAAAAGTGGTCCCTACCTCAGCCTTCACATGAGCCTTCTTAAAGGCACTGGCACATGCAACCAAGAGGGTATCATCCGCGTAGCAAATCATCGAACATCCAATCGGCAAACGGAGCCTCAGGATGAAATCGTAACCAATATTCCACAGGATCGATCCCAACACCGAACCCTGTGGAACTCCACAAAATCGGCACGCGCATCAAACGATCCCTCCTATCAATGAAAGATAGATCGCAGCTCGATAAATAATTACTGAGGACACATCGGAGGTATCCCGGCACCCCTTTTTCCTCTAAGGTATCTCTAATGGCCACGGAACGGAGTTGAACGCGTTGGCTATATCTAGTGGTGACACAGTCACCACCACATCCTCGTCCCGCAGGCCCTCGTCGACGCGCTCCCTTAAACTCCAGATCACGTCGATCGTGGAGCGATGTTGGCGAAAGCCAAACTGGCCGTCCGCGACACCCCCAGATGCGTCCAAAAAGGCAACCTACGGACTATAACTCTCTCGAAGAGTTTCCCCGCTTCGCTTAACAGACATATTGGCCTGTACAAGGAGAAAGGTCCGGTTTAGCCGGCTTCTTTATTAGTACCAATCCTCCAATTGCGCGGGAAGTGTTTCCCCTGAGACTCGTGAAGCATCCAGCCCATAACGGGGCAAGATACCTCATTGTGCTCCTTATAACACCACCCGCAACATCGTCCGGGCCAGGAGCCTTCCCAGACTTTACCTTTAGTCCGGCCTCCAAGACTCTTCGACTGTGACCGCGAGATCGTCCTGCCAAACAAATGACACATCAGTGCCCGGTGGGAAACAATCCATCGGGAAAAAAGTCCCGACGAGTCTCTCACGATCTCAGGGGGAAGCACCTCCACGATAGAAGCGCCGCCCGCATGCAACTTCTTGAGGACGACCCGGTAGAGTATCTCCCAAGGGTCTCTGTCGGGATCATCCACCAATTCCACATATTCCACCATAATTTGACCTTCAATCGAATAATAGCTTTCCTAAGATTGCGTTTTGCCTCTCACAAGGCATCCCAGAGTCGCAAGGATTCTCGAGAGATTCTCACACTCGCATGTGCACGCGCAAGACATCTTCTGCACGGATTGCAGATACGGCGAAGATCTGCAATCTCTTGATTCCACCAATATGTGGTGGGTCTCCTCGATAACTCCCTCCTGGACATGGAGACATCCGAGATGTCCCGGAGTAGCTGGTCCATCCGCTCAGTCCCGAAAATCCTCAGAAATGCCGCTCCAGGCCGAAAATATCACCGCAGCTTCCATAAGATCTGGGTCGACCTTACTGACAACTCACCTGGAAAAGGCCATAAGGACAGTCCCTCCAGTAGCGGATCCAACCAGAGAAGCATTGATCTCCAAGAATACGTATCTATGGTCCGAGAGGGACTCCACCTCGGACTCCACACGCCAAGAGATAATTCTTCTACTCGCGGAAGGCGACGCGAGTGTGAGATCGACGCACGAAACATCACGCGAATGCACGCACGTCGGTTCCGATATCACATTAAGTAGCTGGAAGTCTAGAAGACCCAACCAATTCGCCAATAGCCTTCCCCTCTTATTGAGCTACTGACTATCCTATTGAGGGTCCCAAGCGAGCGCGTTGAAATCCCATCATAATGACCGGGCGTCCAGTCACTTCATGTAACCTCACCTTCAACTCGCGTAAGTCACGCAAAAATTCGTCGTCGCCGAGACTGGGAGGGAAGTAACACTACAATCACATCCCTCAATCCATCGCCGCGAACCGCGTACCATTCCAACGAAGGGGGCATCCTCGAGCGACTCCACTGCCAAATGACAGCGGCCGAGGGAGGAGTGTCCATGGAGGCCAACCAATGGTCGCCATCCGGAACGTGATTTGGCTCTGAGACTGTGACTATTCCCAGATTAAATTCCTCGCAGATCCTAGCGATTAGGTTCTGCGAGGGTCTCGATCGATTGATCTGGGCCAATCTAACCATCACACGTGTCCATTACAGTCCCATCATCCGCAAGAACCCCTCGATCGACCCCAATCGACGGATGTTCCCGCCACACTGTTCACACGCGTGTCTCCGTTTACCGGCACCGCGTTCGTTAAAAAGCACGCATTCCGGCGCGTCGGCGAGATGTCTCGCCACGAGTCCCCTGGATGCACAGACTGGACAGCGCGGGGACAGCCGGCAGCCAGCGGCTGCCATCATTCCCGCCATGTTGGAAGCACCAAGCGGAGCAATCCACCACGCTCTGACAGTTCGCCCTGGTGTGTCCAACCACAAAACATCGAAAGCACTGAAGTCTCCGCTTCGCCAGGGGCACTATACCAGCGGAAGACCGAGTCTGATACGTCCGACCTTTATCAATTTATTGGCACACGCGAGGGAGCATTGCACCCATACCATGTTTAGTTCCCCACGCCCTGGCCTAAAGAGACCAGTCCTTATGTCCGTAATGGGGACTTCCCCAATGATAGCCATTTTAACCACCTCCTATGCAGAGACAGACTAATCGACGTCAATTAGCCTGATCTTCGCACGGCGAACTGGATGCATGACACTTACCCTGTCCCTGAAATTGCTCTCCGCCAACACAGCCTTAAGAAGGTCAACGAGCGCCTCCGCCTTAGCACCGGCCTCGTCACCTCCGGGAATCTCGAGGAGAAGACTCCCCGCTTGTGCCCTCCGAATCCGTGTGTTGATGATATTTAGTTCCTCCAGGGAAATCTTCCCTCTCGCCAACCTCATGACGTTCGCATACGACGGCCCGGATTTGTTCTTTGTCTCCGCACATCTTAACAAAACAGTCGAAGTCTTCGAAGCATGAAAGGGACTCCCTCACGGCACGGCGGCGCGACACAACCCTTGAATCTTGTACAATGGGGCGGGACACGTCGGCGCACTTTCCACTCCCGGATACTCCTCGCAGCAGCGGCATACGAAACACGGACAGTCTTTGATACACCACCACTGATCACAGCGCGACGCGCACTACCAGCCCTAGTCAAGGGGGGAGGCACAGCGCCTATGTCCGCCGTCGTTCCGGCTTTCACGCCAGGGCCTTACCTTTCTTCCCTTTTTTCTTCTTCCTGGCTCTTTTGCGCGCACGCTTGGAGCCCACCTCCGTCCATGACTCACCGTCCACGGGGGTATGTCGGCGGAGGCGACAGAAGCTCCACGTAGAGCGCCCGCAGATGCCACCTCACCCTCATCACGCACAGTTCCCTTATCGCGAATCAATGCGATTTTCCGAAGCGGTCCGCTACGAGTCCGCAATAATACGGCCAGACCTATCAACTCTGGTAAGCAGAGGAAGCACATCTTCTAATCTCTTGCGAGCCCCACCAAGAGATGGCCTATAAACCGGAGACAAGTTTCCAGCCCCAGTCTCACGCGTCACATCATCCGCGGCAAGATCCCGACGCCGCGCATCTCCTGCAATCCCGAGAGTGGCGCGAAACAGGAGAGTCGCGCAGGGACGGTCTCGTCTGAGGAAGGAGTACGATCCCTACCACGATCCCCATCCTTCAATGCATGTACCGTACGCTGGAGGGACTTAACTTGATCCCTCAAGGAGACTTTCTCACGACGCAACATGTCCATTTCGCGACGGAATCTTTTAACCTCCCTCTCCAGGGCTCTCTTATTGGCCCCTGATCTCATCTGACGGCCCCGAGCTCTTAGCAATGTCCGATACAAGACGCTGCACCACAATTTTTGCCACGTTGATGCCTACCTTGATCTGCCGACGAAGAGCACCATTCATCGTCTGGGTTCTGTTCTCGGTTTCACCGGCAATGTCCAGGCCACGCAGCGTCTCCGCTACCATCGACTTCGGCGACATCTGAGGGAAAAGACCCCGTGACCTCCTCAACAGATCTTCTGAATAGAGGAGAGTCTGTCGTCCAGATTACAATCGACAAGACCTCTTCTCTTCTTTAGACCGTATGCCCCCTTCTTCAAGATCCTCCCTATCCCACTCGTCATTCTCAAGATCCAACCGCTTCGACGATATCTTCGCTAGGACGTGAGAGCCGAGGGCATTGCTACCCCCCTCCTTTTCTTCCCCTTGTACGGAACCTGCTTAAAGGAGGACGAGAGCTCCCCAACATCCTCCACCGAAGTAGACCTAAGCGAGACGCTATCACTCTGCGAGCCGGCACGATCCACATTCCCTCATCACTGGATGCAGGCAGAGTAAGGTCCACCACGCCCGGATCCTTAGTCAGATCAAAGCCGCCAGGAACCGACGTGCCTGCCGATCCTCTATCGGCGAGGGGAGTTCACTATCTCACCCGCCACTACTCTTATTCTCCTTGGGATACCTTTTCATCTCAACTATCCTCGGTCCCCTCTTAGACCGCAGCGTTCTATCCGTAGAGGCAGACTCAGAAGCTATCGAATTCTCAGTCGAAGCGCTCGCAACCTCTCTGCGGTCCAGACACAATCAAAGCTCTTTCTTCCTCTGCGGCAATGGAAACGGCACAGGCTCCACCTGCTCAATGGACCCAGAAGGTACGAAATCCTTCGCACCCAAACCACCTTCCAAAACTTCCATCCAAACGGTAACAAATTCAACTGCAGGGCCCGTCGGCAACCCTGCAGTCAGCCCATCGCTTGATGACATGCCGGGGGCAGGGACAACATTCCCAGTCAGCCGATTCCGGCTGAGTTCCGAATCTCGGGCGGTCATTTCCTTTTTCATGTATCATTTTCCTTGGTTGCCGGCGTAGTAGTACGGCCGAGGAGCATGCCAACCAATTCCCCGGTTCGTCTCCAAATCTTCACGGCGTCGAACTGATGATCCGCCACGTCGATGTAGGAAAAAACGAAGCAAAATTTTCCACTAGAGGGAAGCTCATCCACACACCGACGGAGTCGATAACCCCCGCCACAGTCCGCGCACGACACCCAGCACCGTGCGCGAAGAGAGACCGCAGGACCAACGACACTCCGAGTACTAAGAGCGAGCAAGATAACAGTCGCTCCACAAAACACATCAGGATGAGGAGAATCGATGCAGAGACGCTAATCAATATTATCCCCCCAGCCCTAAACCCCACTTACTGGGATAAAGCCCAGTACCCCCTTCCCCCTTGGCCGCTATTGGGCGGTTCACCCACTGGCCATTCATCCCGTGGCC
Organism: Acromyrmex echinatior; assembly: GCF_024713525.1. Classification (NCBI taxonomy): domain Eukaryota; kingdom Metazoa; phylum Arthropoda; class Insecta; order Hymenoptera; family Formicidae; genus Acromyrmex; species Acromyrmex echinatior. The sequence goes on along the minus strand of NC_141862.1, from coordinate 4,313,575 downwards.
GCGCACCACGGAACAGGGGGACCTTTTATAGAGGACCCACCTCGTTGTCCGAGAAGTCGGGTGCAATCTTGGACGTTCAGTCTCTTCTAGTGGTGCAAGGAAAGAGATTACGAGAGCTCAGGCACCGCGGGTTCGCTATACCCGTAGGAATCGCATCCGAAATGATCCCTCCCCTTGCGGGAATGAGCCGCATACCTTACGCCACTTATAATTGTCGATGGACACAGTTCTTATTGTCCATAAATGATACACTTAACGCAATTATGTTGGCTTAACTTTTCTTCCGTGTTTATTTTTGTATTCTGACCATGTTTATTTTTTTATTCTGATTATTTCTGTTTTTTATTTATTTGAATTTTATAATAGAAAATAATAGTAATAAATTTTTTTAACTTTTGTATTAAACATCAAATAAACGTGAAATAAATGTTTTTTTAATATATTTTAAATAAATAAATAATGTAAAACAAATATTAAATAAACGTAAAGCCTATTCTACAATGTGCTTTTTGTTTCTTGTTACTTTTTACTATTTTTTACATCTTATCTTCATGTTTCTTATCCGATTTTTGTTTTATGTTGCCCGAGATAAAAATTAATGAACTTTAAAAGAAATAAGAAATACGTAGCAAGAAATATAATTGTCGATAAAACAATTACAAAGGAGAAGAAAGCAAAAGGTAAAAAGCAAGAAACAGGAAACAAAGAGCGCAATGTAGAACAAGCTTCAAACAAACGTTTAAAAAAAAATGTTCCTCCGAAACATTATTTCAAACGAAAACTTAATGTAAAATGAACATTTAATAAACGTCAAATATATGTTTAAAATATTTCATTGAATCATTATTTAAAACAAAAAATTAATGTAAAACGAACATTTAATAAACGTTAAATAAACGTTAAAAAAAAATCTTATTTTGAAAACGAATCATAAAACGTAAAATTTATTATGAATAAACGTTTAAAAAATATTTAATAAAAAAAAACATTAAATAAATGTCATCCTGAAAACGAATCGTGAAATGTAAAATTAATGAAAAATAAACGTTTAAAAAAAAAACATTTCCTCTCCATTGGAACATAATGGTCCAACATGAAATAAATGTTTAGAACATGTTTCTTCAAGCCATTAACTTAAATAAACAATTGATGTAAAAAAACACATTTAATAAACATTAAATAAGTATTTAAAAAAATACTTATTTTAAATGAATAATTGTAAAACGAATATTTAATTAACGTTAAATAAATGTTTGAAAAAATGTTACTTCCAAATGTTATTTTAAACAAAAATTTATAATAGCATAAAATTTACATTTAATAAATGTTAAATAAACGTTCAAAAAATATTTTTTCCGAACATCATTTCAAATAAATAATTGATATAAAAACGTTTAATTAACGTTAAATAAAGATTTAAAAAACATTTTTTTCATCGTTATTTAAAATAAAAAATTAATGTAAAACATTTCGTAAACGTTAAATAAACGTTTAAAAAAAATGTTTTTTGGACAATTATTTCAAACGAAAAATTAATGTAAGACAAACATTTAATAAATGTTAAATAAACGTTTAAAAATATTTCTTCCAAATATCATTTTAAATGAATAATTGATGTAAAATGAACGTTTAATTAACGTTAAATAAATATTAAAAAAATTTTTTTTCATCGTTATTTAAAATAAAAAATTAATAATAAGATAAGAAACAAGACCGTTTATGTTAAATAACATTTAAATCCGAAGCGCCACTATGGTCTAAGTATTAAGATGTTGAACTAAATATATATATTTTTCAAACGAATGAATTAATTTCAGAAATGATAATTACGTGTCGATATGGTTGTCGACATTAACGCAATTGATCTGAAATATTAATAATCCCTCCAAAATTCCCCAAATTAATCTTAAAAAACTGTAATAATCTTATTACGAAAAAATATTGCCTCGGCCGGGAGTCGAACCCGGATCTCTTGCATTCCATGTCTCGGTAGTCTAAAGGCTCAGGACGCTCGCATGGAATGCAAGAGATCCGGGTTCGATTCCCGGCCGAGGCAATATTTTTTCGCAATAAGTTTATTACAGTTTTTTAAGATTAATTTGGGGGATTTTGAGGGGATTATTAACATTTCAGATCAATTGCGTTAATGTTGACAACCATATCGACACGTAATTATCATTTCTGAAATTAATTCATTCGTTTGAAAAATATATATATTAGTTCAACATCTCAATACTCAGATCGTAGTGGCGCTTCGGATTTAAAGTAATGTTAAAAAATTAATGTAAAACAAACATTTTATAAAAGTTAAAAAAATGTTTTTTTGGACAGTTATTTCAAACAAAAAATTAGTGTAAAATTAACATTTAATAAACGTTAAATAAATATTTAATAAATGTTCCTTCAAAACATTACGTTAAACGAAAAATTAATGTGAAACAAACATTTATTTAACATTAAATAAACGTTTAAAGAACATTTCTTTGAAACATTATTTTAAACGCAACATTAGTGTAAAATTAACATTTAAAAAACATTAAATAAACGTTAAATAAATGTTATTTTGAAAATGAACCGTGAAATGTGAAATTAATAAATAATAAACGTTTAAAAAACATTTAAAAAACATTTTCTCCCCATTGAGACGGTAAGTTCGTTCAATTAATCAATTATATTTTACGTAAAGTCAGAAAGTTTTTCACCTATAATAATGAAGTTTAATTGTAAACTGGCTTTTAATTGTAAACTATCTCTAATACATTAAAAAGTTTTACACAAAAAGGAAAAAAAAATCATCTTGAATTATTATTAAATTAAAACGTAGTCTATAAAAAATCAAAGAAAAAAGGGGCTATCAGCTAAAAATTATTATATAAAATAAAATAAACTGTCGAAATAGAACAAAAAGAATAAAAATAAATATATCGTTAAATAAAAATTAATTAATCTAATATGCTAGCAGTAAACAAACATTTCGTTCATACTCGGATCATTTTCAATGTTAATACATATTTATATATATTTATTACAGTCGGTAAAAATAAAACATAATAAATTTTCTATTTTGCTCTCTAACAAAACTGACGCTGGTAACATGAAAAACGAATATCATAATGCTCACAATTATAATATATATCGGAAAAAGAAACATACGCAAAATAATAAAAAGCTACTTGTATAATAGTTAATCATTGAAATGCTTATACTGTTAATAGTAGTAAAATGATAAGCTTAAATGTCCTTAGATTTGAGATAAAAACTGAGAACGCATGAACTGAATCCGATCCTGTAGATAAAATATAATATAACTGAATTATGTCAGCGCAAGATTATTGTTACAATAAAAAAACCAAAAGAAAAAGAATGTTAAGAATAGCGTACAGACAACCTAATATATTGAGATAATACAAAGCAAAATTAATAAAAGTTAAAATTGCCAAAAGTATATCCATATATTAAATGAAATTATAATTTAGTAATTAAAACTAATATGAATAAATACCTTAAATGTAACAAATTCGAAGTTTCTTAAGTCAAAAAATAAGAGATGTTTCAGGTACAGTCAGTTGAAAATAGAGACAATGCGAAAAGAAATCAAACGATGTAATGTCTTCTCAGTGTTATGAGATAATGAACCACGTAATGAAATTACAAATTGAACATTCAAGGAAGGAAGTAAAAGATTGTTGGAAAGTAGTGAGAGGTAAGAGAGTAGTGGGAAAGTAAGAGAGGATAGAAGTGTGGAAGAAGTCATAGAAGGAGTGATAAAGAAAAAGAGGAATTAAGAAGGGGAGAGAGATTCTATAATTTGTAGATAAGATTCAAGCAACGATTCTGTGTTGTTTTGTTTATTTAAGCCCTATTTTTATCTTTTTATGTGAACCATTTCAGAAATCAATCTCTTATTGTAAGAAGATTTACTATCTAAAATCTTCGCTTCATTTCATCTGAAATTGTGGTTGAAATTAATATGGTGATCGGATATGACAGATGGAGAACCTGTTTTTTTGTTGATATCTGAAATATATTCATGTATTCTCGTATTCAATTTTCTTTTTGTTTGGCCGACATAGCTAGCCTCGCAATCATCACATGAGATCTTATAGATCACATTTTAATTAGAAAGTAATTCTTATCCTTTCCTCTCTTTACAAAACTTTTTAGAGTGTTGGTAATGGAAAATGCTAATTTACAATGAAACATGTTTGATATAAGTGAGAGACTTTCGGAGATAGATTTAACATAAGGAACTGTGAAAAATTTTTCTTTGATTTGTGGGATATGTGTAGTCTGTTTATTATGTATGTGAAATTTTAATCATTTTTCTATAATGGAAAAAATAAAGGAGAGAGGATAGCATTATTAAGAAAAATAGGAATTTATTTCTTTACTTCTGTTAGATTATTATGTTGAAACCGAGGATGTGATAATAGAAATATTTTATCTACAAAACTGATAATTGTGCCTCTTTTGTGACAAAGAGGATGATTGGAATGAGAGGAAAATTAAGGAACCTTCCAGAAAATGTTGTTTTGTGATATGTATCGAAAACAATTTTCTATCAATAATTAAAGTCATGTCAAGAAAATTTAATTTCGTCGTCAACCTCCATAGTGAATTGTAACTGTGCATGTAAAGAATTAAAAATATTAAGTGTGTCATCAATATTATCAGATGGAAGTGCGAGAATAATGTCATCGACATATCTGTAATAAAATAATGGATATAGTTGTAATTTCATGATGGCAATTTCTTCCAAATCTTGCATTACAATATCAGCAATAATAGGAGAAAGTAGTGAATCCATTGGAGTACCAAATATCTGTTAATAAAACCTATTATTAAAGTAGAATTCAAAACAAAGTCTATAAAATAGTCTATAAAATTTCATGTGAGGATTGTGAGACTAATTACGTTAGTTAAACTAAAAGAAAATTAAAACTAGATTACACGAACACATTTTTGATTAATATAAAAACAGATTCGTTACTGCATTAATCATAATCACAATTTTAATTGGAAAGATGTATTTTAAACAATGAACCCTCTTACACTAAAAGATTATTCTCGAAAATGATTCATATAAAAAGATAAAAACAAGGTTTAAATAAACAAGTGAAAACAGAATCCTTATCAGAATCTCTCTTATTACAATATTAAATCATACAATTATTTTCCCTTTCTTAATTCCTTTCCTTCGTTACTTCCTCTTCTTAATACTTTTTTACCCTCTTTCCAATCTTACTCCTCATACTGAGAGAAAAATGTCGAAGTATTGCGAAATAAACATTACTTATGAAATTTGATTGTGATGACAAATATATATGGGTGTACCCGGATTAAATCGCCAAACTTGAAATATAAATTCATTCTCAAAACAAACAAAAATTTTCTTCTGAATATATGCTCGCAAATGTTTCGTTCAAGAGATATTTATTTCTGAAGTTATATACAGAACTGTACTCAGCAAACATAAATACATACCACAGAACATAACAGATAATATATTAGGTGTTGGAATTAATTCGTAGCGTTTTACAAGTGATGGGAAGTACTTTCATTAATGTATTTTTTAATGCTCATGTGAAATAAATAACATTCTTTCATTAAAAAACGCTACGAATTAATTCCAACACCTAATAACATGTGCATAACATTCTACGTTAGTTGTAATTTCCCACTCACAAATCATTGTACCTATATAATATAAATATAACATGTAACTTGAGATGTTACTCAGATAGCCAAACGTGCTGAAGCATAGAAGTGGCAAGCCTTGTCGGATTTGTTTGCTGCTCTTGTGCCGGATCTAGTGAACACGTCGTATACAGAAATTTACATGTTAAAAAATTATGATTTTAATAATGAAAAGTATTCGAATAAATATTAACATTGTTCTGTTAATGTATTGTACCAAAATGTTGCTGAAATTAAAATTTTAACGTGAAACATTGCACCATGATTATCAAGATTGATGTCAGCACAACTATTCGTATGGTTGAATAATCAAATCGATATATTCACAACATGAATGTCATCGATTTTAAATGTATAGATAATGATAAGAAGCTTGCTTTTTAAGAAATTTGTTATTAATAGGTAAGAGGCAACGCTAAAGTACATTCTTAGTATTTATATTTCTTGCATTTCGATAAATATTAATTAATAAGATCGATATACAGAATTATACCTGTCATATCGATGAGATGTAGTGACGTGAATATGCTGTGGGTCACAATTTTCGGAGTGAGAATACAGGAGAAGGGAGCTCCGCCTAAATATTTACGATGATTTAAAACGATGATTTAATAGATCATATTCATTAAAATCACAAATGAAGTATTACACACATGTTTCAAAATCACGCGCTTTTTGCATGCGTATATGGCCACGGAGCATGTTCACATAATTTCATCTCGTCGGTGTCACATTGACCGGTATTCATAGTCAGATCTTATATTCAAGACCGTCTTAAGTACGGTCTTAAGAAGTTACGAACCTAGAAGGCTGCATTAGCGTCTTAAGACATTACTTAAGACGGTCTTGAAATAAAACTCGACTATGAATAGGCCATTGACTGGAATTCATAGTCGGATGTGACCATATAAATTGTCCATATAAACATGTTAGAATTTAAGCTTAGGATAAGAAAGCATTAGAAATATGACCTGTTCTTATGTTTCATCTTTTTTTTGTGATTCTTGTCCATTTATTTATGGATAAAGGCCCTTTAGAATAAGAATAGAAATAAGACTTTCTAAAAAGAAGGTATTCGTTTAACAACTCGAATTTTTCAAAAGCATTTCCGAAGCCTTTAAATAGAGAGCGTTTGAACTAAGTAACTTAGTCCATTGAGTCCTGCGAGACCAATCGCATCTAGAAATAAAAATTATTGCGAATTGATAAAGTGAATTTTGTACAAAAATAAAAAATAAAGAATTTTTTTTTTTGAAGAACATTATTGCGAATCCTACAATTGATGACAGCGGTGCGGAATAATAAGTGCATAATAACAGTAAAGTTTGAAGTACTTTAACTTCGAGACGACATATACTAGTTACACTAGTTACTTACGAAGAATACTCGAAGATTATCTCACTCTATCGACCTCAACATCCAGATTGGATAATATCCAGGCGTGAACAAATTACAGAAGGGTAAGATCAATTCCTTCCGGTACTCTTCTGACTCAAATGCAGGCCTTAATATATTAGAATAAAAAAATTTCGTAACTGCTCCAATGTCGCGCGCACAAAGCCCGTCTCGCAAACAAACGCTTACTTTAAATATATTAGTGGAACAATTGTTAAAAGTTACGGACGCTGTGCAAGCGCTTAAAGATCAAATGAACAATTTGCAAATAAATCCATCCGGAGAGCGATTTCCGAAAGCAATGTCGGCGACTTCAATCAGAGAATCTCGAGATTTTAATACATATGACAAAGCAATGCATCTAATCCCGGAATTCGACTCAATGTCGAATCTTTTATTGGGCACATTCAAGTTGCAGTGAAATGACTGGCAGTCAATCAACGAACTACTTCTTTGCGACATAATTGCGCAGAAACTCACAGGAACATAGTAAGAATCGACGTTACGCCAAATTTTCCACGGTTTTTCGAAAAATTGAGATATCTATTCGGAAAAGCTCAAAATCTCACTAGAAGTACAAAGAAGCACGTATATCTATAATGAAAATATAATGAAAATATTAACGAATTCATAAATAGTTTCCTCTGAATACACGATGACATTATTACTACAATTAATTCATAAAGCAATGGAGTCGTGACCAACTGTATTCAAGAGGAACTTTGTCAACGGAAGTCCGTTGATTTTCCGCTGTAATGTAAAATCAGAAATTGGAGATCACTTCTATTGCTTCGAGCTGGACACTCTAAATCAAGCGTTTTCGAAAGCGAGAGCTTTCGAAGGAGAACTCCAGTTAAGAAGACTACGCATACAATGCAATGAAGTCTCAAGGAAACCTATTTAAAAACTCCGATCTCAATATTGTTATGTTCAAACCCTTAGGAATTCAGTGAAGGAGACAATGAGGGAGAAAGGGTACGGAAGAACGGCTAGAATTAATCTCACAGGTATATGCACAGAAGCGAATACCTGTAAGTCGCACCCATCTTTTCGGTCCCGGAATATGGGTCGTCCCGAAGGGACGCTATGACACCTGTTCCGAAGGACAGTGCGAACGTCGGTCCTTTTGAGTCAAGAAACTTATCCGGGACTGAACCTGCGATCTCAGGTATTTAAAAGGAAGTGAATGGGAGAGGTTTCCAATAAATGACAGCTAGGGAAATATACTAACTTACATTTATTAATAATAAAAAAAAAGGAATATTAAGGTTATATAAAATATTTGCACATAATAAATTTTTTTTACATAAAAATAAGAAATTTTATCCTTGTACATATGTTCAATACGTTATGGTGCGTGCGTGTGTGTGTGTGTGTGTGTGTGATAAGAGGAAAAAGTTATTGGGTATTGGAGGCGAGAAAAGTGGTGCAGGAGCACATCGGGATGAGCTTATATTGGACGATGTAAGGGGTGGGATTCCCTGGAATATACACCGTGACTTCGTTGGAGGGGGACGAATATAGTCTAAATAGCTGATCCCAATCGATCGGCTCGGGATTCGATTGAAAGTTGGGAGCTGATCTAAAAGAGGAGGGAGAGGAACTGCTTCTTCGAGAGAAGTAGGGAGAGAGAATCGTCTCTCGAGAGGAGGAGAGGGAGGGAATCGTTCCACGAGAACAGGAGGGGAATAGTTTAGGATTTCTCAGATGGCGGGATCGATGACAGAGGAAGAGATAAAATCTAAAAGTTGTGTCTGTTCTAATGTTGGTGAATAGGAGACCTCGAGAAATTGGTCGTCGGTCAGTCGTGGCGGCACGGTTGTGACTTGGGGACGGTTCCGCCTACTCCTCCGGACATAAGGAATTCGTCCTTGTTTTCTAATGGACGTACTAGTACGCACTACAATCCGAAGGGTAAAATATATGTATATTTCGTCGGAAACGCGTATAAGTGTGTATATATGTGTTTTCATGCAGGGAGACGTGGGGATGAACCGAAAGGAATGACAGGATGACTTACTGATTAGCTGGCTGTCCACGGGATCTCGGGTAGCTTCCGATTGATATGTGACCGAGGAGGTCTGTTGTCCACGAAGAGCGCCAGAAGGGCAATCGCAGTAGCGTATGGCTGGTGATCGCAATGACTTTTTCTGTTCGCACTTGTATTAAAATGCGAACTGGCATGATTATCGCGGTTCTAGTAGGATTTCCGCACTGCCCGCGACAATATATAATAGTTTAACTCGTGAACTTCACTAACGTGAACCGGGTTATCTTGAATTTTGTACTGACGCTCTGCGCTTCCGCGGGACCTCTATTTATAACCCGAAAAAAGGGCTTTGTGCCCTTTGTCTAGGAACAGTTAATTTTTGCAAAAGTTAATTGCAATTTCACGCGAGATTTACGATTTTTATAGCGTCCTATCGTTGTTAATCTAAAGTGCATCATTAGAGGAGTTTCAAGAAGAAAAGAAGTGATTTACGTTTTTCTTTAAAGAGGCATGATTGCTCCAGACGGATGACGAATTTTGTTATTCGCGGAAAATATGACTAGGTAAACAGATAGTTACCGTGCACAACTAGTTTTGCGTGCAGGGCAATCATTATTAGTCGCGAATCTGATCTTAGATAACGCTACCGTGGGAAGTTATCCCACGGTGTGTTTTATGATTTTTTAAGCGCGATGTGGCGCCTGTTTTCCTAAGATGAAATTGGTCAGTTGGGATGACAAAGCTTAGATTTTTACTTTTGCGTGACTTCGGTGCATTTATAATGTTTTTTGCAATCTTGTCTCTTTTGGCCTACATTAAGGTTGTTATTCCTTCTAGGTTGATTGGCGTTTACGAATTGTCGCGGAGCCTGTCCGATCCGTCTTTTCAGTTTTGTCAGACCGTTATCAGAAGGCTCCACTCGAGTCTCGCAAACGCCAACCATAATCGCGACGTGGAGCCAAAGAAAAGAACCGTGGCGTAGGACGTAATAACATTAAGAATGTGATTACTATAAGAGGCAAGGACATGAGGAAAAAGAATATAGAACCAAAGCATTCCACCAGTAACAGAATTTTCATCTTCTCAATCGACCACCGGATCAAGCATCGCGTTCTTCACATGCAATCGATCAAGCCTCGGAGCAACACATCAATGAGAGATTTACCAGGGACCTGGCGGAACTTACATCAGAGTACCCAGAGTTACCCTGAAAATGCTAGGTTTTAAGCAAACAAGTTTTTAAGTAGACACTTGTTCGGATATATTTTTAATTCGTGAAATGTTTATTGAAAATAAAAATTTACCCAAGGCAGATTCGATAATAGTATCCGGCGTTACGACACATTTTTTGAAAACTATGTACGGAGTAATTGTAGAAATGTTCGAAAAAAAAACACATATTATACGATTATTCGCTTATCGATTTTCTTAGGAACAATTTCAATTTTTCAAGTAAAAGTTTAATTCTCGAGGAAAAGGAATTTAAAAGATGTGACAAACCATATTCTAGTGACATAAAAAAAAGGTCAGATATATTAGGGATGATACTGGAGTAATTGCAAGGATAAATGGTTCTAATAAGCTTATTTTATCGAAACATTTGCATACTGAAATTAAAAGTATTGGGGATTTTCACGATGTACAAGTATATTCCATTACAAAGGAAACTTTGGATGAAATTCACGCTTGCAATTATTATTGAAAGAAAATATTCGTCTCTCGCACCTTTCAGAGCATTCTAATAAAATCTGGAATATAATATTAGAATACCACGATATTTTCACTTTGCTAGAATCCACTCCCACTTACTGATTTAATCCAACATAAGATTAAAACCTCAGATGAAAATTTTATTCACATAAAACAATACCATTATCCTCCCGTACATCAGGAAGAAATTAAAATTCAAATAAAAGAAATGTTAACTAAGGGTATAATATAATAAGAGAATCCTAAAGAGAAAGAGATTTTCTTTATAATTCGCCACTTTGAATAGTGCCTAAAAAGCAAGATGCTTCAGGTAAAATTAAATGGCAGTAATTGACTTTAGAAAGTTTAACGAAAAAACTATTCAAGATTATTTACTTATCCATTTCCAAACATAGATGAAATTCTTGACCACCTGGGCAACGCGCGTTATTTCAGCTTATGTCAGCCTTTGACTTAGCATCGGGATTCCATCAAATATGCATGAATCCTAAAGATATTACAAAAACAGCTTTCTCCACTCCGAATGGTCATTATGAATACATTCGCATGCCTTTGGGTCTGAAGATTGCACCTTCGACCTTTCAAAGAATGATGAACAAGGAACTAAAGGGACTAATAGGAAACAATTGCTTTGTTTATATTGATGATATAATAGTTTACGGAAAAACTATTGAAGAATATAATAGAAACCTGAGGCTATTATAAAAGACTCAGGCAAGTAGAGCTAAAACTTTAATCGGACAAATGTGAATATCTGAGATCCGAACTTGAATATTTGGGACATGTGATTTCGGAATGAGATATACAGATATACTAATCTGAATCGTGTAGAAAAAAATCAAAAACTATCCAGTCCCACGGGATTCTAAGGGAATCAAACAATTTCTGGGATTAGTGGGTATTATCGAAAGTTTATTAAGGACTTTTCTGAGATAGCAAAACCATTAACACGGTCTTCAACTTTTGAATGGAAAAATGAACAGCAGAATTCGTTCGACTCTTTAAAAATTAAATTAATGACTTAATCTGTATTGTCATACCCGGACTGGAATAAACCTTTCGTATTAACCACAGATGCATCCAATGAGGCAATAGGCGCTATCCTATCTCAAGGAATAATAGGCAAGCACAAGCCACTGGCTTTTGCCTCCAGAACTTTAAATAAAGCCGAAATACGATATAACACGACTGAAAAAGAATTATTAGCTATTGTATGGGCAACCATTTCAAACAATACTTATACGAAAGAGAATACATTTGTAACTGATCATAAACCTCTAATTTGGCTGATGAATAAAAGATCCGAATTCAAGATTATTGAGATTAAAATGGAGATTAAAATTAGAAGAGTTTGAATACGAGATAGTTTACAAATCGGCAAAAACAAATACAAATGCTGATGCTCTTTCATTTCGGTTAACACGATCGACTCATATATTACAAACGAAGACATTCAACATACGCCTTCGGATTTAGTCAAAACAAAACTTATTAAAATTGCTTTTAATAAAGATCCAATCCCAGGAAAAATATTGATCCAAAATTTATTTCCCCGGAAAATCTCCAAATTTTGATCCTATCAATTCTTCAAAATTTAAATGCTGATCTTGATAAATAGACGTTGAATTTTATTGGGCCTATTAACAAAAAAATTCAGGACTCCATTGACACTATTTTCCTTATGTTTCGTTTTTTGTTTGTGACCCTTGTCCATTTATTATACTTATGGACAAAGACTCTTTAGGATAAGAATAGAAATAAGACTTTCTAAAAATGGAAGGTATCCGTTTAACAACTCTAATTTTCCAGAAATATTTCCGTAGCCTTTAAATAGAGAGCGCTTGGACTAAGTCTTAGTCCATTGAGTTCTGCACGGTCTCATTTAGAAATAAAAATTGTTGCTAATTGATAAAGTGAATTTTGTACAAAAATAAAGAATTTTTTTTGAAGAACATTATTGCGAATCCTACACGGATCTTATATTTAAAACTGTCTTAAGTACAGTACATCTTAAGATGTCATGAGCCAATCAAAAGGTCGCATTAGCGACTTAAGACATTATATTTAAGACGGTCTTAAAATCGACTATGAATATCGGCCATTAAGTTTTTTAACCCAAATAGTCGTCAACTTTAACGATATATTTCGCTTCATGGGATGACAATTATTTTTGTCAGATTATTTCGTTTCGTGCAAAAACGCATCAAGTGAGTCTAATTTCATGTGGAAATTGGAAATGATCCGTATTCTGATATACCGTATTCTGTATAACTGCCTTATTTCGATTCCCAAATTATGCGATGTCTAAAATGTCTTTTGTAGAACAAACTGTTCCAGTTGATAAACTATATAATCATATTGTAAATATATAGGAAAATTAATAAAACATTTTTTTGTGTAGGTGTTTTTCATAAGAACATATTTTTTTGTCTATCCAAAATCATAATAATATCAATTATAATTTCTCTCTTTTCTATTCTTATATGACTCTAATATGTATAATTCTTTAAATAGAAAACTATAGGCATATTTGGTTTTGCTAGATCTAGAAAGTAATAACTTATTGTCTACATATATTTTCTGTAAATCTGTATAAGTTCCCTTTTACCATGAAAACATTCTTATATATATACAATATATAAAAGACATTACTTATAAAATTCGAATATTCTTCATAAGAATCTGTAAAGATTTGCAACAGAAGAATTTACATGAAAAAATTGCATTATTTTATATTATTTTTTTATGTCCACAGAAGTAATGGCGGCAAATCTCAATTTTAAATTAACACAAACTATATTTAAGAAGGCCATTACCGAAGCGTTAAAGTCATCAAAGCAACTACTCCGAAATCGATAAGATGTGCCGCATGTTAAAAATAATGGAAATAATAGTGATGCAATTGATGACTCAAACAGCGATAATATTAATGAAACCAATGACTTAAATAGCGAAAACAATAATTAATTAGCATTAATAACAGCTATAAGCATTCTGTACACCTATAATGGATCAGAAATTCAGACTATAATTATAATTATATATTAGTATTACAATTTTATGTTGTGTTCTTGAAATTCTTTTAAAATTTATATATTTTATAAGTTTTATATTTTATGTTTTTGAATATAAAATCAGTTTTCTATTTTGCTATAGATTCTATACGTATATACATTTTCTGATAGGATTTAGTACTAAAGATGTATGCGCGACAAACAAACTAATATGTAAAAGAATACTATTATTTATTTAGTATCATTTCCTGTAAAATTAAAAAAAAGAAAATAAAGAAAATGTGTTGTGTTTCGTTAATTAATGTATATATATATATATATATATATATATATATATATATATATATATATATATATGTATATATGTGTGTGTATTTTTTTCCTGTCGTTATTACTATATAAGTTCGACAAAGTTTGCCAGTATTGTGACGGCAAATCATGTCGCAATGTATGCTGCGCATATGCACCGCATTTGCCGATTCAATTGCTGCAAATATGCCGACACGTCCACAATCGTGAGTGCGCTATGCTGACACTAATGTCGACATTTTGCTATCTGGTTTGTTATATAATAGTCATATAACAGTTTTATAATTTGTTGTTTATTGTTATTATATAAAACATGACTGTTATGATGCTATATATTATCCTAGCTTAATTTAATGCTTTTTGCATATATTATTTCTAGAAAAGATCTTAGAACTAATTCTAAAGTGAAAACAAACGGAAGTTTGATTTCGCTTAGAATTGATTCAAAGATCTTTTCTGAGATTAGTATGTGCAAAATACATTCCCAGCAAGCAACAAATATAACGTGGAAGTAACAAGTAACGTAACAGATGTTACACTCTATTCATATTATATAATAATAGTTATATAATTTTATGTAATACATATAATACCAGGTTATGAAACTACTATATTACATTGTTTCGTTACTTACATGTTATAATAAACGAATTATAATAAACGAACAGTTATATAACTGCATTTATTGAGTGTTATATAACAATTGTTTTATTGATATTATGTTGATGCTATATAACTTCAATTATGCGCAGAGTTCTAACCTCCTCGGCCGCATGGCGTTCGCGCTGCTTACACAAATCGGCTCGCCCACTTTGTAATTTGTATCTCTTTTTGTTTGATGCAATACAACGTGCAAAGTCAGTTCTAAAGAACCACTCGTTCGCGGCAGACGCATCTCAGTTTGGGTGCTGCAAGCTATCATATTTTTGAAAATGTTGCCGACTTTGATTGAAATATCCATAGCCGTCCCACGGTTTTGGACGATCCGTTCGTTCGTCCTTAAGTCCGTATCAGACTACCGACTCTGTAAACCGATTCGACTGCCAACTCTGATACTGACTGTCGATAATGGACTAATAAGACTGATTCAATATGATTGATCCATTATTGATTGGCTTTATGGGTTGGTTTGCAGATAGTTTGATACAGGACAGGCTTTACGCGTGTCCGTGCGGCGATGCCGTTAGACGCAGGCGCCCGGACGGACTTTGCCATTTTCGCGGACATTTCATCACTTTTAATTTTTGCATCTCTTATATGATGTGATCTGGCTGTATCGACCTCCACTTATTATTTCGAGAGATGGAAGTTGTTAACTGAAGAAGAAGAAGAACGTGCAAAGCGAAAGATGGGAACATCGTAGATAATCCTTTTTCTTTTTCACATTAACTGTCATCAGATGATAGAATTAAATATAGAAAGTATTTTCAAAGTAAAAAATGCCTCAGTGCTTGAATTGATAAAGACGCTCACCCTAATAATTGGGAGAGTATAGATTTGAAGGTGAAGTATGTAATATTTTTCACAATAAGTTCTTGGCAGCGTTTGAAAATACATGTTAGTGCATGATATTACAAGTGTAATAGCATTGAAGTTGCATATTATAAAACCGTCGATTAATCACTTATCTTGTTTGTATAATTTATACTAGAAATGATGTATTATGAACCGGAAAAATAACATCAATTTAAATATTTTCAGAAAAAGATAATTTGCTTTCACTTAAGGAAAAATGGAAAAATATATCCATAATATATACCAGGTAGATTACGGATAAGTTACAATTAGTTTTTTTAGTTGCCACTGGTGGTAACGCATTTTTATGAATTTTTATATGAAATTCTTATGATACTCTACAATTTCACTTAGTTTAGCCGCCATACTTGAATTCTAGAAGACACTATGTATGTTCTCTTCATTTTCACTATGAAAAGTAAATATTTCATTGTATATATCATTTGTGTTATTGTATATATAGAGTGTTTGGAAATTAGTGATAAGTCTTTTGCACAGGGACAAAATGGACTAAACTGTGAAGAAAAATTTTCTACCATTTTACAATTGTCGCAATAGTTAACGAGTTATTAAAATATAAAACTTATGAAGATAGCCAAATTCGCCCAGCCCACCGTCAAGCGCGCGACAGGATAGGACTGCCCAGTGCGGCGAGGCGCGCGTCGCTAAGCACGTTGTTTATAAGCGGCAATTGCTGTTGCTATAAATATTACGTCTCATTAACTATTGTGCAAATTGTAAAATGGTACAAGACTTTTCGATTTAGTATAGTCTGCTCTATCTGCTCAGGACGAGTGGGGCCGAAATTTGATGCCATCCTGTATATATACGTAGGCAAATCAATAAGTATCTGTGTTTCAAGATAGGCGACGTTGCTGATGCAAGTTGGCATTACCATCATGTACTACCATCTTTCAAACGACGTCATACAAAATTTCAGAGTGATTCATTCAATATTTTGCATAACTTGGGAATGAAGCTATCGGTCCGATGGGTGCCACGATTGCTCACAATGCACCGGCTCACTCCTCCGCAGTCGCCACAGTCAAATTGGTCGAATTGCGCCACGAATTGCTGCCGTATGCACCGTATTCTCCGGATTTAGCCCCCTTCTTCTTGTTTCCAAACTTGAAAAAATGGCTCAGGAAAGAAATTCACATCGAATGAGGAGGTCATCGCCGAAACGGAGACCTATTTTGCAGAGTTCGGCTAATCGTATTTTTCTGAGGGGTTGAAAAAAATGGCAGAAGCGTTGAGAAAAGTATATCCTCTTAAAAGGGGATTACGTTGAAAAATAAAAAAAATTTTTGTGAAAAGCTTGCGTTTTCATTACTAACACGGGTACTTATTGATTTGCCTTCGTACATATATATATATATATATATATATATATATATATATATGTACATACATGTATAAATATAAAAATGTTTTAGACTACTTTTTGTTTTGTAAGGAGTTTAACACAGATATATCCAGTATAAAAAATAAATAACTTTTGCATTATTTATATATCATGTAACAATTATATTATTTTGTATGAAATACATTTTTATTGTTGCAGGCAGTTTATAGCAACAGCGAATTTAGAGATTTATTAAAGACCTAAAACGACGACTAATTAAACTGGAAAATAATGTAAAAGACCGTGCATTAAATCCATTGGATGGTGATGATAGTTTCATTGTAGAATTGTTACCATTGATCACAATAAACAATATTAAAGAATTTGATTTAATGTTGAAAACTTCAAACTTCACGAAGCAGTAACACAATTTGTAAGTTTATTTTTTCTTTATTGCATTTTATTAAAATGTCCATAAAATTTATGGATGCAATTATATATTAGTGTTCGATATGCATCCGAAAAATCAGTTTTCGCAGATTTGGTGTACGTGCGACATGTGGATTGGAAGCTTCTAGAACAATTTCAAACGTTTCTAGAAGTTTTCAAAAAAAATAAACTTGACAATCACTTAGTTGATAAAATCAAAAAATATAATCAAAGCCGCATGTCGTACATACACAAAAAATCAACCGCTAGAACGGTAATCAAATTCAGATCGGTCTCAGCGCACGTGCGCTCGCGTGACGCGAAACGCATAATATACTGATACCCCAATTGGAATTCCTGAATTGGGCGTGCAATAGCATATCGCTTGGCCGTCGCGGTTCAGAATTGCCAATCACGACCCGAATCATGGGGTCATCTCAATTTTTATAATTTTTCGAGAATTTCATAGGCGATTGAAAAAGAAAGCCTTGTTCTACAGGGATAAAAGGCCGAATCGAGCTGTGATCCTTTTTCTTCACTTTTTTTCGGTCAGAGTTAACGCTCCGCAATAAGTGCAATCGCCTGTGAGACGCTCTGCCGCTAGAAAACCGCCGCGTTTGACTTGTGATCGAAGATTCGCGTAACTTTAGCTAAACACCTTCTCGTTCAAATTCTCTTTCTACCGCTCTCGCTTTGCCTCGCTCTCAAACATTGCTGATCGGCAAAGGCGAATCTGGCTCGAAGGATTAGAAATGTTCGAGAGCGAGGCAAATTCTCTTTCTATCACTATTGCCTCGCTCTCGAACAATTAGAATATAAAAATATAAATATATGTTTTGTTTGTATAATATATATTTAATGTTTTTAACTTGATAGCAAATTTATAATAAAAAAATATAATATAATTTTTATTCTATCCATTGTGTTATAATATATTATTTTATCGAAGATAATAGAGATACGCAATCTTTTTATATTTACTTTTAAACAATGTAGTAACAAACAATGTATATTTACTTTTAAATAGAAGGTTTAATTGTTTAATTGCTATTTTTCCGTAATATCGGCTACATTCAGCAGAAAAAGTAGGGCTGCGTTTAAAATCGTCGTCCAGATACATTTTATTTTTGTTCAGATGTCGTTCTATCCTTGTTGTTCACGAATGTTAAACAAGGATAAAAGAACATCAGAGTGCATCCAGATGATAATTTCTGATTCTGAATGCAATCTAGCTTTGCAACTATTATAAGATTTTTAGTACGATTGTTTTTTGCCCTTAATTTCTCTCTCACTTGATATATAATAAAAATAAATCTAAATAAAGAGCATATAAAAGTCAAAAATTAATAAAACTTGAATAAATACATATACATATGATAATACATATACATATAATATAGATTCTCGATATCACTCCTTTAAAAATCTCGATGGTATAACATATAAAATATCTCAGAACAATAAAATATTTCGATGATCTAAGCAAACAGTAATTACATGTTTCGGCTTCTTGATCTTCAGATTTATTATAATTGCAATCCATAGTAGATGAGTGAAACGATAATATCAAGTAAAGATAAGTTAAGTTAATGATCTTCGATGGATTGTACATTGAGAGATATAAATTGTTCCCAATAAGCTGATCGATTAAATGTTAAAATTTCAATGAATTTGTGAATAATATGAAAAAATTGAGAACACAATTCAAACTAATTTATACAAACGTTAATCAAAATAAAACTCACCGAAGAAGTCACAAAATATGATAATGTTAAAACATGTCTAGTGATGATCAATAATTCTTGATCAAATATTCTTTAATGTAAAAAGAGTCAATCACATAATTTAACAAATGAGATGGTCAGACTAACACATGTGAACGTTACAAAAGACAAGCGACTAAACAAAGACTCGCAAAATTCACGCAGTACCGGTGATGTAAAGTCATATACTATTTATTATTGATAAATATTACTTATGAAGACTTATAGTATCCGTCTGTAGATTTAAACTATTTTTTTTGTTTTTTAATATTAATCATTTCAGAAATTAAACGTTTACTATGGTACGGTTTTTCATTCATAATCAAAATGTTATCCCAATCAAATTTATATTTGAATTGTAATCTATGTTCGGTTATTACTGAAAGATTGGAAGTTTTTCAGTTTATATGGTTACGATGTAATTCTCGTCTCAAGTTGTCTTCCTGTTTGATCAACATAAGACGCATCGCAATCTCTACAATTAATTTTGTATACTACATTATTTTTATTAATTATGGGCATGGATCTTTTTGAGCTTTAATAAATTTTTTTAATTTGTCTGTGCTGTAAAAAGAAACTTTTGTGTCCTTACTATTGATTATCTATTAAATTTTTCCGTGATTGATGGTATGAATGATATCGTAAACTAAGCTATTCGTTCCAGTGAATTATCAATATTAAATGATTCCTGTAAGCCTATTTTTTTTTTAAATGGTATTGAATCCTATCATTAGTCATATCAAAAATAAAATCTAGTGGATAGTCGTTCTTGAGCAGAATCATTATTACCAATTTTAGATTATTTATGTGGTATTTTAACAACATTAAAACTTTATCCACCAATCTTATAATAGTGCCTCTTTTTTGTGATGTCGGGTGGTTAGAGAAATAATTAAGATCTGCCAGAATAGCTTTGTTTATAATACCAATCAAACTCCAAAGAATCATTGTTCTTTTTGATGATAATATCTAAAAAATTCAAAGTATTATCTCTAACTTCTATTGTATGTTGTAATCTTGGATGGAAGGAATTAAAACAATCTAAAATAAATTCTATCTTAGTAACAAGAACCGCAGTACATATATTATCGACGTAGCGATAAGAAAACGGGAGAGGATCGCCAAACCGTGACAACGCGCCTCGTTTTAGTCTTTGTATCACCAGGTCAGCAATGATGGGCGATAACGGAGAAAACATTCCTGCTAAAAAAGTCCGATAGAATCAGATAGGAAAAAACTCTATCTGATTAAATCAGTTTTTGGTTCGTAAATTTCAGATTATTTATCTGAAATATCTGATAGATTTTCTATATTTCTCTATCGTTTTTGTTATATAGCTTAT
This sequence comes from Acromyrmex echinatior, assembly GCF_024713525.1. Lineage (NCBI taxonomy): Eukaryota > Metazoa > Arthropoda > Insecta > Hymenoptera > Formicidae > Acromyrmex > Acromyrmex echinatior. Next base: position 4,293,066 of record NC_141862.1, on the reverse strand, counting down.
ATATTGTATTTAATCAATTTCTATCTAGTCATATTTTATCAAAATCAATAATATTCTATCGTGTTTTTGGTTCGTAAATTTCAGGTTATTTACCTGATATATTTGATAGATTTTCTATATTTCTCTATCGTTTTTGTCGCACGGCTTAGATATCGTTTTTAATCAATTTCTATCTGGTCATGTTTTATCATAATTAATAGTATTGTATTAATCGTAAATTTCATATTATTTTTTAAAAAAAGCTTTTTTATAATAATTAAAATACAATTATTATTTTTTATTATTCTTTTGTAGAATTTATTTATATTTTCACGTGCAATTTATTAATTATAATTATGCATCGGAAATTTACAATTTTTGAAAACGCATATTGGAATATCGACGGGATTCAAATCTAAAACCTATGGGATAATAGTCTAGCACTTTAACGCTGAGTTATAATCGCACGCTTGTCTGAATACTTTAGCATGTGATAGTAGAGACAATATGATTATAGAGACAATTCTGGATTAAGTTGCATAGATTCTTATAAACATTATATCACATTTATCACATACCTTAAGTATCGTTTTTAATCTCAAATTTTAAATCATTTGCCTGATATAAATTTTCTATATTTCTCTATCATTTTCATCATATAGTTTAATTATAATTTTTAAATAATTTCTATCTGGTCACGTTTTATGAAAATTAATAATTAATAACATCCTATCGTGTTTTTGAATTGTAAATTTCAAATTATTTATCTAAAATACTTAATAGAGTTCCTATACTTCTGTATCATTTTCGTCAGCTCAGATATTTCAATACATATCAGATTTTCATACATATGTATATGTTTTTATTCAAGTTTTATTGACTTTAATTCTTATATGCCCTTTACGTACATTTATTTTTATTTGATAACAAAAGTCTTTATATAAATACAATACATTAATATTATATTTAAAAATCTTACAACAATTATGAAACTGCTTTTTCTGTTGAACACAACTATCTATTAATATTTCGCTAATTTTATAGGAAATAATTTTGTATATATCAAGGGGTTAATAATTTAAAAAATTTTGTTATAGATTAAATGATGTGCACAAACGCGCATTTCATGATGTTTGTAATCTTATGTACAAAATTATTGTTTTAATTTCTTTAGATTTCATAATCTAAAGATTTAATTTTTCTCATTTTTTTTGTTACTTTTTTACTAATAAGAAAATAAATTTTTTTCTGCACAAATATTTTTAAAAGTATATTTAAATTACAGTAACAAAAATAATTATTTCCTACACTTTAAAAACTATTCAAGTCAAGGTTAATTACATCTTTGATTTTTAATATAATATTATTTCTAATTGAAATCATTTTTTATCTTTATTAAAGTCAATGATCTTCTCAGTTAATGACTAAATAAAATAAAACGAAATATATAAATCTTCCTTTCGTATTATTTTTATATTATCGCTAAAGATCATATTTTTCGCCACTGTGAGTTTTATTATCGAATCCAGTTTTAATTAAATTATTGGAATTCTAAGTGAGACATCATTTTAAAAATGTTTTACAGGAATTTAAGTTGTTACAAAACGTTTATGAAACAATGTGTGCTACTTGCAAATCAAAGATTTGCAGATATATTATAGAATGATAAATTAGTATAAAGTATGATAATGTTTCTTATTATAACAAACAGTTGCATTTATGCACCTGCATTTGATTTCAATACCTATTTTCTATAAATGTCAGATGCGTGCGTGCGTGCGTGCCTGTTATTTTTCCCTCTTATTAAATTATATTTATTTGATAATTTTTAAGTATTCTATCCGGATTTTTTTTAACTTTGTTATTTTGCTTTAACTTAAACAAAATTTGAAATTAAATTTTTTTTATAGAAACGATTTATATCAAATTGGAGGAAATAGCCTTAGGGATAATATCCATCATACTCTAAAAAAGATTTTTACCAATGGATGTGCCATAAATTCTTGGAAGAGTATACGGAATCATTTTCGGTTAAACAATTTACAGCTCGTAATAAATATAAAGAGTATGTAAAAAATGTTGCAAAATCATAAATTAAAAATATATTGTATTACTTTTTATTAATTTTATATTAAGGCTCCTGACTTGTCGCGGCGGTCATGCTGGAATCGTGACGTCAGAAGCAAGGAATGACACATTAATTTATGTTGCGTGCTATTTTTAAATAAAGACAATTTGGATGAAATGACGAGATCACTTTAAAACACTTGTAAAAATCGATGAAAACTGTCCTTTTCTCCCTTGACAGTCAGTAAATGGTTGTAAATGGCACATAAGTGAGCCTGTATTCGGGCAGAAACACTCGATCCGACAGCTGTTGAAACGAATAAAATATACGCTTTTACAGGGTCCGGCAAAATGATCTCCCACATTTTGCACCGCAACTGTCCCCGAACCACTGAAGAGAGGGGGAGCTTAGCGTAGTCGGTTGATAGCTCGCGCTTTGCCATTTCAGTTGTCGTCATGAATTGGACAGACGAACATCGTGCCTTCGTTACCGAAACATTTATGAAAAATAACGAATCTGTGATTACGACGCAAATCTCGTTACGTGGAGACGTTAGGTGGCCTGCGCGTTCACCCGATCTTGCCCCATGCGACTTTTTCCTTTGGGGCTACCTGAAAGCGAAGGTTTCTCAACACCACCCCCGAACCATTGACGAATTGAAAGCAGCAATACGCCAAGAAATTACAGGAATATCGCCTCAAATTATTGCTCGAGTGATGGAAACTTTTAGAAATCAGCTTCGAATGTGTATCGAAAAAAATGGTCGCCACTTGGACTCTGTAATTTTCAAAACTCAATAAAAACAAATGGCATAGCATAAATTTTCAGTTAATAAAAATAAAATCTAAATAGCATTTACAATGGCATTTTTATTAAAGATTAAAATGGAAGATCATTTTGCCGGACCCTGTACATATAAAATTCCAAGATAATTTTAGTTTTCGTCGATAATTACGACTTTAATAAGTACGAAACAAATTACATTTTCACAATTAAGCAAATAATAATGAAATCGCACGCAACATAAATTTCGTCAAAATGGCACTTTTCCATGCCTATAAGTTCAGCCATTCGTAGCGGCACTATACATACAAACAAGTACGATCCCATGTCCGTGTACTCGCCTGCGGCCGAGAGTGAACGAGACAGCGAGCTCCTCTTACACTAGTCGCTTGTTTCAAGTGACCGAAAATGCTTTCTTGGTCGTTCGGCATCAATAAGGGATGGGAGGGGGGGCATTCTAAATAACATATAAATTTTAATAAGTTATAATAATGGTGTACCCTTCCCATTAATTCTGAAGAGTATAAATCATGTTAAAATGCAGTTTACGATTATTTAATTGTTTATGATCATTCATGCGCGTTATATATAGTATATCTCTCCTTCATAAACTCGAGTAGCAAGAATAGTTCAGTAAAAGTAGAATTTCATCGGAAAAAAATTATAAATCAGCATTTCTCTTCACGAAAGTCTCAAAATGCCATCAGGAAAGAAATGTATATGTTTGAGACTCGGGGCTTGTGAAGAAAATATGCGAAAAAAAATCGAATAATTGTAAGAAGCACATTTTTCGTTTACAAAACGAAAGATATTGATTGTAAAAAAAATTAATTGTGGAAAAAAATTCGGTATAGAAAATGTAGGTATTCGAAATACCTACAAAATGAAACGTGGAACTTTATGTAGGGAACTACTTTCTCAATACCTCACTAGCGCAGCGAGTGTAGAAAGCCTAGGGATTTTGTAGGTTGCGAGTTGCCTACATGTAGCGTCAGAGAAAAAATAAGACTACAGATAGATTATGGCGCTCATCCTATACGGTTATATTCATTTGAGCTCGAGTAATAAAGATTCATCGTTACCAGTTACAAGAAAAGTGTCGATCATTACCTCTTCTATCACACGACAAGCGTGGGAATTTGACTCATCAATCGAGTCACTTATTCCCACACTTTAAAATCGATCTATTAGTTCAGTAGAAAAAAAACAAAAAACATCGAAAAAAGCCTTTTTTTCACTCGCTCTCTGTTCATTGAGATTTAAATGTAAGTAAAGCTTTGAATTTCTTGCTAAATGTAGCCTTCATAATGACGAACAAATCTAATCCTGAACGAGCCTGAAATATTCATTAGTTTTTGCAAAAGACCAATTGTTCAGTAAAAATTTGTCTGCGAAAAACTTAATTTCTTCATCTTTGAGCAGTTGCACAGCAATTTGTAGGAGTGATTTTTCTTCTTCAAGAGTTGCACTATCACGTATACTTAATAACAAAACGATTTTTTGTTAAACTATTATAAAACGACTTTGAAAAGTGGATATTTTTTTTTGTATAAAAAAATAGAAATTTTGTTAACATGCATCATATCAAATAGCCGTGTGAAGCATTCGAAATCTGACGTTTTTCTACGAATTTAAAAAAAAAGATTACCCTTTGATTATTAGGAGCCGAGATAATAATTTTTTTTCAAAAAATTACTGTGGCTCTAATTTTTAAGATTAAGAGTTCCGTCTGGCACCAATTTGTTAAGGAAGAATTGAATTTGTTGTTGAAAAATTCTTCAATTTTTTGCTGTCGAAAAAGTTTGTTTAAAACCATTGAAAGATGAAGAACGCGAGTGAGGCAGTGCGCCGGGCGGAGTGAGGGAAGCCGGTAGAGTGGGGAAGATCGAGTCACTCGGCGATTCGCGCGTATCTGATTTCGTTAAAATTTGCTAAATTTATATTTTCTCAACAATAAATGGATGTGAAAACATGATGTTTTTTTAAATCTGGGATAGCTCGACGAGATATAAGCAAATAGCTTAATCAAATGTTTCGGAAAGTAATTGTAACCATGAAATTTTTAATTCTTGGTTTCTTGAATTTTTATTTTTTTGATTTATTACTAAAAAATCATGTTTGAATATGGAGTGCATGTCTGATTAACAAATTTAAGTCACATTAGCTATGTTTATTAAATTTGCTGTAAAAAATGTCCAATTGGATAATTAAATGTACGAAATTATCAGTACAAAATTATTTTTGTGATTAAATTGCAAATGCAAATATGACATACGTAAACAAATAATTAATAAATAACTTGTCAAATGTTAGTATAACTGTTGAATATAGTTGCAAAATATATTTTTCATGTAACATTAATTTACTTTTATATTTTCGAAAGTTAGTGTTTATATTTTTAACAGTTATGCTAACATTTGGCAAATTATTTATTAATTATTTGTTTATATATGTCATATTTGCATCTACAATTAAATTCAAATAATTTTGTACTGATAATTCCGTACATTTAATTGTCCAATTGGACAATTAAACTTTTTACAGAATATTAAATAAAGAAACATAGCTAATGATTTAAATTTGTTAATCAAACATGCATTCCATAAACGTGATTTTTTAGTAATAAACCAAAATAAAAATTTAAGAAAGAAAAAATTTTCTAAACTAAAAATTTCATGGTTACAATTCGAGATTTTTTTAACAGCAAATTCAATTTTTCTTTGATAAATTGGTGCCAGACAGAACTCAATCTTAAAAACTAGAGCAGTGTTTTTGAAAAAAAAATTGTTATCTCGGCTCCTAATAATCAAAGAGTAATCTTTTTTTTTAAATTCGTAGAAAAACGTCAGATTTCGAATGCTTCACACGACTATTTGATATGATCCATATTAACGAAATTATTTCCATTTTTTTATACAAAAAAAATCTTCTTTTTAAAGTTTTATAATAGTTTAACTGCAAAAAATCGTTTTGTTATTAAGTGTGATAATGCAACTCTTGAAGAAGAAAAACTCCTGTAAATTGCTGTAAACTGCTCAAAGATGAAGAAATTAAGTTTTCCTCAGACAGGAGGAGTTTTTAATGAACAATGGCTTTTTGCAAAAATTAATGAACATTTTAGGTTTGTTCAGGGCTAGATTTGTTCGTCATTATGAAGACTACATTTAGCAAGAAATTCAAAGCTTTACTTACGTTTAAATCTCAATGAACAGAGAGCGAGTGAAAAAAAGGATTTTTTCGGTGTTTTTTATTTTTTTTCTACTGAATTAATAGATCGATTTTAAAGTTCCATGTCTCATTTTGTAGATATTTCGAATACCTTCATTTTTTATACCGAATTTTTTTCCACAATATATTTTTTCTACAATCAATCTTTCGTTTTATAAGCGAAAAATGTGCTTTTTACAACTGTTCGATTTTTTTTCACATATTTTCTTCACAAGCCTCGAATCTCAAACATACGCATTTCTTTCCTGATTGCATTTCGAGACTTTCGTGAAGAGAAATGCTGGTTTATAATTTTTTTCCGATAAAATTCTACTTTTACTGAACTATTCTTACTCGCTACTCGAGTTTATGAAGGAGAGGTGTACTATATATAATGCGCATGAAAAATCGTAAACAATTAAATATCTCGTAAACTGTTGCGTTTTAACATGATTTATATTATACTATTCTGGGTTAATGGGAAGAGTACACCATTACTATAATTTATTAAAACTTATATGTTATTTAGAATACCCCCTTACCTTTTATTGATGCCTAGGGCTGCCGAATGGCCGAGAAAGCATTTTCGATCGCTTGAAACAAGTGATTAGTGTGAGAAGAAGCTCACTGTCTCGTTCACTCTTGGCGCGCCGCAGGCGGGCACACGACATGGGCTTGTGCTTAAGTGTGTGTGCGCGTGCGCGCGCTTGTGTGTGTGTGTGTGTGTGTGTGTGTGTGTGTGGCTATTAGTTTCGCCATACCATCGTTTGATTTTGTATCGCCACCGTCAACGCAGAGTTCTTGCCTGAGTAGTCAGGATCCTTAATTTCGTTTTAAGGAATAATTATCTCGCATCACGAATACGATACTCACGAAAACGTAGTTCGACAATTTTGCAGCCGAATGATTCCGTTTCGTTAAATAGCGTCAAAAAAGAGCAGAAAAGAGAAAAGACAAAGAGAACCAAAGGGAGGAAAAGACAAGGGAGGACAAAGAAAAGGAAGAGAATAAAGAGAAAAAACTCATTAAGAAACGCATCTTATTCAAACCGAGATGATCTCTTATTATAATAGAAGAGTAATAGAATTTCTCTTATTCAGCCTACATTTTTAATTCATAAATATTGTTCTAAGCTTTTAAAAAATCTTTATAGGTATATAATGAGAAATAATTATATACGGAAAGTTAATTATTATGAGAAGTACATTGTTATATATGTTAAAGCAAGAAAAGAAAGATAATAAAATAGATAAAAGATACGAATAATATATCTATAAATGAAATTAATTTAACGAAATAAATAGTCAATTAATATATTGGATCATTTAAAAAGTATCCGCGGTTTTTTGTCACTAGATGGTGTTGATGGTCATATATTGGGCAACATTAATCCGATTGTGTCAAACGAACGCGCGTCTGAAAGATGACATTTTAGGTTACATTTTTTGTAAACAAAGTTTGGTGATTCATCAATCGTGTCAAAAGTTATATTGGTTTGAAAATGAGTGAAATTTCTGAAGAAATACGCTATGTGATGCTTTTTTATTACAAAAAAGGCAAAAACGCAGCACAAACATGTAGAAAAATTTGTGAAGTTTACAGCGCGGATGCTGTAAGTGAACGCAGGATACAGGAGTGATTTGTTCGATTTCGTTCTGGAAATTTTGATGTCAAAGATCCACCTCGCTCTGGTCGGCCAGTCACTGAAAAAGTCGATGAAATTTTGCAACTGGTCGAGCAAGACCGGCATGTGAACTGTCAGGAGATAGCCAATGCACTAAGAATCAACTGTGACAGTTTGGAATCATTTAAAAAAGGCTGGCTACGCAAAGAAACTCGATGTTTGGGTGCCACATGAATTAACGCAAAGAAATTTGATTGATTGAATTTCCATCAGCGAAACACTATTAAAACGCAACGAAATCAACCCATTTCTGAAGCAAATCATCACGGGTGATGAAAAATGGGTGAAATACAAGAATATCGTTCGTAAAAGATCATGGAATAAGCGCGGCGAACCACCACAAACGACTTCAAAGCCTGGATTGACGGCAAATAAGATGATTCTGATGGGATTGGAAGGGAGTCGTCCATCATGAGGTGTTACCACATGGCCTAACGATTAATTCAGAGCTCTACTGTTCACAACTGGATAGATTAAGGAAAAACAACCAGAATTAATTAACAGAAAAAACAGTGTTGTCTTCCATCATGACAACGCCAGACTACACACATCTTTGATGATGCGCCAAAAATTGAGGGAGCTTGGTTGAGAAGTTTTGATGCATCCACCGTATAGCCCGGACCTTGCACCGTCTGACTACCATTTGTTTCAATCTCTGCAGAACTCTCTTGATGGAAAAACATTGACCGATAAAAGAGCTGCCGAAAATCACTTGAGAAAGTTTTTCGCCGATAAATCACAGAAGTTCTACACGGATGGAATTATGAAATTACCCGAAAAATGGCAAAAGGTTATAGATAATAATGGACAATACATACTTGATTAAAATTGATTTTCAATAAAGAAAAATTTCATTCAAAAATTGAACAAAAAACCGCGGATACTTTTTAAATGACCTAATATAATATATATTATTGTATATTATTCTATCCCATTCATGCAAAAACAATTTTCAGGAAATGTTTTTTGCACATATTAATCCTAGAAAAGATCTTTGAATTAATTTTAAGCAAAAGCAAACTGTTTCATTTGTTTTCGCTTTAGAATTAATTCAAAAATCTTTTCTGGGATTAATATTATATGTGCAAAGAGCATTAAATTAAGTTAGGCTACTGTATAGCAACATAACAATCAAATTACAGTTTTATAACATTAGCGCAGCAAATGATAACACTGTTATATGACATCTTAAGTTATATGTTATATTATACAGGATGTTCTATTTTAATTGATCATCTCAAATGTCTTTTGAGCAGTGCATCTTAAGGAAAAATATTCAGATAAAAGTTTTGAGACATTGAGGGAGGTATAAGATGATGCCACTAGTTTGATTTTGGGTGGCGTCAAGGTCAGGATAAGATCACTTTTTTTTCGTTACGTATTCATGTAGCTTATCTCGAGAGCTTTCCAAAACATTATAATTAAGTTATTTTCATTAAGTACTTTTTGAGTTATAAGGCTTGCAAGTTACAGTACCGCAGGCATTAGCATTACGCAAGGCCCGACCGACTAAAACCTCTTAAATGGTTTTTAGGATAATATTGGGAAAAAAATTCGTGGCGGTTTTTTAATAAAATTCAAGTGCTTTTCTTAGAGTATTGAAATCAATTTATTGTAAAAAAAAATAAAAATATACTTCATTATTTTCAATAATATTTTGCCATTTTTGGGGCAGAGCCATAATCCCATCGCGGTAGAACTTCTGTAGTTTCTGGTCGAAAAACTGCTTCAAGTGATTTTCACAGGCCTCTTTTGAAGCCAGCTTTACACCATTAAGAGAGTTCTGCAGAGACCTAAACAAACGATAGTCTGAGGGTGCTATGTCAGGACTATACGATGGATGCATTAAGACTTTCCAGCCAAGCTTTCGTATTTTTTGCCGAGCTATCAAAGATGTGTGTGGTCGAGCATTGTCGTGATGGAAGACGACACCCCTCCTATTGATTAATTCTGGCCACTTTCTCTCAATTGCTTGTTGCTGCTCTCCAGTTGTTCACAGTTCGGAATTAATTGTTTGATCGGGCGATAACAGCTCATAGTGAACGATTCCCTTCCAATCCTACCACACATCATCTTCTTCATCATCAATCCAGGTTTTGCGATTGCTTGTGCCTTTTCTCTTTCCTTTATCCACAATCTTTTGCGAATTTGGTTGTCGTACGTGATCCATTTTTTATCACCGGTTATCATTCTCTTCAGAAATGGCTCAATTTCACTCTGTTTCGCATTAGTAGTGTATCGCAAATGTTAATTCGGTCCATCATGTTCTTAACACTCAACTCGTGAAGAACCCAAACATTGAACTTCTTTTTGTATCCAGCTTTGTGTAAATGATTTAAAACTGTTTTGTGATGCCTAGTTCCCTGGCAATCTCCACAGTGCTCATATGCTTATCACGCTCGACTTTTTCTATGATTTCATCGGACTTTTCAATGATTGGTCGACCGGAGCGACGTTCATCTTTCACATCGAAATTTCCAATACGAAAACGAGCGAACCATTTCCGTGCTGTTGATTTTGATAGAGTATCTTCACTGTAAATAGCACAAATTTTTTCACGAGTCTGTGCAGCGTTCTTGTCTTTAGTAATACTACAAAATATAGCGAATTTTTTCCTTATTTATTTCCATTTTCAAAATAAAATAACTTTTGATCCACTTCATCTATTTTAATCTTTTTCGACTCAAAACAAAGATTGAAATGTCACTTTTTAAACGCACGTCTAGTGTTGTCGATTAGTAGTTACGACTGCTAAGCATTTAATGCCATCTAGTGGCAAAAGCGCTACGAACTTTTTCCTACACCCAATAATAAAAAATGAGGGGTTCCGTTTAAAAAATTCAAAGTAACCTTGTTCTGACTTTGACGACGCTACCCAAGGTTAAACTAATGTCCACCATCTTATGTCTCTCTCAAAATCTCAAAACTTTTGTTTAAAACATTTTTCCTTGAAATGTACTATTCAAGAGATATTTGAGGTGATTCATTAAAATAGTACACCCTGTATAGCTGCAATGATTAGTGAGTGGGAAATTATAACGTAGAATGTTATGCACGTTATATTATCTGTTTTATTCTGTTATATGGAAGCAATATAATTGTTATTATATAATATATATTTGTGTTTGCTGGGTTCCCTGAAAATTGTTTTTGCGTGGATATAAAAAAAACATAATTGATTTTATAATTGATTTTAATTCATTTATTTATAAGCTTCATAATTTGCATATAAATACATATATATTTATAAACATCATTACTGAGTATTTGAAGTATATTTAATCGTAATATTCATATATTATACTTTTATGGTAATTGAGTTTAGCCTTCTTACTTCTGATGTTGATAAAATTAAGTTTATTCGACGCATTTTTGCACGAAATGAATGAATCTAGCAGAAAAACGTGTCGCTCTGTTCCGCGAATCGAAGTATTAATTGTTGAAGTTGACAGATATTTAGGTGAGGATATCTGTCATATCGATGGTCATATTGAGAGTTACACAAATTCTCTGTTTTATGAACACAATTTTTTCTATTATATTTAAAAAACAAATTCTCTGTTTTAAAAACACAAATTCTCTTCTTTAAAATACAAATTGTTTTTCAAATAATTTTTGTTTTTACAGTAGAGAATTTATTTTTAAAACAGAGAATTTGTGTTTTTACAAACAGACAAATACCCCTAATCAAAACAAATAACAAAAATTATATAGAAAATAATTGTATATGTTTTCTGATAGCAAAATATTAGCCAATTTGGGGCCATATTGGCAGCAAACTCGATCAGATTTTGATTACAAAACTATAGTTATTCTCTATGTTGTCTCATCCGGATGGACACAACTATATGTAGTTATGTTCTTGCACGTACCTTCGCAACAAAATTTGAAAAAAACCGCCAAAATCAAAAGACTGATCCGCGCGTTGGGCGCACCATTATTCTGCCTCGCGCGCTCATCAACGCTCTCGGATGCCGCCAGCGCGTTGTCATGTCATTGTGTTCTATTCGTTCGCCTAAGCAAGTGTTTCACTCAGTGTTCAGCTTAGTATTGCATTATGCCACATAAACATAAGAAAAGTGATAGACATTCTCGAGAATGTCACCGGCACACCGAAAAATCCAGAGATCGCTCGCGGGAGCATTTGTGAAGCCGGCATCGCCAGCTTCTCGCTCATCAGGAATACAAAACCCGCCGAGGAGGTAAGACTCGTCGCGGGAATGGCGCCCGGCAAGGGATTCCCCAGTTTGCTCTCGAACTAATGAGAAATTCATTTGATTTCCTAGACCAGGTTCGTGAACTGTTTGCCCATCAGACTCGTTAACATAACCTGCCTCCTAGCAATCGAGAGGTTAGAATTCCGGTAGAAGGCAATACGCAGATGGACATATTGATGGATATATTCTCACCATCATTCTTGGCTACTCTCTCAACCTCAAATCAGGAAAATGAAGGACCGGCAGTCGCTAGATTCGAGGCTCTAATGCGTCCTCTCAGCGACCCAGCTTTGTTTCTAGCATAGGGAGGCGTATCCGATGGTTTCTTCTAATTCTCTCCGTTTTTTCACGGCGGATGTAGCTGCAGATAATGAAGGCCTCGAATCGACGCCCCTTCAGGACCCGACATTTACCGAGGCAATGATCACCGAGCACGCAGCCCCCCAGGACTCAAATCTTAACTCAGAGTCAACACAGGTTTTGACCTGCGAACTGTTTGGGGGAGCTTAAATATCTTCGGCTTCATCTAGCTGGAACAATATAATACTAAGTTTAATTCAGACTGAGTCTCGAAGCGGTATGAGCAAGGAGGCGCGCACTCGTTTTCTCTCAAAATTCAAGTCTAAGGGGGATCTGCAATTTTTAGCCCCACCTAAACTTAATAAGGAATTGGCCGCAGCGTTAATTCCATCGGTCACTAAGTGATGAGTATCAAACGCTTCTGCAGGCTCAGATAGGAGCGTGTCTTAAAGCTCTTGTATATCCGTCTCAGGTATATCCGTCCTGTTAAATCCAAAAATTAAATCCAAAAATTCTACAAATTCTTACCAAACAAGGTCGGCTCTAATATTTTTTTTGGAGAGTATATACCTTCTCTCTGATCACTATACCGCTTCTCGTTAAATAGAAGGACCAAACCTTCCTTAAACATTGTTGCAAAAACGCCGCAGACACGGCACCAATCGACGAGTGTCTATTCGGTCAGAATTTTGGTGAAACCCTCAAAGTAGCACAGGTTTGCAAGAAGACAGGCCGTGAGATTTCTAAACAGTACAAATGGGGAAAAAATCTTTACAGCCAATTCGATAGGGATTACGGCAATAAAATCAACGTCGGATGTTCAGATTATCGCTGTCGGAAAATCATTCGTCCGTCGGCGACTCGCCGGAGCCTCATCGCAGCAGCTGCTATCGTCGGTTCTACTCACGATCACGGACTCGATATCGCTATTAAACAGAGTAAGAACCGCAGGTCTGTGCACTTTTTATGAAAATAGGTTAATATTTTTCTTCCTTCAGTTTTGGAGGCTATTCTGGGTTATTAAATTCCCTTTTCCTGCAGCGTTCCTTTAAGATTCACATACCCTCGAACCGATGTTTTTACAGTCCGTCACGGTTTTATGCGATAGGGAATTAGAACGCTTATAGCTTAAGGGAGTTCGTCCCTGCAAAGCCTTGTAAGGAACAGTTTTTATCTTCATTTTTTCTTATAGATAAATCATCTGGAGGTAAATGATTCATCCTAAACCTGCGAAATTTAAATCAGTATATTGAACCACACTTTAAGTTTGAAGATTGGCGGACCATCATCCATTTTTTGCTCCCTGAAATGAGAAGCTACCCTGGATTTAGAGGACGCCTACTTACTGGTCTCCATATTCAAGGGACACAGAAAGTGCTTACGTTTTCAATGGCGCGAAGTCACTTACGACTTCACAGCATTACCTTTCGATCCTACAGCCCCTTACATCTTCACAAAGATTCTCAGGCCAGTGGTCACATATCTGCGCAACAGGGGGTCAATTGGTTATATATTTAGATGATTTTCTTCTCCTGTCTTTTGTCAACGAGTGCCGTGCGAATCTCGCCACTGCTATAAGCCTTCTACAATTTTTTGATTTCTTCCTTGGTAAATTATTCGATGTCTTACTTGAAATCCTCCTCTAAATGTAAATATTTATATTTAGAGGAGGATTCCAAGTAAGACTTCCTATTTAATTCAGTAGAACAATCTATTTCAATTTCTCCACAACGACGAGAGAAACTTATGCTTAACATCTAGAATGGCTACCAAAGAAAGCTTGTATAAGAACTTTTGCCAGTTTTATCGATTCACTCGTCTCGGTATGCCCAGTAGTTTAATACGGCCTTCTCTATACCAATTCTTTTGAGAGAGAAACATTTTTAGCTCTATCTAAAAATAACGATGATTACTCAGCAATTATGACGATTCCCTCGCATTTTCAAGATTTTAAATGGTGAATAAAAATTTTTTTCAATTCTTATCAATCCAATAGTATTTGTTCAAGAAACTTTGTTAGGGAACTTACAGACGCCTTTTTGAACGGTTGGGGGACATCTTGGAATCACGCATTCACGATTGGTGGTCAACTTCCTTCATATAAATGCTTTAGAAATTAAAGCAGTCTTCAATGGCCTCCGTTGCTTTGCTGCAAATCTTTGAGATTGTGACATCTTATTTATGTTACAATACGACGGTTTTAACTTATTAGGTGTACAACTTTGCTTCCACCGTTTTTCTTCCAAAATTCGCTTTATTGTAAAAAACTGGTTATACATTTATTATTCAAAGTTTTGTCCATCGCTGACCACTATTTTCTCCCATCTTTCGGGCAGCGTACGAATCCCGCGTCGAAAAAACTGGTCATCTTTTGAAGCGATCCACGAATTAATCCAATTTTTTACTTCTTCATAAGACCGGAAGTGCTGATCAGCCAGGTCATGTGCCATTGATCAAAACAAGTGATAATCAGAGAGAATAACGTCTGGAGAATACGGGGGGTGGGATAGGACTTCACACCGTCGACATGGAAGCATGGCCGGGAATTCCCTATGATTTTCTGCACTTAGGATTATCGTAATGAACTCATTTTTCGTCCCCAGTCACAATGCGATGCAGAAATCCCTTCCGTCTTTGCCTTCCAAGCAACTGTTCACAAGCAAACAAACGCTGTTCAACATCTCTCGGCTTCAACTCGTACGGCACCCAATTTCCTTGCTTCTGAATCATTCCCATGACTTTGAGGCGTTTTGAAATGGTTGGTGGTTGAGTCACTCCCAATGATCGTGCCAATTCTTCTTGATTTTGACACGAGTCTTGATCAAGTAATGTCTCCAATTCTGCATCTTCGAAAACCTTCTCTCTTCCACCGCTATGCCGGTCTTCGTCAAAATCACCGTTCTTGAAGCGTTGAAACTACTCACGACATATTCTTTCACTAATAGCGGCCTCACCATAAGTATTTGAGAGCATTCGATGAGCCTCAGCCGCAGATTTCTTCATATTGAAGCAGAAAATTAAAATCTCCCGCAAATGACGAGAATTTGGCTCGTAAACTGATATTTTCAATCGAGAATAACTTTATGATGCAGATACAAATCGACTAATGTTTCTATGGGGGTTATGCCCAAGTTTATTGTATGACGTCTATGATGTATTTATTTCAACCACCACTTACCGCTAAAGCCATCTATAGGAAAACGGCGAAAGCAAAGTTGTCTATATATTAAGTCATCTAATATATTAACTAATCATTTAATATATTAACAAATTTGGCTTCAATACAATTTTCTTACCTTTTTTATCTTAGCGCAAATCTGGCGTTGGTATGAGGCTCGTAACATTTTCATATTCGCTTTTTACATTCCATCTATACAAAATGTCATTGCAGATGCAGAATCCAGATTCTGATACAGAATGGTCACTTTCTCACAAAACAAAGTATTCGAAACCTTTGGACCCTTTAAGGTAGATTTATTCTCCTCTTTAAATAATAACAAATGCAAATCCTATGTCCCTATATCATGATTTCCCTGACCCGAGCGCGATAACAGTAGACGCCTTCACCTTTTCCTGGAAGGGTTTAAATTTTTATGCTTTTTCTCCTTTCATTTTATTACCGTGAGTTCTGAGAAAAATAGTGGACGATAAAGCAACGGGCATAGTGGTAGTGCCCTCCCCAGGCCTGATTTTCATTATTCTGTCGTCTATTGACATCAGAGTCAGTATTTCTCCTTCCTAACCGTTCACTTCTTCTCCTTTCAGGAATCAACATCTGGCGTGGAGATCACTTTTCCTGGAAATTGCGAAGTTATCATGGTGTTTAAGGAACGCTTAGTACCTCAGGCAGCTATCCCAGCCCTCTTCGCTTCTTTATCAGAATCTACAATTAAACAATACTTATATCCTCTTCGCGTTTGGTGGAATTTCTGCTAATGCCACGATGTATCCCCATTCCCACCTAGACGCTAGAATTTCTAACTCAGGAATTGCCCAACACTTCTTCACATTTCCGCTTGAATATCATGAGATCGGCGATCTCCTTCATCTTCTGTAATGAAATCAGTAATCACTCTACAGTCAGACGCTTTTGTAAGGGCATCGCAGCTCTTAAATCGCCGCGACCGCGATACGATTATGTGGGATTCAGGATAACTGAATTAGCTTCTCTCTACCCTTACAGGGTGTTCTAAAAAGCATCACTAAAAAGCGCTTTTCCTTGCGCTCGGCACTGCGCTCAAACTCTTAGTTCTCTCAGATTATCACAAATCTCAATTGGCAAAAATTGATGATTCGGGTTCCGGACCGACTAAAAACATCACCATCGGGTCGTTTCCTTTCTTCTGTTTCTTTTGTTTCAAGAACGACGAAAATCTCTGCATAGTACTCCTAATTGAACACTATATTAATAAGACAAAGGAGCTGCATCCATCTTCTTGTGACTCCCTTTTCATCTCCTTCTCTAAGCCACTCAAAGCAGTCACGGCTCATACAATTAACCGTTGGATACATTAGCCGCAGGGCCTACAAGATTGCGGAGTTAACGTAGCCAAGTTCTCGGTTCACAGCACTAGACACGCTTCAACCTCACAAGCAGCAGAGAGAGGAGTCACTTCAAAACTTATCAAAAGAGCAGCAGGTTAGGGAATCCCGCGTCTTTGTTAATTTCTACAAGAGACTGATCATCAACCTAGAAAATTTCAGTAATGCGGTTCTCCTATCTTAATTACCACCATAAGAAGCAAAATTTTTTTTATACATATATAACGTAGAAGAAAAATATAAGGAAGCTTCATAATTAAACAAGTTTATATTTCAGTTCCTAGCAAATCGCATCTTTGAACAGCTGTACAGTTGTGTCTATCCGGACGAGACAATATAGGGCATAATTGTTGGATTGAACGAACTTATCTAGGAAGTTCAATACTGATTATACCCGTGGTCTTGTCCGGATAAACCACCCACCCTTTATCTATTCCTTCCCACTCTAAAAGTGGTGATTTGCCTCAAATACTTGAAACGTATGACATGGCGATGCGCTGGCGGCAATTTCACCGATTTATTTCCATTAGGGTTACTATTATGTGTATTTCAATATTTATTGTACCAAATATTTCCATACCAAATTATCTATACCAAAAATTTACAGTATATATATATATATATATATATATATATATATGTAATGTGAATTATATATTTTCAACATTGGCAGTGTTTATTAGAACAGTATAAGATTAAGTACACAGTATAAGATATTAAGTACAAAATACTTTTTAAGAAATTAAGAATAAAATAAGAAGATAATAGAGAACTGAAGTAACGGCTAAATTCGTTACTATAAAAATGTAATGACGTTACCATTACAGACAGAAAAAAATAACGATCGTTACTGAAAAAAGTAACGAAAATGATAACGGTGTTACACGTAACCCTGTCCTAATTTCTTTGTTACGTATATTGTATTTATATTTGGTGTTTGCTGGATAGGAATGAATAATTGAAATACTTCTTGTTTTGAAACTTGAAGGCCATTGATTTTGTTCGTAAAGCTTGTAATTGTAGCTCATAGTTCGTTGCTATTAGTTTATTGAATGTTTTTGTTGAATAAAAAACTTATATAATCATGCTTCGTACGTATTCTAATAGTGAATATGCCGATATAGTATATTTATATTTCACCATTAGATTTTTTTGTATAGGGTATTCTGAAGTAAAAAGTATATGCAGTGTCTGTTAATGATTTTCAATCATTAAAACGAAGAATTGTGCAAGCCTGCAAAGAAATTACAGACGCACAATGTCAGTCAGCCACTTGTTCTCTCATCGATAGATGCTTGTGTCCGGGAGGTCATCATTTTGAACAAAACATTCAATATTTAAATTTTGATTATTGTAAAGCAATAAAGAGGACTTATTTCGACATTATTTTGACATTATTTATTTTTACAGTTCTGTATGACTTCAGAAATAAATATCTCTTGAACGGAGCGTTTGCGAGCATATCTCCAGAGGAAAATTTTTGTTTGTTTCGCGGCCCTTTTGATTCGATTGGATCCGAATAAAGTTTTAATTTTGACTCATGACTGATTTATTAAGGTATATGTATATATATATATATAAGAAATGCCCCTATTATGTAATGATAGAGTCGTACTAATAGAAAAATACGAGATATGTAGAATTGCTTAATTGCAGAAGTTAGATTTGATGATCGTAAAACCGTAAGAAAATCGTATTATGAGATACCGAGTTCATTTTGGGTAAATACTAGAAGTCTATGGGCAGAATTTTAAAAAATAATAAGTCATTTGGAAGGGAATTTATTATAATAAGCTGTAAGATAATGTTATATAAAATTTAATTCAAATTCATTTTTTTTTAATTAAAGAAATGTAAAAAGTGAAAGCAAATCACAAAGTCAAAAAATTGTGCTCCTAATATGAAATATCCTAAGAAATTAATTGTAAAATGCAAAGTATATCAATATTGTAATTAAAAAACTTCATTTAATGTTTTCTAAAATACAAACAAATACAGCTAGCGCACGCAAAAAATGAGCATGCGATAGATTATACCCAAAACTCGTCTTCAGGTAGTTCGAATCAAGCATCACAGAAATAGGCACTCGACGTTCATTCCGGTTGTCCTTTTCATTATTGTACAATTTATATTTTAGCAACGATTTTCACTATGACATAGGACCATGGATTATTTCATATTATAAATATTCTGGGTATCTCATATTACAATTTCCACGCCTTATGGTTTTACGATCATCAAATCTAACTTCTACAATTAAGCAATTTTACATATCCCGTATTTTTCTATTAGTACGACCTTACTCTATCAATAAATGAAGAAGTTATTGTCAAATTTATATATTAAATAATAAACAATGTTTAAAGACTTATTTCAATGAAACTTTAAGACATCGAAATTCTAAAATCTTTTTACAATGACTACTGGCATGATCTAATAATTTTTTAAATAGTTTTTAATCCAAGAGCAATAAATTTATGGTGGAATCAATAGAATCGCTTACTAGTTAGCAAATGCCGCTATCTCATATTAGACGCCTATCTCATAGGCTTTCCTCTATATATATATATATATATATATATATATATATATATATATATATATATATTTGTAAATGTTATTTAAAGTAATCTCATTTTAAGAAAAATTAGAACATTCTGATCTCAAAAATAATTTTTTCCAAAATTAAATTTTTTTTAAACTTAAGTTAATTCAACCTTAATTTAACTTTTATTAAGGTAATTTTTTATTCCTTTCAACTTAATTTTATTAATTTTATAAGCCACTTATTTTAACTTAACTTAGTTCAAGAAAAATATTAATTACCAACCCTTATATATATAATATATATATATATATATAATATATTATATATATATATATATATATATATATATATATATATATACAGATATAATATATATTATATATATATATATAATATAAGTTAATAATATATATATATATATTGTATTGAGTACAAATTAGTTTGGTCCGTTTTTTTGTATTCAAAATTTCAAAACAAATGAATGAACAGATTAATTAAAGTATTGTCCACCGCTGGTTACTACTTTTTCCCATCTCTCAGGCAATTTTCGAATTCCATCTCGAAAAAATGACTCGTCTTTGGAGGCGATCCAATTTTGGAGCCAATTTTCGATTTCTGCGAAAGAAGTGAACCAGTGACTTGCGAAATCCTTCAGAACAACTAGTAATCAGAAGGAGCAATGTCCGGAGAATACGACGGGTGCAGTAAAACATGCCATTTGAGCGTTTCCAAATATTTTTTTACGACTTTTGCGACATGAGGCCGAGCGTTGTCATGAAGAAAAATAATTTTATCATGTCTTTGCTCATATTCCGGCCATTTTTCTCGCAATGCACAGCTCAAACGAATCAATTGTAGCCGATACCGATCGCCCGTAATGGAATCGCCAGATTTTAGCAGCTCATAGTAATCCCTTTTGGGGTCCCTTTTGGTCCCACCAGATACAGAGCATGATCTTCGAACCATGAATGTTCGGCTTTGGTATTGAGGTCGATGGCAACGATTGACCGGGCTTAGTATTTTTTCTTCTTAGGGTTGTCATAGAATATCCACTTCTGATCTCCAGTCACAATCCGATGCAAAAAAACCTTTTCTTTGTTGTCTTTGAAAGCTGTTCGCAAGTGAAAAATCGTCTTTCAACGTCTCTCGGTTTCAGTTCATAAGGCACCTCATTTCCTTGTTTTTGAATTATTCCCATGGTTCTCAATCGTGCAAAAACGGCTTGTTGAGTTACTCCCAATGATTTTGCAAGCTCCTCTTGCGTTTGACTCTGATCTTCTTCGAGTAATCCCTCTAATTCTTTGTCTTCGAATTTTTTTGGCTGTCCAGAGTGAGGCTTGTCTTCAACACTGAAATCTCCATCCTTGAAACGTCGAAACCATTCCCTACATGATTTATCATTGGAGCAGTGTCACTATAAACTTCGATAAGCATTCGATGGACTTCAGCTGCACTTTTCTTCCAATTAAAGCAGAAAATTAGAACCTCCCGCAAATGCTGCTTGGTTAACACAAAATTCAACATTTCAAACATAGTAAAAATCAAGGTTTTTGTATGAAATTCAAAGCGATATAAACTGAATATTATTAGCAGATGTCTAACCTCTCTGAAAACGCCAAAATCAGCTGTCACTATGAACCATTCATAACAGCCGGAACCATATTTTGGAAAACGGACCGAACTATTATAATTTGTACTCCCAATAATATAAGTTAATAAAAGTTAAGTTAAGATTGAATTAACTTAAGTTTAAAAAAAATTTTATTTTGAAAAAAATTATTTTTGGGATCAGAATGTTCTAATTTTTCTTAAAATAAGATTATTTTAAATAACATTTACAAATATAAATTATTAGACAAATATAATTTTATATTCACATGTAAGTTACTTATATATAAGAGTCACACTATAAGGCTTTTTTGTCAAAACCAAAGAAAGAAGAGTATATGTTTGCATTATTTCTCTTTTTTTAACTTTCTTTAATTTCTGAAACGATTGCTTATGCATGTTTATGACTACATCGACTAGATTTGTTATAAAAAATATATAATTAAACATTTAGAAAATATGTGGATGTGCAGTATTGTTTTGTATATTTTTGTATTTTAATTGCAACTAATTTATAATAATATACATTTTTATCTTTTACATTGTTACGTCCTACAGACGCCACGATTTATTTTTCTCTTCGCCGCGACTATGGTTGACGTCTACGAGACTCGAGCGGGGCCTTCTGATAACGGACTGATAAAATTGAAAAAGGACCGGACAGGCGCCGCAAAAACTCGTAAACGTCAATCAACCTAGAAAGAATAATAACCTTAATGTAGGCTCGAAAAGAGACAAGATTGCTAAAACATTATAAATGTATCGAAGTCACGCAATAGTAAAAATCTAGGCTTTATCATCCGAGACTGATTAACAATTTTATCTTTCTAAGAACAAAAACACAGGCGCCATATCGCACTTAAAAAGAAAAAAAGAACATAAACGCATAGAATAATTTCCAACAAGAACATTATCTGAAACCAGACTCGGAACTAACAATGATAGCATGGTAACCATCTGCTTATCTAGTCATATTTTCCGCGAGAATAACAGAATTCGTCATCCGTCTCGGAGCAATCTTGGCTTTTTAAAATAGAAAAAAACTATAAATCACTTTCTCTTTTTCTCAAAACCACTCTATGTACTTTAGATCAACTACGATAAAATGTTATAAAAAATCGTAAATCTCGCATGACATTTACAACTAACTTTAGCATCTTAGACAAAGGCTCAACACTCTTTTTTCGGGGTATAAATAGAGGTCCCGCGGAAGCACAGAGTCAGTACCAAATTTTGAAGCACTCGGTTCACGTCAGTACCAAATTTTGAAGCACTCGGTTCACGTCAGTACCAAATTATAAAGCATCCGGTTCAGTTAGTAATCAGTATAACCCGCGCCAACCAGGAATCGCCAGTTGAGATTTCGTCCGAAGTTGAGTGTAAATTAATCGCAACCGAAGTTAACCATACGCCACGGCAACTGCTCATCGAACGCTCTTCGCGGACGCCGGATCTCGTTGGCCACTCACATAGAATCTACTCGATATCTTGGGGGCAGCTAAATAGTAAGTTGTAATTATTTACAGTCCACCCCGCGTTTCCCAGCACGGAAAACTCAATTATTGACCACACAGACACACACATACACATATACTCATTCACAATGTATAGTACATATTTTTCTTCGTAAAAGACAAGCTAATGTACAAAACCTTTTTATTTTGTTAATAAATGTAACGTAAGGTATTCTTCTGTTTTTATTAAAAATCACCCCTCGTATTCACTTCCCTCGAATACTTGAGATCGCACGAGGTCCACTCCCGGGTCAAAGGGATTAAGTTCCTTGACTGAAAAGATAGGACCGACGTTCGCACTGTCCAGTGGAACAGGTGTCATAGCGTCCCTTTGGACGTTGGCCCACATTCCGGGACTTAAAAGGTGCGTACGACTCACAGGTGTTCGCCTCCGTGCGTATACCTGTGAGATTGAGTCTGACCGTCCTTCCATACCCTCTCTCATTATCTCCTTGACCAAACTATCAAGGGTTTGGACGTAACAACATGTTACTGTATTTTAATTATTATTAAGTTACATTAGCCCTTTATTTATTACTATAACTCAATATTAGTGTGACACTTCGTGCTGTCAACATCTCTGCTCGCCGCTCCGCTCTGATTTTGCTTCTTTGTTCAATTTCTGCGTTCTCTTTTGTGAAAAGTACTGCCTTTACTTATTAGTTTGCTGCATATTTTTTCATTTTATTATAGTCATTGGTGCGTATTGCAACACTTCAATTTTTTATCTTCTAATTTTTTACTTTTAACGTTTTCACGAATGCTGGTCGGCAAGCAAAATGTATTTCTGTGAGTGAGTGACGCGATCTTTCTGAGTTTTCATTATTTTATTAGTGTGTTTGTACTGCGTTCAAGTCCTCCTTGTCTACTCTAACTAAATCCATCTCTTCTTTGGAATACAGAATTGCTCGTATTGATTCAGGACTTAATCTTCTAGATCATCTCGAGCCCATTCTGGAGACATTTAACTAGGATGATGGAGTTCGATGGGATGCTACAGCGTCTCGGGGATGTTGAGGGTGCGTCGAATCAACTGGCGGCGGCGACGGACGGATAGTCTATCCGCCGATCTGGTTGCTATGGGTGCAAGGCAGGTCATCCTTGAGGAGCGCTTCGCTAGACTGGAGGGAGAGGTGCGTGCTGGCCCTGCGACTTCTGCTGGTGGCTCTCATGTTTTGCCGGATGGACTATGTCTGCTAGTTTTGAGTATGATGAGATACTCAATGAGCAGAGGGACCATGACCTTATCGCATTCGGTCTACGAGGAGTCCCTTCAGAGAATTGTACTGAGACTACAACAAGAGTTTCGTAATCCCTTGATGTCTCGGTATCTTTATCGGAGATTGCGCAGGCCTTCAGGATTCCTAGTAGGAATTCGTCCTCGTCTCCACTTATTGTCAAATTTACAACAATAGCGAGGCGCAATGAAATAATAGCCAGGGCATCGGAGGGGTGAACTGAATGCATTGTATATTTGCGGCTCCTGGCCGGTCGGTAGGATCTCCATTTGCGAGCGGGATACAGCGTCTGAGCGGCGCACTTTTACTGAGGCTCGTCAACTGGCGACGGCGCATGGTGTTAGGCGCGTTTGGATATGTAGGGGGATCACTTATTTTCAAGGATACTACAATATCTTGTTACACCTCCTCGGATTTACTTCTCTTCGTTCTCAAGTCCGTTTCTCCCCCGTCCGCTCCCTCTCATCACGCTCCCCGCCGCTTGCGTCCGGAGGAAGTGAATGACTCACTGAATGACTCCCTGCAGATCCATCTCAATTTTCGGAAACGGGTGTCTCTCGCGACGGTAGACTGAGTTTTGCGCACATCAACGTTAAATCGCTCGTTTTTCATGTTGCGTTGATCAGAGATGTTATCGCCTTCCACCGTTTGAATGTTCTGGCCATCGGGGAGACTTGGTTATGGAATTCGACTGACTCTGGATTCGTCGACATAGATAACTTTGTGCTCGTTCGCTCGGACAGATTCACAGACCGCCGCGGGGGCAGTGTCGCGCTACATATCGATGAGTTTCTCTAATTCTCTCCGATCGGCTTGGGTGTCCCGGTGGGTACTCTCACTGACATTATTGCTTCTCTCCATCTTGCTCACGGTCGACGGATGGCAGTCGTCTGCGTATACCGCTCTCCGGATGCACCACTTTCTGACTTGCATTTTATAAAGTCATGTCTATTCTGTGTGGCATGTATAATTGATGCGATCGTGTGTTTGGGCGATTTCAATATCGACATACTCAAATTGACTATAACGCCAAACTATTACTCGATATCGCGTCGCTGTTTTCTCTTAGGCAATTAATTGATACTCCAACTCATTTAACATATAATTCGGCAATCACCTTGGATCTTATTTTTGTCTTGTCGAGCATTAATGTGGTTGAGTACGGAGTCAGCAATGCGATCAGTGTTAGTGACCATCTTATCATGCAACGCTATTCTGCGATCACATCGCCCTGTGTCTCGCGTAACATTCATGCAATTAGGCCTGAGGACATCGAGTATGAGCTGATAGACTGCGTGCGTGCGTGCGTGCGTGCGTGTGTGTGGGTGTATTTGTATGATTCCAATTTACCTCTTATTGCATTGTTGTCTTATTCTGGTTTTGTCTTACTGGTGAGCTTTGTAACAGCAATTCTGCTGACGCCTAACCATTTGCAAGCTGCTATTGTCTATTTACTTATGTTAATCTATAGTCTATTGTATCATACTTTATTACTCTGTTAACATGTAATCTTTTTCATGTAGCTTTGCAATAAACTATTATAAATTAAATTAAATTAAATATTAAGATTGGAAACAAGTTTGATCTCAAAAAATTGTAATAAATTTATTGCGAAAAATATTGTCTCGGCTAGGAGTCGAACCTGGATCTCTTGTATTCCGTGCGAGAGTCCTTTATACTACGAAGATAAGCAATATTCTTCGCAATAACCGATATGTATAGAGAGTTATGCATTGTAGGCGAGCGTTATTCGTGCTTGCAAAAGGGGTAAATTTAGGAATTTTTTTAAGAAAAAGTTATAACTGATAAATTTTAGGAGTATACATATATCTTTTATACACATTTAATAGTTAAGTGCAAAATTTTTTTAAAAGTTTTATTAATATTTGCCCGTGAATTACATATCGCAAAGACATTTCATGTGACCATAATTTGCTGTTGACATTATAGAATATTATAAAGAACATTCAAACAATCTAAAACAAAAAGTAAGATATATTATCATTTATTACTAGTGCTTCTTTATGAACCTCAATGTAAAATTTTATTTACAAATGAGTGCGTTCAGCAGAACATAACTGTTGCGCAACAGTTTATTTAAGTTGCAACATATTGAGTGTTTTGCTGAATGCTTTTATGATATTAGCTATCGCATATTGAGTATAGAAGAATCTATAATAACATTTAACTTTATATATAAAAAATATTTATATATAAAATATATGTATTTGAGCTATTATTTAGAAATATTTTTAATTTTTCATTTGCAGTAATCGACAGCAACAACTTTTTTTGTATTTTGAAAGTATCTACTACATTGTAAATTATATCGTCATATAAATATATGTATAACATATAGTACTTCAAAAAATGATACATGAAGGTAGCCATTTAGATTAACATGTTTTATTTGAAACTCAGCATATTTTTAGTTTATTAGAAATCATGGCGACCGTTGAGTGAACTTATTGAGACGTTGAATGCGTTTAAGAATTCAGCAGACAATTATAAAACGGTTGCAAAACTGTTGCGTTCTGCTGAACGTATCCAATTTTTTTAGGTAAATCTTATTTGAAAAGAAATTAGATTTCTTATTTTTTCAATATGGTTTTTAGCAAAACAAAGTTTATTATTTTATTGGTTTTGTAAGTTGTTAATAACTTTTTACATAAAAAATATAACAGTTATTTCGAATTATTCATAAGAAGAAGCTAATCCAATTATTGATTTTCGACTTACGATATCAATGGAGTTGAAAAATATGATTTCAAGAAAAACGCGTTTAAAATTTTGAGTAATATGCAATTTATATATTTATTTATATACTTACAATTAATTTTTGGTTATCTGCTATTTTTGATCTATAGATCTTCTTTATTGTATAAAAGATTCTGTTTTCTTTGGATGTTTGGGGTTTTTCGAATATAAATAAATATCCGCGTGCTGTACGAATCCTTATCTGAGCGCGTATTTAGCTGCTAAATAAATTATAACTTTATTTTAAATTTTAAATTTCGAAAGAATATCTTAGAAATATATTTTTTTAGAAATACAACCTATAGAAATTAATGCCTTAAATAGTCTGGCAGAATCTTATGTGCCCCAGTAACACATGTTAGTTTTATATACAATTCTTAAACGTTTGTGGAACATTAGATACGTTTAGAAAACGTATATAAACCAATAGGTGTTATCTGGAGAGTCGAATCTGGATCTCTTGCTTTTCATATGAGCATCCTAATTAAGCCTTTAGACTATCAAGGCCTTTGTAATATTCTTCGCAGTAATTGATATATGTAAGAACGACGTCTATTTAAGCGACGTAAGTAAACAAATTAAATCTTATATGTATCTGTGGAAACATTAATTGGTATATGTTCCTACATATATGCCAATTATTGCGAAGAATATTATTAAAACCTCGGTAGTCTACTAAAGGCTTAGAATGCTTGCACGGAATGCAAGAAATATTACGGGTGATTTGATTCACGACCGAGGTAATAAGAATTAATTATTTATAGATTTTAATATGTCACTCAACATTATTAAGATCATTCTAAGAAAAAGCATCAAATTGTTAAATTGCTAGTCAATTATATATTTAATTATGTATTTAATTCGTGATATTATTGCAGTAGTTTAGTAAAGTTTGCGTTTTTAAGACCGAAAAATTTCGGCGCACATTTTAAAGAATTATACATAGTAGTATATAAATTCACACAAAATTATACGTACAATACAAGCATTTAATAAGATCCAGCTAGATCATTTAAGGCATTAATTTTTATAGGTTATAATAAATTATATCTGTGTGTGATGGTTTAATATGTTACAAGAATAGGTAATATTAGATAATTCCAGTAGATAATATAGCGTAACTCTGATATACGTCACATCTAATAGAAACTTAATTTATCATGATTATTTGAATAAAATCAGTATAATTTAGCTAATATCATATAGAATAAGATACTTCATTTTTAGTACTGCAACATTTTTGTTAAACTTTGAATTTTGTTTAAATGTAAATTTTAAATAAATAAACACAATGACTGCATGTAAGATAACTTTTATTTATGAATAAGATAATAATATGTTCATGCATGCAAGCTATAATTGTTGCATTATAAACGTGATACGTAATATGCATTATAAATGTGACTACGTTAAATTACATCTTTATCTGTGTAATAATAAATCTTATCAAGTAGCGTAATATAAAAAAGAAATTGCCCGGAGGAACAGCTCAGTATCAGGCTGCTCCTCGCCCTGATGAAGTGGACTGCAAGGTTCATAAAATGTTGGCATTCTAAGAATGGATCTGGATACGGAGGAAACTCGCGAAACCCATAATCTTCAATAAATCTCATCATATGCAATTCACTAATCTTTTCCGTTTTTTATTATTTTTTTTTTAATTGCGTTCTTATATTGTAATACTAAAATGAAGTATTTGCTACAATAAAATAATATTTTTATTGTAAAAAATACTTTTTTTATTTCTTCGTAAAAAATATACTTTTAACTTTCTATAAATTTATCCATTAAGTCGTTTTATTCGTATAAGGAGAGACAAAATTGACACATTTTTAAAAAAATATAAATGTTCAGAAATTTTAATTTAATGGTTTTTCAATTTTTACAGATCATAATTACGGCTTTAGTGAAGAAAGAAAATATACTATTCATCATAAAAATAAAAAAAAATCCATTTTACCTCTCCTCCTCCCTTCGCAATCTACTCTCTCTTACTCCTAGATTTTTAAATAATAATTTAGTAAAATGCGTTTTTTCCATGTGGCTAAAATTTTTAATAATTCACCTTGCATCACGCAATATTTTCTGCTATTAGAAGTTGTCAAATTTTACAATTAAAATTCTGAACTTCCTTGCTTTACTACAAGATTTTAATATTGACATAAATATCGTCCGACTTGGTTAAATTAAACGGGCGCTTATTTAACTCAAAGAAGTATGAGCTCTTTCGAGTTTTAGCGAGGTCACGACTCCCTTTTGCTTTGGTGGATACCTTCGATAAGATTCAACGTCGGAAATCGTATCAATGGATACCCGAAGTCAGGTTGAGTGAAAGAAATAGAGAAGTGAAATTTCCATTTTAAGACATCCACTGAATTCAAATGATGGGACGCCCTTACTTAAACGAATTTCGATAATGATTTTCTTCAAATTTTATGCCTGGATTGCAATAAGGATGGTATCGCTCCCTTCTTCGACATTGAATTCTTTCGGAAAACAAATTGACTCTGTCAACGAATAGAATCGTTAATCGACGGAGTCGATGATTTTTTTGTCCGATGATATTTGTGCCGTCGGATTTATTGTCACGAAATAGAAGATAGAAAAAAAAAACACATTAGTCTCTCATTGAAGGGATTTCATGGAGAAACAGGAGAATCTGAGTGGGACAATCGATGACAGTGGTGAAAAAATAAGGCAAAGAAACGAACGCGAAAGGCGATCGCTATAAAGCATCAATGACAAATGCACCGTCTTATCTATTGCATTAGCTGGGTCGTACATCATGCAGAACGATTCTCGATAGGAAGAAATTCCTATATTCGCACGCGTATATTTACGGCGAGGATAGTGTCTCGCTGACTAAAAAGTGCAAAATGTGTGCTTCGCGCATAAAGAGAGAAGAAGATAAGAAAGTGTATGTACAGTATGTACGGAAAAATGACTTCCTATACATTCCATCTTATTAGTAGTCTGCGTATAATAAAATTGAAGTATATGCGCACCGCTTTGTTTATACGCGCTTTACAAGTAGGCAGTAAAGCTTGGTGCGTACATTATTGGTACACACACATATATATATATATATATATATATATATATATTCTCTCCCTCTCTCTCTCTCTCTCTCTATATATATATATATATATATATATATATATATATAGAGAGAGAGAGAGAGAGAGAGGGAGAGAGAAGCTACGAAAATATAAAGCTTATGTTATTTACCACGTCAAGCGTAAGAATGTTATGCGAAGTTTATCAGTTTCAACAAAGTTAACTTTAATGATTCCCTTGTGCTCGGGACATAAAGTTCACTCTTCTAGCACTCGTCCTCGATCACAGCTCACAGTATTTCTCTGTCCCAAAGAATTTCTTGCGTGAATTTCCTGTGTTAATTTCCCGTGTCGAATTAATAATGCTTGCGACACTCCCGCGTACAATAATGCGTAGGGGAGAATGGGGTGGTGGCGATCACTTAAGAAAATTTATTAATATTTTCAATTAAAATTGATTTTTTTCTCAAATTTGTTGCAGAAGCATACACTATAGGATTATAACTTTAAAGAGAAAACCATTAAAATAATTATTAGATTAAATTTTTATTTATCGATGCAAAAAATATAGCAGTTTTGATCGATGTGGCCCATGAGAGATCAAAGCGATCAGACTGCGGGTCATGGTAATCGGGATGAAATCATGACGATTAAATCTATTTTGATTGAGCATTTCATTTGCAAATCATGAAAATCATGTTTTATAAATCAATTATATCAAAAAATTCGTATATTAAACTATTTATTTTTTAATTATAATAAAATTTTCAACATGTATTAGGTGTTGGAATTAATTCGTAGCGTTTTTTAATGAAAGAATGTTATTTATTTCACATGAGCATTAAAAAATACATTAATGAAAGTACTTCCCATCACTTGTAAAACGCTACGAATTAATTCCAACACCTAATATTATTCGAACAATAAAAAGCGACTAATTAAGTATTTTTTGTTTACACTTTATTTTGTAGGAACATAAATTGTAGGCTCATTGCACTTTCAAATTATTACTTTTTCATAATTTTCATTTCATGATTAAATAAAATAAATTTGTTTCTTACTAACAATAAGTAACTGGTAATTAATATATTAAAGCTTTGAAATCACATTAATTGTTAAGTTTTTTGGCAGCTTTTCATCAGTCTTGAATCTTTATATTTAGCATTTTATTTTTTGATCTTCATAGATGCTGTTTCCTTTTTTTCTTTTTTTATTCGCTTCGTTTTAGGAACTTCTTTATCATCGACTTTGGAAATCTTTTTCTTTCTTATTTTATCTTTTTTTGAAATTCCTTCATCTTGAGTAACGTCTTTCTTTCTTGTTTTATTTTTTTATATTTAAATATTAATTTTCTTGCCCTTTATTTTTTCAATCTTAACTTCACGTTTCCTTTCTTTCTCTTCTAATTGTTCTTTTAATGGAGAACTTGTAAGTATAGGAGATTTCTGCTCTCTACCTCTTCGTGTATTTAGTTTTGGTAATATCTTTTGAGTTTGCAATGAAAAAATTAATTTAATATTAGCAGTATTTGTCAAGGGCATAACTACAGCATCGTTTGCAGATTCTAATATGCTTTATTATCATTTGAAATCATCATATCATTGTCAATTATTTGTGTACTTGATTGTACTTGCGAAATATAACTAGAATCATCTGTTTCTATATTATTGATACATCCTGCCTTTTCGGAAGATAATTCTGCTATTGGATTCATTTCTTGTTGATATCTCTCTCCTGTTTATAATAGTGCATCAGCAGCCATAAAGTCTTTTAAAAAAATTCTTCGGTTTAATGGATAGATTTCCTAGTTTTAAATCCTGAAATTCCTTTTTTAATCGAAGAGACTTTACAATAAGCTTTATTAACTATTTCAGCTAGATCGTCGTGAGAAATTTTTTTAAGAGCTTCTTTCTTTAGAAATGCATCGCATTTCTTATGATGAGCAGCTTTAAATGGTCCAAAAAAGCATACATCTAAGGGTTGTAATCTGTGAGAAGTAATACAAGTGAAAGCATTACAATGCCATTTTTTTTGCAATAATTGCAAGAATTTAAAGAAATATGACTGATATGATTATCTAAAATTAGTAAAATTAGATTATCTTTAGTACACTTTACATAATCTTTAAAGTGACAACAATGAAAGAAATAATTCCATATTGGACCATTCATTAGGTGAGCATTTGTATGTAGCTCCAATCGGACCATTTTTTGACAGTGTATCTTTCATTCTTTGGTGAGGAAAGATAAACATAGGCGGGACAAAGTTACCCGAAGCACTCATGGCACAGATTAGCGTAACATTTTTACCTCGCTCTGCAGTAACAACAAGTTAGTAGAGGCAACAGTAGAAGCAACACGCCTCTGACCTTCTCAACAACAATGTATTCTAGTTATTGTACATTAGAAACGCCTGTTTTGTCCATATTCCATATTTTTATTGGTGAAAAGTTATATTTTTTATAAAGCAATTTCAGATTGTCGAAGAAAATATTTACATCACTCTCATTGAAAGATATCACTCGATTAATACTAGTTTGTTCAGATTTGCGAATAGCCATATGAGTTCTTTTCAAAAAATTGTAAAGCCAATCTCTTCCAGCTAATTTTGTCTGTTTATTGAATTTGTTTGGAATAATATTTTGCTCTGCAAAAGAATAAGCTCCACTTCGTATTTGCAGTTAAACCATAAAATCTCTTCAGCCATATCGTTTTCTTGCGCTGGTGTAAAAACTGTCTTCCCATTCATTTTTCGGATCAGTTATTACTCCTATTTGTACTCTCTCTCGTAGTGTATTAAATGGAATATTGTAACTTTTTACAGCTTGGCGTATTGACATGATTCCTTCAATAATCGCTTTCACTGCATTGTAAAGTTTCTTTATTCTATTTTCCTTTATTTGTAGTTCTTTCCCTTTTTCGAGGCATCTAAAGAAACGATAAATTCAAAACTTCAATACATAATTTTAATGTAAAATGTATAGATACTCTATAAATTTATTGTGAACAAACATTCAGAAAGAGGTTACATATGGAGAGAATCATAAAAATCAATCCTTAAATTGTTTTGTATAATTTAAATTGTTTGCATATTTTTTATGTAATTGAATATCAGCTCACCTTACTTGTTCACTCGAATAATCAACAATTGTTTTAATTATAAATTGGGTAGTATGTTAAGCAAATTATGAAGCAATAAGCATACACTTGGGTTACCTAACCTTTTTTGTGGCGCACGTCTGCGCACGTCTGCAGAACGCCGCGACTCGCGCTCCATGATCTTCATGACTCCGATCGTCCGTGTAGTAAAAAAATGTGTAGAAATTAAAAAAAAGATATAGATAATAAATATTCAATTTTTTTAATGAAAGGTTTAAAGAATCAGATTACATTTAGTAATCATAAAATACAGTATATATGTATTTAAGTATGCTAGAAATATTATTATAATGTCATTACTTCTTATATAAATTGTTACTGAAAATTGTCATCGAATATATCTTTTTTGTATTTAGTTATTCATATATGTCTAATAATATATTATTTTAGATAAACTTTATATTAAGTAAAACATTAGATAAAAAGAAATGTATATTATTCTTTAGAATGCTCGTAATTAAGGTGATCGGTCCGATCTGCTGAGTGTTGTGATCCTATTCTCCTCTATTTGCTTGATAACATTAATTTGCACGGCGCACCTCGGAGGTGGAGGGATCATTCGTTCTCTGTTTTTTTTTTTTCGATAATACTATGTTCGCTTCTCCCATTATTATTTCTTTTGCATCCAGCATTTGTACTCGCGATGTTCGTTGAAGCGATTTCCGCTTGTCGAAAAGAAATATTTAATCCGTGCAAGATAGGATGGCGAAATGTCATACCACATTTGGTTTTGTGACCGTACTCGCTAGTGACAGCACAACTTCGTCGTGTTTTCTTACTTTTATTTTGCAACTCGTAATATAACCTCGATTCTCAAATCAGTTGTCATTTATTGCAAATTATCGAAACATCCTTCGGAACTCTGGTTGGATGCCAAGCATAAGTGAGCGTGTCACTCTTCCATTACTTTACTTAATTTCAGTAATTGTTCTCGACAATTCTCTCTATTACGACGGATGAAATTCGACTGCTCAGTCATGAAATTGGCAGAGAGTATGGTTCCACTCAGAGAGGGGAAAAATTAGAGGGTGAGAAAGAGAAGACAATAAGAATCACATACGAATTAATAAGAATGACAAATATGTGTTTGCTATCTCAACTGTACATTAGAAAAACGGATACAAAATTCTGGCTATGTGCTAGGGCAGTCGCAATGTGTATTGCTTCAAATACTTTACACCCGTTAATAGAGATGAATATTCGGTGTATAATACAATTCACAAAGATAGAATAATCTGACTTTTCGACATAGAAGTACAAAGATTGCGAGAATAGATCTCAATTTATTGATCGGACACTACGAACGCTCGCCGGAATACACTAAATCGCATACAGATGATTTTTTAATTCTAACGCGGAATTATCTAGCAGCAATTAATTGTCTCGACCATGCAAAGCGAACGGAAAATTACAGCTCAATATCGTTACACATCAGGCAAAATGGCGACTGAACAAATAATTACACGCAAAAACAACACGCGATGACTGTGGCGAGCATAATGGAGGAATGCTGTATAATGTTCGTAGTGATACGGGCGAACGGCATGAGGCATTTAAATTATTACTCTTATCTATTTATACATAGCGGTAGCTATAGGCTACAGTTTCTTGGCTCGAATTCAATACGTGCGATGCACCCGATCTCGCACGTTGGGGATTGGCGGTCTTACAATCTTTTAACGCTTGTCTCACCGGTGTATCCTTCTCCTCAGACCTTATAATAGCCATCCTTCGACCTCTCCTATCTTTATTTGTTCTCCCTTATTTGCGCATAAGATCTTACGTCCTCCTTCCAGTGATCTGTTCGGCTCGTATGACAACGCAGGTGATCTCTGTATTCTCGGCAGGGGAATTTACACGCAGGCTGCGAGATTCTTTGGGATCGAGCTATCCCAGCCTGATTGACTGATAGTCGGCTCGCGCGACCTCGCGAATCGTGTAGGCCCACGTAATTTCGGCATGTAATTTCGTAAAATAATCGAATTTTCATCAGGGCAGCTTTCTATTAGTCAAATCCTCTCGTACTCTCCCATGGAGTGGATTTTGCTTCCCGCAATAATTCTTAGCGGAGTATTGAGTCGCGCTGGTTTACCTGGCTAGTTTGTTTTAGTTCACTGTTCCGACTATGAGTCGTATACTCATAATTTTCTCGGCACGGTGTTAGTATATGTCAGAGACTATCCCGTTCTGAGGTTCCAGTGGCCGTTAAATCTCTGTAAAAATAGGATCGGCACTAAAAGACCACAAACAGCGGACGCAAATAGAATGACTATAAGAAATATACGACCTGCGCACTCTCGCACTGGGAATATTCCAGGATCTCTTCGGCAGTCTTCTTCTGGAGATTTTCCTCTTTGCTGGTATTCGGGTGAGACAGCTTAATACGTAGGCACCGATTCTCACATTTGTTATTAAAATTCTAGTCAAAATTTTAGCCAAAGGTAACAAAATTAAAGAAATTAAAGCAGTGTACGCAAATACACTCGCCCTCACGAGCCGGGAAGACACAGGATTCGCTTAACGTATCCGCGAAAACCGTCACAGTTTATATAATATTAGGGTAACTCCGGTATATACGCACTTATCAAAAACTTAATTTATTAAATATTATTTATTATGTTTAAAGTAAATCGAACTATATCAGTAAAAACTTTGTACTGTCTACTACTATAAAAAAATTATTAGAAATCCGAAATATTTATTTTTCATATTAAAAAATAAACTTTTTTAAATTTTTACATTTTTGATGTACATCTCATAGGGATGAGTTATGGCTACTCATAGGGGGAGGGGGAGGGATATACGACTCATAAAAAATTTACAAGATATATATGCATATAAATAAAATAAAATCACTCAATAACTTATGAAATGCTTTTATAAAGTTTTTTTAAGGAATAAGAATGATGTGATTTATTATTTCACGTTTGTCAAATATGTTGTATATTTCAAACAGGTGAGATGTACGAGGTCTGTTCAAAAACTATCGCGAATTTTGTGATTTTTCAAAAATTATTTATTTATTCATGAATATCTATTTTGTCCCCTTCAAAGTAATCCCCATCAGATATTATACACTTGTGCCAACGTTTTTTCCAATCCTCGAAGCACTTCAAAAAATCATTTTTTGTGATCTTGTTCAGCTCCTCCTTCGATGCCGTCTTTATCTCTTCAATCGTAGCGTAGCGTCGTCCTTTCATGCCTCTTCAGTTTCTCTTCAGTCGGGAACAAGAAAAAGTCACAGGGGGCCAGATCTGGAATACGGTGGCTGCGGCATCATTAGTGTGTTGTTTTTGGCCAAAAATTCGCGCACAAGCAACGATGTGTGAACGTTATCATGGTGCAAAAGCCAATTTTTGTTCTTCCATAAATCCGGGCGTTTCTGGCGGATTGCTTCGCGTAAATTGCGCATAATTTGCAGGTAATATTCCTTATTGACCGTTCTACCCTGTGGCAAGAACTCATGATGCACCACGCCCTTGCAATCGAAGAAAACTGTAAGCAAAACCTTCACATTCGACCGAACTTGGCGCGCTTTTTTCGGTCTTCGCTCGTGTGGCAGCTTCCATTGGGATGATTGAGCTTTGGTTTCCACGTCATAACCATAAACCCATGATTCGTCACCAGTTATGACCCTCTGGAGCACATTTGGGTCGTCGCGGACAGAGTCCAACAGATCCTTAGCAATGTTAATGCGATGCTGTTTTTGGTCGAAATTGAGCAATTTTGGTACGAATTTCGCGGCGACCCGTCTCATGCCCAAATCATTGGTAAAAATCGAATGGCATGAGCCAATCGATATGTTTAGGTCCTCAGCAACTTCTCTAACGGTGATTCGACGATTGGCCAATACTATTTTCTTCACTTCATCAATGTTTTCGTCTGTTGTTGACATGCTCGGGCGTCCGGCACGCTCTTCGTCGTTCACATCTTCTCGGCCCTCTGAGAACATTTTGTACCACCGATAAACGTTGCTTCGGTCCAAGGTAGCTTCACCATATGCCACAGTCAACATTCGGAATGCGTCCGCGCACTTAATTTTGTTTTTCACACAAAATTTAATACAGATTCTTTGATCCATTTTTTGGAATAGGCAAAAATTGAAGACGAGCCAAAACACGTGCAAGCAAAGCAGCTGTCAAAAATTAATTGAACATTCAAAATGGCTGAACTTGTCGGCATAAGTGAGAGACATGAGTACCAACATAACGCCACAAAAAAATCGAAAATCGAATATATGTAACCCGCGGAAATTCAAAATTCGCGATACTTTTTGAACAGACCTCGTACAAGACAGCAAACTAAACAAAGAATACGATATTGCTATACAACTTGCTTTACTATTATATTCTGCACATATGTATCACGAAATAACTATTAAGTTTTTTACGCGCTCTATAGTAATCATTTTATGTAGAATAAAATACTTGAAGTAACAGGACTCTTAATGTTTATAATACAACGAAATATAAAGGACGGGCGTGTGTGTGTGTGTGTGTGTGTGTGTGTGTGTGTGTGTGTGTGTGTGTGTGTGTGTTAACAAATAATAATACTAAAACAAAACTAATATCTAGATTTTCTGACAATGATGTGTAAGTATCTATATGGAGTGAGGTGGTGTGGTCACAGGGAATGAGAACTTTGCAGATTCGACGAGGTTTTGGAGTGTTTGGAAAATCTCATCTAAGGATCGGTTGTCCTCAGAAGGGACAGGGGAGAGAAAGAGGAAAGAGAAATTGTGCAGAGTCGGAGACTGAAAGGGTAGGAGAATAAGAAGGGGAAGGAAAATTCAAATTCTAATGATGAAAGGAATGGCCTCGGTCAAGTCCATCACATGGATCGCTGAGAGAAAAAGAGAGAGTTTCTCCCAACTAATTATTTTTTTGCGGGCCTCCTCCAGATCAGAGCGGGCCTCCTCGGAGATAAAAGTTCCCGATTGAATTTTTACGATAATCCCTTTTTTCTAAGTGCCTCGATTTTAGCTCGCTTCCTCCGACCTGCCCGATGGCGATTGCGCTTTACCATCTATGTTAGAAATTTCTCTTTAATTTAAGGAGTTATGATATCGAGATTGAGGAAGAGTGTTTGCATTGAAAGGAATAAGTGAAGAAAAGAGAAGAGAAAAAAAAACAAATAAATAAATGAGAAGATTGGAATCACTCGATACGCCTTTATTGCTTCGAGTAAATCGAGAAATGAGTGAATTTCTCAAAGCGTTTTACTGCTCCAAGTAATTCAAAGGAAGAGAGAATTCACAAGAGCATTTTACCGATTCATGTAATAGGAAGAAGAAGGAAATGTAATCGCTCGAAACGTTTTATCGCTCGAAGCGTTTTATCGCTTCAGGTAATAGTGAGAAGCGTTTTACCGCTTCATGGAATCAGAAGGAATGAGTATACTCTGTTCGAATCGTTCCAATAATACAATTAATCGTTTCAAACATATATGAAATGGAAAAGAATGATTTTGTGAGAGAGACAGGAAATAGAAATTTCTCTGAATTTCTCGTAATTTTGTACTAATGAAATTATTCCTGATATATAATATTATGGAAATAGTTACTCACTGTTTTTTTTATTTGAGATTGAATGGGAGAACGACGGTAAGAATCCCTACAGGTGATCGGATTGGAAGACTGACTGGTAGTGGCCCTCAATGGAATTGGTGTTGAATCTTGAGCGAGACCGGCTTAACCAAGACATTTATTACAACCGATCGGAAGAGTTTCACGCACTGTTACAGCGGAACTAGTGATATGACCGAGTGACGGACTGACTTTCTGACTCAAAAAGGTCTCATATTTATATTTGCGGTGATGATGTGCCCTTCTTTGTTTTTTGGCAATAGATCATTGACCTAGCATCTTCTAGAAATTGGACACTTGGAGGAATCGAATTGATGGATTTGTAATTAGTCTTATTTAACTCCGGAAGCGCGCGAGCAACGGCAAACAAAGCTTTATTAGGCAACGAAAGATTTATTGGGCAACGAATGACCTTCTGCTCCTGTGACTTGACTAACTCTAAGCTCTATCGGTTAAATTTGTCGCTGGAAAAATTGAATTTTAATTATTTTATCAGTATTTAGTTTGCTAAATTAAACAAATATTTACTTATTTTTACTTATTTCCTAATTACGCAAAAGAACAGTTTGTTGTAAATTTTCCACGAAAAAAAAGAATCGTGGAGTCCTCTGGACGTAACAATAGGGATGCATCAACTTTATAAATATTTATCTATTAGGGCTAACTTATAGGAACCTGGAAAGGATTTATTAAGGATGACATAAGAAAGGCTTTCTTATTTATATCTGATGAGGTCCTCATCGGTATTTGAGAAGTATAAATCAATTTTATAAATACTCATTTATTAGGGCTAACTTATAAGGATATGGAAAGGATTTGTTAGAGATACCAAGCGATAGAGTATACTTGTTATAACTTACAAGGACATGGAAAGGATTTGTTAGAAATATCAAGCGGTAGAATATGTGCTATATGTGACAGATTTCTTAACCTATAAACAGTTGTTAACTTTAAGTTAAGTTAAATATCTCACAGGGAACAGCGATTTTTTTCTTCTGCCAGATTCGTTCATTTTGTTTAAATATGTGTTTACTAAACATAATTTTGATTATTGGCGTTGAGGATATGAAATTGAATAATTATTTAATTAATTTTGCTCACAAGGAAAGGGACCTAACTGTCCCCTCCGATTTTAAGCTCTTAATATGTTATTCTCCAGACAAAAATAAGCGACATGTATATGTGTCCATATGTACTTTTAAAGGGTAAAACAAAAATTTTCCCTCAGAAAAAATTGATTTTTCTTTTTTGAAGCGAATATCGTCGGAACTGTAAGAGATAAAAAAAATTTTTCTGTATAAAAATTGAATGGCATTCAGAGTACTTTAGAACTATAATAAAAAATTTTTTTTTATATAAATAATTTTTATTATATTAATAAATGAATAAACAATTTATAAAAAAGTTTTTTTATTATAGTTTTAAAGTACTTTTGAAGCCATTCAATTTTTATTCTAAAATTTTTCTTCTATCTCTTACAGTTCCGGCGATATTTGTTTCGAAAGAGAAAAATTGATTTTTTTCTAAAAGGTGTTTCACCCCCCTCCCCCCTAAAAGTGCGTATTGGCACGTAAAAAAAATACTGACTGAATGTTCAGTTAAATTTCTATCAGGATTATATTGACAGATATATCACAGCTATACATTCATTAACATTCAGTGTTCGTGGATCGAAGTAATAATTTACGTACGATTACAAAGGCAACGCGAATGGTGGTTCACATTCGGATGAGTGACCGTTTCAAAATACCATAAAATTAATTTCCATAATATTTCTTTATAAGGTTCTGATAAGTTTTTTTTACACGGCCCTATTATAATATTTTTCCGTATAGGGCCCTGATAATTTTTCCGTATAGGGCCTTGATAAACAATTTATTACATACCATGTAGTGTCCAAGTTATCTAACCTAATTAATAGGGCCCGATTGATTTTAGAACATACTAATCGGATCCT
Organism: Acromyrmex echinatior; assembly: GCF_024713525.1. Taxonomy (NCBI): domain Eukaryota; kingdom Metazoa; phylum Arthropoda; class Insecta; order Hymenoptera; family Formicidae; genus Acromyrmex; species Acromyrmex echinatior. The sequence continues at coordinate 4,252,866 of NC_141862.1, read as the reverse complement.
TTTTTAAACCCTAACAATTTTCTACACGGATATCTGGGAAGAATATCGTAAATTACCGCGTCGCGTAGGAGCGCTGGCGTATACCCGCGTTTCGCGCGCGCTTTGCCCAGACTGCGTTGTACTACAAGACAAAATAAAACACATTACGACGAGTTTCACCGGCGACATGTACATACATGTACACTGCATTGTAATAACTCGCACACACATATACAGAGCCACTACGCATTTGCATACCGAGCCGATGCGATTTCGGCGAAACCACAAGCTGAATAGATTGTATTATACTCTGTATGATTTTCGCTAATAAATAACCTTAATTATTTTCTGTACAAATAAAATCATCACATTAAGTCATTGTATCTCCTCGCTACGAATCTCTTTCCGCGCTCCAACCGATCGCATAAATTCCGACGAGTTATTCCGCGCAAAAAAGTTGTTACATGGCGTCCGAACATGGACCCGCCCGAAGGAGGGAGATGCAAATCATACCAAAATCATAGATATATGCGCTTAGCAAAAGTGACACTATTACCGAGATGGAGTTCCACGGATTGGATACGAAGGGACACGAACTCTGGACGAACTGAGGTCTCGTATAAGTGCATTTGTGGAAAAAAATCTGGGGAGTTTCTAAGCTCGTACGCCACCGCCGCCACTCCCGCGAGAACTAGGCTGCCGTGAATGCTAGCATAAACCCATTTAACATGGCACTCACCCCACCCAGTCCCGAGAAACGGCCTGCAAAAATAATTAATAAATGTAAAAATGGGATCTCCAATTCGAAGAGAAAGATCCATGGGCATTCCTAGAGCGCGAGGAATTAAAAAACGATTATGAATTTACGAGTACTAACCACCAGTTTCTTGAAGGGTTACCGGTACTCTTAAAAGGGGACGCGTGATGTTAAGGAAATCGCAAACGCTGGGAATGACTTCGTCAACAGTTTTAAAGCCTCGTTTTTACCTCACGCAGACGCCTTTCAATTATTGGAAGATTATATGTCCACACTCGTAAGCAGAAATCGAGAGACATTTTTTAAGTATTCTACAGCGTTAATCGCTTTTATGAACCAATGTCGGAATAACGATAGAGCCGTGGCAACTAGAATACCTCTACCGGAATATGCATTTCTCCTACCAGTGACGTATCAATGTGCCGCATACAGGAACTAAGCTGCAAGATCACAACGAGTGTTGCTGGCGCTGCAAGCAGAAGGGGCACATCTAATTCGAGTGTAGACGCTTGTTCAAGAAATTTTGCTCGCAGTGTAAAAGGCAGTGTTGCAAGGACGGAGTCCTGACAAAGAACTGCCATCCGCCGTCGGGAAACGGGCCACAGACCGAGGAAACTTCGCTTCCTGGTCATCAACGTAAAATTTACGCTTCGGCCGACATGTACTTCCAAGATATAAAGCTGGTCGCGTTAATAGACCCGGCTCGGAAATCTTGTTTATCAATGACATCGCACAAATAGTGAAGAAATTGCATTTCTCTATAAAAGGGGACGCGGGGGAAATCTAACTCGCTGACGGACAAACGATTGCCTTGCCCGGTCTCGTAAATATATCTATTAGAATCGGCAACCGACACGCACAGCATACGTTCCAATAATGCTTATTACGTTTGTAATGCTGACGCTTAAAAGTAAGGCATTAATAGGTGTCGATCTATGGCAAAAGTTAAACTTTGCAATCTTACCCCCTACCCTGACCGTGAGCCACTCAGTGAGTGCCGTCACTGCCGCCTCGACGAAGGCACTCACGCAAGACCTAGGACGAAGCTACAAAACTTCTTAGATGAAGAGCAATCAAAATTCGACCGCGTACAAAGCTCCACGGAAGCGCTACATCAGATATACATTAAAACGGGCATCCAGCCGATTCAACAGAGATACTGCTTCTCGCCATGCAAGTCATAATCGACACCGAAGTAGGACAAATGGTGCAAGACGGTCATAGAACCGGCTGCGAATCCGTAGAGCTCGCTGGTAGTCGTCGTAAAAAAGAAAAACAGGAAAAATAGGTTCCGTATAGATTTTCACTGCGTGAACGAGGTTACCGACTGAATCAGACGCCTATCCGCTCCCACAGATAACCGCAACATTAGACAAGTTGCGTGGAGCATACTCACCATGCTCGACCTAAAGAATGGTTACTGGCAAGTACTGTTAACACCAAATAGCAAATCCGTCACGACATTTACGATACTAGGAAAAGGGCTTTATCAATTTACGGTGATGCCGTTGGACTCAGCGTCGGCCACGTTCCAGCAGCTTTTATACATCGTTTTGGGTCCTGAGTTAGAACCGCACATCTTTGTATATTTAAATGACATAATAATCATTAACTGGACGTTTGACGAACGTATAAAAACACTCTATTTTCTGACGACTCCGAGATGCTAATCTGAAGATAAACCCGAAAAAGTATAAATTATGACTAAAATATCTTGGCCACATAATAAACAGAGATTAGAACCAACTCGGACAAAGTTAAAGCAATAAATGGCTAATGTTGAAAATCGTAAACAGATTTGATAATTTTTGGGCATGGCTTCCTGGTACCATCGTTTCATACAAGACTTCGCGATCGTAGCCACCCCGCTCACTGCGCTTACGCGCAAGAACGCATGATGGAAATAGGGGTCGGACGAGGAAGCCGCATACCAACAGTTAAAGAATACCCTCACCACCGCCCCCGTTCTAATCTGTTCTTGACTTCACATGAAAGTTCGTCTTGCAGACCGATGCAAATAACACCGACCTCGGAGCCGTGCTGACGCAAAACTTCCCGGAGGGGAACGCGTTATCGCATACACAAGTCGTACGCTGAATCCCGCCAAGTGTAACAGCACGACGGAGTTCGAATACCTCGTCGTAATATGGGGAATTCACCAGATGCGGGACTACTAGAGGGATATTCCTTTATTATTGAACACCAATCGCTAAGATGGCTCCAAAAGCTGAATTTTCCCACAGGACACTTAGGGAGATGGTCATTCGAGCTCCAATACGATGTCGAAATAAAATATCGTAAGGATACTTTGTAAAGAATGACCGATGTTCCCTCGACAATCAATTACCGCCGCAGCTGAGGAAGTTCCGCGTTGCCCATGATATCGCAAACTAATTACCGCAGTTATCGAAGACTTCCATTGATACTCCGACTATTAAATCACCGACGGTCAGATACCATTACATCTTGCACATTTTAGATTTTAAAAAAGTATTCTCCGAGCAGCAATAGAAGCAATGCGTATCAAAAGAATGCCGTGCGGACGTTCTACGCATCAATCATGATGAAGCGAGTATTACGATCTCCGACGCAGGTTTATGGAAACCACTAGTAGGGGATAAAATATACAAGAAATAATATACGTTATCAAGCAAATTTGCTACTTTCAACACAAAGTTCGCGCACAGATTTAAAGGCCTATTCGAATCAAGCGCGTAGTGTCCCCCGTTATTTTCCACTTACGCGAAGCGGCCGCTGGATGCGATACATCCACATACATCCACATATCTTAAGTTCCCCGGCGAGGCAATCAACAGAAACGAAACAGTGACGAATACACGGACATCGAATATATGACATCAATACCTATACCGAATCCGACAGCGACGAGGACAAAAAATAAACACTTGTCCCGAAACCATCGAAAAGACGATACATTTATCGATAGAGCAGTTATGAAGAAGGACGACATTCTTAAGGTGCTCGACGATTTCTTATAAGAGGAGCGGCCAACCCAGGGATGGACACCCAAGCAAGGACAAACGTCTCTGTGATAGAATTGGTAGTACCTTATCCATCGCCCGGGAAGCACATTCGGATAGTGGAATGAATTATACAAGCCTTGGAAATATTTGCGAAAAGCTTGCAAAACATTTGACTATTTATTTAGATCTCGAGCTACCCCAAATTTAAAAAAAAAATCATGTTTCTACGTCAATTTATTGCCAAGAAAATGGAAGTTAAATAAATTTTAACGCACGAAATCAGATATGCGCGAGTCGCTAAGCGGCCCGGTCATCTCCACTTTACTGCACGCCGGTTTCCCCCATTGTCATCTCGCTCGCGTTCCTCAATTTTCCAATGATTTTAAACAAACTTTTTCGGCAATAAAAAATTCGAAAATTTTTTAACAAGCAAAATTTTTTAATGACAAATTCAATTCTTCCTTGACAAATTAGTACCAGACGGAACTTTTAATCTTAACAATTAGAGCTACAATGATTTATTGAAAAAAAATTGTTGTCTCGGCTCTTAATAATCGCAGGATAACTTTTTTCTTAAATTCGTAGAAAAATGTCAGCTGCCAAATGCTTCAGATGATTATTTGATATGATGCGTATTAATGGAATTATTCCACTTTTTTATACCAAAAAAAGACACCCACTTTTCAAAATCGTTTTAAAATAGTTTAATTGCAAAAAATCATTTTGTTTCTAAGTATACGTGCAACTCTTGAAGAAAAAAAAATCACTCCTGCAAATTGCTATGCGACTGCTCAAAGATGAAGAAATTAAGTTTTTCGCAGACAAATTTTTACTGAACAAATGGTCTTTTGCAAAAACTAATGAACTAATGAATATTTCAGGCTCGTACAGGACTAGATTTTTTTCATCATCACGAGGGCTACATTTTACAAGAATTTCAAAACTCTGCGTTTCAATCTCGATGAACAGAGCAAGTGAAAGAAAGACTTTTTTCGATAGTTTTTATTTTCTTTTTCTATTTAACTAATAGACCTATCTTAATGTTCTACGTCTCATTTTGTTGGTATTTTGAATACCTTTATTTTGAATACATTTTTCATACTGAATTTTTTTCCATATAATCGACATCTTTCGTTTTATAAGCGAAAAACCTGCTTTTTGCAACTATTCGAATTTTTTTCGCATATTTCCCACACGAGTTGTGAATCTCGAACATATACATTTCTTTTCTGATAACCTTCAGAACATTTTTGTGCAGAGAAATGTCAACTTACAATTTTTGCGCAAAACGAGTCTTTTTGAGTCTAATTCTACTTGACTAACGCTGGATGCGGGAGGACTTCCCATTCAAGCTTTAAAAATATCTTCATGCTTTTCGCAACATGCGGTTAAGTGTTATCATGCAACAAAATGACTTTGCATTGATTGTTGATTGACGGATGGTCTTTTTTGTATCAACTCGTTATTCAATCGGTATAATTATTGTTAATAGCGATCAGCTGTAATGATTTCATTTGGACGCAAAAGCTTGTAATACAGCACACTTTCCTGATTCCACCAAATGTAGAGAAAGATCTTGTGCTCGTGAATATTCTTCTTTGGCGTTGAAGTAGATAGCTGGAGTCCATCTATAATTTTCTCTGCTTGAGATTATCAAAATAAATCCATTTTTCATCACGATACGTCATAACAAACTCTTTTCTCTTTGCCCTCCCTTCTCTTTGCAAGCAAAGAAGTTGCGATAGACAATCGATTCAAAATGGCATTTTCAAACAACTCATGTATAGTAGCTATATCCCTTCCTTATGAATTTTTCCTCTGGCATGCAAGCGTTTTGAGACGGCCGTTTGAATAACATTTAACACTTTTGACAACTGTAAAACCGTTTGAACTAGATTCTCATCGAGAAATTCTTACAGCTCGATATCTTCAAATTTTTTCGATTGTCCAGGACGTTTTTATTTCTCATATCGAAATCACCGTTTCGAAAGCGTTTCAATCAAACTCTGTATGTTCTTCACGATAAAGTTTCATCGCCATACACTTTGAATAATAAGCGTTTCAGTTTTGGTTTTCTTAAAGTTGAAGTAGTGAGGAAGCACAGCTTATTGAGGTTCATTTTCACTTGATTGAAAAATCTCTTTGGCGTCGAGAAATCTAATCTAAAGACTAAATCACTTTCAGCAAAGTTTTGTCTAAATTACAAAAGACATGCGACTTCACTGTAACTTGCCAGCGTTGAAGCTGGCATCTTCTAGTAGTGAGCGGCAGGAATTAAGTTTATCACCTATATATACGGGGTGATTCAAGACAACTCAGGTATCCCTGACAAGACGTATTTTTAATCTAACTCTAAGACGATTTTTCCTTTATGAAAATTTTGTCCGAAACTTAGTTTTCAAATTACAGCAAGTAGTTAGCGTATCACGGGTCGCGAGAGGAGACGGGTAGGAATGGCGCTAACGGTTAGACGCGGACATTTTACGCGTGGGGCGCATACTAATCGAACGCATTCACACGTTTATAAAAACACGTTTATTATCACTCTCTTCTCTATCTCTTTATCTTTCACTTCAAGTATACTAATTTCGTTAAATTATAAATTAGATGAAAGTGAAATGAAAATTGAACCCTTTGAGTATCAGATTGTTTTTTAATTACACTGATGAAATTGTTAGAGAAATGTTGTAAAAGAGCGAAATTATACAATAATTACGTGCCATAAGCATTATAAAACTATTATCCCAGCAAACATCAAATAAATACAATATAACGTGAAAATAACAAATAATGTAACAGATGTTACACTTTATTTATAATTATATAATTATATATAACTTTACTTTATATATATAATGCAGCGGGTTATGAAACTATTACATTGTTTTTTTATTTATGCGTTATTTATAATAAACGAACAGCAATATAGTGGGATTGTTATATTACTATTCCATATTGCTGTCGTTGCATGTTATATAACAATTGTTTTGTTGGCATTATATTGGGTTGGGGAAAAAGTTTCTCCGTATTTTTTAATTCAAAATTGTATATACAATATCTTCGTAAAAAATAAATGAAATTTCAATTTAAAAAAAAGAGTTTTAAAGCTTGAAATCTCTACTTTCGAAAGATTACTATATTTTTTCAGTTTCTGTGAATTTGATAATTTTTACATCAAAAAAACGGCGAGCTGAAAAAGATGAAAATTTTTCTTTTCACTTTGAGAATCTCTCACGTGTCCAAAAAAAATTTACAAAAATTTTCGACTACCTATCGTGAAAGCTCGAAGCTTTTCCTACAAAATCATTTTTTAAAAATGTTCCTATGATTTTTTGTTACTGAGTTATTCGCGAATTAAGTAAAGGAGCATTCTAACTTTGATTGCTCGTGATAAAAATCTCCGAGATAAAAATCATCTCACCGCAATTTAAAAAACAGATTCTTAAAGCTAAAACTTTGCTCTAACGAATAATATAATTGTAACGAAAATTTTGCAACAAATGAAAAACTTGCGAAAAATTTTTTTTAAATACGAAGAAACTTTTTCCCTGACCTAATATTAATGCTTGAGAGTACAAATTAGTTCGGTCCGTTTTTTTGTGTTCAAAAATGTATTTATTTTAAAACAAAATGAATGAACAGATTAATTAAAGTATTGTCCATCGCTGGCTACTATTTTTTCCCATCTCTCAGGCAATTTTCGAATTCCATCTCGAAAAAATGACTCGTCTTTGGAGACGATCCAATTTTGGAGAAGTGAACCGGTGACTTGCCAAATCATGCTGCATCCTTCGGAACAACCAGTAATCAGAAGGAGCAATGTCCGGAGAATACGGCAGGTGCGGTAAAATATCCCATTTGAGCGTTTCCAAATATTTTTTTACAACTTTTGCGACATGAGGCCGAGCGTTGTCATGAAGAAAAATAACTTTATCATGTCTTTGCTCGTATTCCGGCCGTTTTCCTCGCAATGCACAGCTCAAACGAATCAATTGTAGCCGATACCGATCGCCCATAAGGGAATCGCCAGGTTTTAGCAGCTCATAGTAAACAACACTCTTTTGGTCCCACCAAATACAGAGCATAATCTTCGAAACCATGAATGTTCGGCTTTGATGTTGATGTTGAGGTCGATGGCAACGATTGACCGGGCTTAGCGTAGTATTTTTTCTTCTTAGGGTTGTCGTAGAATATCCACTCCTGATCTCCAGTCACAATCCGATGCAAAAAATCTTTTCTTTGTTTTCTTTGAATCAGCTGTTCGCAAATGAAAAATCGCCTTTCAACGTCTCTCGGTTTCAATTCATAAGGCACCCCATTTCCTTGTTTTTGAATTATTCCCATGGTTCTCAATCGTGCAGAAACGGCTTGTTGAGTTACTCCCAATGATTTTGCAAGCTTCTCTTGCGTTTGACTCTGATCTTCTTCGAGTAATTCCTCTAATTTTTTATCTTCGAATTTTTTTGGCTGTCCAGAGTGAGGCTTGTCTTCAACGCTGAAATCTCCATCCTTGAAACGTCGAAACCATTCCCTACATGATTTATCATTGGAACAGTGTCACTATAAACTTCGACAAGCATTCGATGGGCTTCAGCTGCACTTTTCTTCCAATTAAAGCAGAAAATTAGAACTTCCCGCAAATGCTGCTTGGTTAACACAAAATTCGACATTTCAAACGCAATAAAAATCTAAGTTTTTGTATGAAATTCAAAACGATATAAACTGAATATTATTAGTAGATGTCTAATCTCTTTGAAAACGCCAAAATCAGCTATCATTATGAACCATTCACAATAGCCGGAGCCATCTTTTGGAAAACGAACTAATTTATACTCCCAAAAAAATTGTGGTCTAACGTTATGGTCTCTATTCGCAAAGCTCTGTACCAATTGACCTTCGAGCTGTAGAGCACGATAAAGCACGAAACGCGTGACAATTTGTATTATTTATTTATTGAATCATGAGAATTTACGGACAAATGAATATTGTATTATAGAATAATATTACTAGCGAATTCAGTCACTTTTATTAAAAATTATATCAGTGCATACTAAAAGCTGTCCTATAGAATTAGGGAAGTTAAATGTAAAAGTGGTAGTTGTTGAATTATCCCATACCTCACAGAAATTGAAAGAATGTTGCTGAGATGTTGCAATGTTGAATGTTAAAGTGTCAATGTTTTATCAATGTTGTATTTCTATTGATTTTTCTACATTGATTGTTAATGTTGCTGCAACGTTGAAATAATAATAAATTGAACTACAAGTTGAATTTTTATTGATTTTTCACATTAATTGTCAATAATACAGTAGAGAGCGCCTTTAGGATCGGTTAAAGTTGAAAGTTTCAAATAATATAATATTCTTGGTTCATAAATTTAATTAATCTTAAATGTGACTGTATGCGCCGAAACGTCCGGACATTAAAACACAATTAATCTGAGATGTTAATAATCGCGAGCCGAAATATTCTGACAATCGCATTAAAATTTTCTTATTTGAAATAAAGGAGAGATTATATATACTCGCGATTATCTGAATGTTTCACATCTGTCTAGTTGCCCCTACTTAATCAAATCTTAATGAAAAAATTATGTAATGATGCGCTATTTATGCGCTATTCATATCCGCAAACAAAAATTTTTGTGTTCATTTCGTTTAGCTAAAAAAAAATTTTTTGTGGGGAGCTGAGGGAGTCGTCAGCCTCCTCCACTCGTTAAAAATCGATTTGAAAAATTAAATAGACAGGATTTATGCGCTATTTATGCGCTACTATTTCCAAGCATTTTCGATTTTTGCGTTGCAACCTTTAAGGCACTTCCCTCTTGGATCAAACATTAATATTTATAATTTATGAAAAATTATCGTGGAACCATATTCATTTGGAATTCATAGAGCATAAATCATAAATAGATTTCGATAGACTAGATAAGTATGTATTTTCACAATTTTTCATGAATAATAAATATTAATGTTTTTGCTCCAAGAAGTGCTTTAAAGGTTGCAACGCAAAAATCGAAAATGCTTGGAAATAGTAGCGCATAAATCCTGTCTATTTAATTTTTCAAATCGATTGTTTTTAACGGGTGGAGGGGACTGCCTACTTAACCTTCCACAAAAAATTTTTTTTAGCTAAACGAAATGAACGCAAAAATTTTTGTTTGCGGATATAAATAGCGCATAAATAGTGCATCATTACATAATTTTTTCATTAAGATTTGGTTAATTGGGGGGGGGGAGGGGGCAGCTAGAAACATTCGGACGATCGCGAGTATATATAATCCCCCTTTATTTCAATTAAGAAACTTTTAATGCGATTGTCCGAACATTTCGGCTCGCGATTATTGGCATCTCAGATTGATTGAGTTTTAATATCCGAACGTTTCGGCGCACAATCATATTTAAGATTAATTAAATACATGAACCAAGAATTATATTATTCGAAACTTCCAATCTTGACCGATCCTAAAAATATTATAGTGTTTTAGAAATCTCTCGACATCGGCTATTAGATTCTGAAATAAAAAATAGAGTATATCATTAAAAAAAATTAATTTGACCTTGATTTGACCTTGGCAATGTCATCCAAGGTCAGACTGATGAAATCAGTGAATAAATCATTTAAAACCCTACGTTTGTAGTAAACATTTCTTTTGAAAATACTTAGTTTTCGAGATATTTCACCGATCCGAGATTTTTTACTCATCTTGTATATACATATATAGGATCCGACCGAATAACGAATGTAAAAGGAGTTACGTGGTCTAAAAAAGTTAGATAATTATTTAGTATAAGGGAACACATTTCGATGACCTTGACCTTGACATATATAGTCGAGGTCATGATCCCGAGTGACCATCAAAAAGTTTAGTCTGTAGTCATCCTTCGTTAAAGTTATTTAAAAAAATATTTCAAAAATAATGTATTATTTCTGCTGTACATACAATCTATAATATATAGGTTGACTTTCAACACGAAGCGACTTTCACTCCCTCCCCCTCCTTGCAAAACGGCGCACGACTTCCATAATTATACTGTTGCACGTGGGTTTCAACGTTGTGCAATAATACAATTATGGAAGTCGTGCGCCTCTTAAGCAGGGGGGGGGGAGAGTTTCTTTGCCTGGAAAGTTATGCGCTCCTTATATAATAATTAGCAACTTTGATTGCAACTTTAATAACTTTTTAACGAAGGACGACTGTGGACTAAAACCTTTTGAAAGTTCTTTCGGGGTCATGATCTTGACATATTTCAAGGTCAAAGTAATCGGAAAGTGCTCCTCTATACTAAATAATTACCAAAAGTTGAAAAAATTTACAGAATAAAATTTTTCGATTTTCTGCTTAGTTTTCAGAAAAATCGGATTTGAAAATTCGTTGCGTACATACGCTGTTACGGTTTGTCGAGCGATTAATCACACAACTAATCACACATTCGAGCAATTAAAAAATCAAAATACGTTGTTAAGGTCCAGACATCGATAATTAAGCAAACATAGTTACATATGTATCCAACAGTTCGAGGACAACAGTTCCAGTAATACTGGAATACTAAATTATAAAATAAAATTTTGTTTACTAAAAATTTTCTTTGTGTTTTTCCTTAAACTTAATAGTTTTTAGATTCTGTGTAAATTGTTTATAAATAATATATATTATACGTCGTTCGACGAACCGTAGCTTAGCAAATGTTATCATTCAATTATTATCTAACGGTTTTGGTTATTTTTAATAATGTATATAAAATACATTATTTTTATGAAATTAGTATAAAATTAATTACCAAAACCATAAAGTTAGATAATAATTAAATAATAACAAACTATAAAAATATAAGGTTCAATAAATTAAAACAAACAGAAAGATAACGGGCTACGAGCCTAAAACAATTATCATAAAATAACAAAATTATTTTGAACAGTTAAAAATAAAATAAAACATGTCATGAATTTAAAATGTGAAATTTGATCGTTAACAACACAAACGTTTCGATCTCTGTTGGATCATTTTCAATGTGTCGCAAAAATAACAATGGAAATATTACATGGATAAAATATATAAAAATTAAAATTCGCTCTCGATCGTAGTATTAAATATAAATCTCGCTCCAAAATAAAAAGTTATACGAAAGTTATAATCGACAACAACTTTCTTCCGGATTGTGTATGTAGAATAAGGACGAACATGTTTCTGTTAGAAAGTACAAAATGTAATTATAAATTACCACAGGAATAAAAAATAAAAATAATAAGAGAAGTACAAAGCGAGTCGCAAATGATAAAAAGAAAATACAAAACGAGTCGCAAGTAATAAAAATAGAAATAAAAAGGCAAAAAAACAATCTAATATTTTAAGACATGTACATTAGAGTCATTAATGCCGATAAAGAAAGTACCGTCATATTATATATATATATATATATATATATATATATATATATATATATATTAGATAAATTGAGAATAAATATCTTTTTTTGTGTGTCAAAAATATTTAAAGCGTCATTGATAGTATCAGATGGAAGTGCAAGAATGACATCGTCAACATATCTAAAATAAAACAATGATTGTATCGACATTGTAATGCAAGATCTAGAAGAAATAGCACTTAAAAAATTGTCAGTACAACTATTGTTTTATTTTAGATATGTTGATGATGTCATTCTTGCACTTCCATCCGATACTATCAATGGCGCTTTAAATATTTTTAACTCTTAACATACGAGATTGCAGTTTACTTTAGAGATTGGTACAAGTGGCAGATTAAGTTTTCTTGATACAATGCTTATTATAGATGATCAGAGAATTATATTTGACATTTATCATAAAAAGACGTTTTCCGGAAGATTCTTTAATTTCTGTTCAAATCATCCTCTTTCCCATAAAAAAAGGCATTATCATCAGTTTCATTGACAAAATTATCCTTTTATCACATCCATGGTTCCAACAAAAAAATCTGATAGATACTATTCATACTTTTTTAAATAATTGTTATCCTCTTTCTTTTATCTTCTCTACAATTGAACAAAGATTAAAGTTTCATATACGTAATAAATATATTACATGTAACTCACGTGAGAAAGACAGATATTTTCCTTATGTTAAATCTATTTCCGAAAGTTTCCTTCCTATCTCTAGTATGTTCCATTGTAAACTAGTCTTTTTTATTCCTAACACATTAAAAAGTTTTATAAAAAGAGGAAAAGATAAGCTTGATATCCAATTAGAATGTAGTTTATAAGATCTCCTGTGACGACTGTGAGGCGAGTTATGTCAGATAAAAAGAAAATTAAGTACGAGATTACACGAACATATCTCTGATATTAGGAAGAATACTGATTCTCCTATTGTCATAAGATAAACTGATCATCGTATTAATTTTGACCATAATTTTAAATGGAACGAGGTGAAAATTTTAGATTGCGAATCTTCGTATAACAAGAGATTGGTGTCTGAAATGAAGGTATTTATATTAGAAGACAAAAACAAGGTCTTAATAAATAAAATGATACCGAATCTTTACCTGAAATTTATTCACAGATCATTCAATCTCTTTCTCCTTCTTAACTGCATTCTTTTCCTATTCATTTCTTCTCTCCACCCTACTTTCTCTTCCCTCTACTTTATTTTCTCCCTCTTATGCTCCTCTTTCTTTTTAGTTTACCATTTCAACCTTCTTGTCTTTATATGTGTACGTTACCTTGCATCTTAGAGAGATGATCACATTCAATCTCATCGCATTGCCTAATAGATAACATATCATTTTGACACACAAAAAAAGATATTTATTCTCAATTTATCTGTGACTAAATTTAATATATATATATATATATAATGTATGACGGTACTTCACACTTTCTTTATCGGCATTAATGACTCTAATGTACATGTCTTAAAATATTAGATTGTTTTTTTGCCTTTTTATTTTTATTACTTGCGACTCGTTTTGTACTTTTCTTTTTATTATTTGCGACTCGCTTTGTACTTCTCTTATTATTTTTATTTTTTATTCTTGTCGTAATTTATAATTACATTTTGTACTTTCTAATAGACACATGTTCGTCCTTATTTTACATACACAATCCGGAGGAATACGTTGTTGTCGATTATAACTTTCATTTTATTTTAAAGAGAGATTTTTTTATATTTGATACTGCGATCGAAAGCGAATTTTAATTTTTATATATCTTATCCATGTAATATTTCCATTGTTATTTTTGCGTCACATTGAAAATAATCCAACAGGGATCGAAACGTTTGTGTTAACACGTGTGTTGTTTACTTGTTAACGGTCAAATTACATTCATGACATGTTTTATTTTATTTTTTAACTGTTCAAAATAATTTTGTTATTTTATGATAATTGTTTTAGGCTCGTAGTCCTTTGTCTTTCTGTTTGTTTTAAATAATAACATTTTGTGTGCCATTCTGTATTTTTTAAAAGGAGCGAATTATATTTTTGATATCTAGGAATAGATTCTAGTATCTCTTGATAATTTTTTCAAATTTGATGAGAATAATGCTTTTGAAAGCGAATATCTAGATTGCTCTGATAAGAAGAAATAATCTAAGAATAAATTATCACAATTAACTTTACCGCTATGAATACTCAAAGAGTTAATAATAGGAACCAGTGTACCAAACGCTTCTTTTACAATGGCGCAACCAACGATCTTTCTCGGCATTAAAATGTTATGACGTTACAAAGAAGGGAAGAGGGGCGAACTCGTAAATTTTTGAAGCTGGTCATTCCGCTCATCGTTTTCAACTCGCGCTTCCTACCATTAGAGCAACAAATGAATTCCAACACGCGGCTGCCATGACGGCGACGGAGGTTCATTTATCAAGGACAGATGTGGAACACCCCTCCGGAAACATTCCTTGGTGATTTTAAAGATGAATATTCATTCGTTCTGAGCCTCGAAGAGGGTTTATATTCGCTTCTCTCCTATGTGCTTAGAATCAATTAGAATGATACATAATTCGCGTGCGGTGGCTTCATTATCATTGCTTTAGCGATTCATCGAAAGGCAACTGCGAATTATAAATTTATCGAGTTATCATTGTTGAAGAGCGATTGGATCAACAACATTATTTTAATTAAAAATAATCTTGATGATTTTTCTTTTTAACAATAGTATTATTATAATAAAACGAAATTTTTTTAAAACAAAAGCTTGACGTATTTATTTCATTAATGGTGTTATTATATGTATATAAATTAACATAATTATTTTTAATTAAAATAATATTGTGATATACATCTTTTTTTTTTAGTGTGAGGCCTAAAAATCTTCGTTAACAGCCAGTTCAATTTTGATATATAACTTGGATTATTTATTCTGTTGAGTAGTTCCAGCTATTTCTATGAATACTTATTATTTTATTCAATAATGTTGTTTACCAAAACAACTAAAAGTAAACACCATGATAATTAAAGCGCAATAAAATATCAGTGTAAAATATATTTATCTCTGATTACATCTACTTAAGGAGATGGAGTGTCCAAATTGTCGGGACTTTGCAGATCGATATAAATCTCTGAATTTACTGAATGGAATAAAAATCCTTTTACAGAATTAAAATTTGGTGGTGCTACAATAGACTTTATAACTAATATCGAACAAAAAATTAAAAACTTACATTTTTTTCAACTCGTAGAGCTGTCACTTAACGTGGATGTTTTTTTAATATAAAAGTTTTATAGTTCGTATGGACTAAACGACAGTGCAGCAATAAGCATATACGTTATATACAAATAATAGTGAATTTATGAAACTAAAAGGGGGATCATTTATTAGGGGATCCTAATGAATGAAAGATATCATTATTGAATTTGAAATTAAAAAAAAATTATACTATCAACCTTGATCAAGTTCGGCCGCGCGTGCGCATCATTTCAGCATGTCCTTAAAAACTTGAATTCAGGTTAATTTCGAGTCGTCTTCAGCGATATCTCAACAATAATTAATCTGCAGTTTCATATTCTCGATATGTAATATGGATACAGCATCTTAGAATCTCCCATGATTAAGAAGTGAATATACTATGTTCATTAGTTATCAAGCTAAGAAACTGTAGAAAATTAATACAATCCAGAGACTAGATCATAAATGATTTCCATCTTTCTGATTTTCGGCCGGAGAGTCTCCGGAATTCAGGAGAAACCGAAGAATTCAGGCTTTTTGAACGAATCTCTGGCGAATCGTTCTTTTGATGAAAACATTTTTTTTAAATAAATGGAAGTTTATATAACGCCGGTCTTTCTTATATCTTTATATAAGATATCTATATATAAGTTGGATTAGAGAGGAAGGGGGGAAGACGCCACACTTAAGCGCTTATTCTTGAATAACTTCTTAATAATATTGAATTAAGTTACGAAAAAATATTTATATTCTAGAGATCTTTCTTATTACACAAATTTACAAATTTAACATTTAATATTCCGTATTTTTGGAAAAAATCGATATCATACCTTGCAAAAGTGGCATCTCCCCCTTGTATATATGGATAATATGCCACTTCTTATGGGAAAAGATGTCACAAACAATAAAATAATGTGATGCAATATAAATTTGCATATTTTATTTATTTATAGTCCATAATCAACGGTTTAAACTATAACACATAAAAGTATGATAAAATATAAATTGATGAAATATGAAAGAGAGTAATTTAGGAAGTAAGTTGGATATACTTTTGTTTAAACAGTATTTCATTAACTTAAAATTATATAAAATATCCAAATTTTAATTCATAAAATTGTTTTAATGACAGTTTCAAGTAGGAAAAATTGTGCTTTGTATTTTACTGTCATCTTATTCCCAAGTGTAAGAGGAATATTTAATTGCAACTTTTACGCATATATGAATATTACAAATTATAATCTATGTCATCCACATGACCTCCAGGGAACACTGATTAAAACCATATATCATTTGTTCGGTTTTACAGTAAGGATCGAAATACAGATCTTATCTATTAGCATACCGAATATTACAAAGAGCATATTTTGCGACCTACCTTTTTATAATCTTTACCAATCGACTTTGGCACGAACATGTTCATCTCTGTCGACTGCGCAATTCTTTATCACACGCTTTTGCACAGTCAACGCGTATGACTAACGCGCGTTTTATAAAAAAAAACTATAAATAAAATGGCGTCTTTTCTTTTGTGGCATTTTCCTTTACACATTTTCTTCCAGTTTTGAAAAGAAATCTCCAATTATACAGGATATTTCCTCTAACTTATCTAAAACATCTCCGTTGTTTTTAATGATATGAGAAAATATCAAAAGAGAAAGTTGTTTGATTCGAAAGAGCACATATTATGATGAGCAAAAAATTTTTCTCAAGGTCATATTTTTTTAAGACTTCAAGGTTAAGACTTCCATTTCTTTAAATGGAATTGATGGAAATAAAACGCATGTACGCCGTTCAACGAGAGAATGACCTCGAATCGAACGAAAACTTATCTGTTTTACAAAGATCTTCACAGCGTTACATTACATCCAGTGTTTTCCATTATCTCGATAATATTATTTAATTAATCATCTAGATGAAGAAATGGCTTTATCTTACCTTTATCTAGATTATTAAGAATATAAATTATCTTTATCTTATCTTAGATAAAAGAAATGTTATTTTTTTCAAACTATCTAAGATTGTACAAGAGTACACATTATAAGAAATTTCTATAATATGTAGCGGCTGAATATAAATCTCCCTTAATGTAAGAGCTTTTTGCAAACTGAGCCTTAAACCTACAAGTCCGCGCAAGTTCGCGGCATTCGCGTTCGCGCAAGTTTTGTACGTTAGGCAGCTTCTGGCGGTTATCAATTCGTGATGGTTGAGCTAGAGAGCCTGTAATCAGAAAGTTGCCAACTGACACGTGACTCGAATCGCTCGTGATTGGCTCGAAGTCAAAAAGGTTGGAATGACAATGACACGAGCTACGGCTTTCATCTTTCTATTATTATCACGCTAACCTTTTTGGCACCTTGGCTCTGAGTCAATCAGCGAGCAATTTGAATCACGTGTCAGTTGGCGACTCTCTGATTATAAGCTCTCTAAGTTAAGCTCTACAGTTATCGGTATGCTTTCCGTTAGTTTTATGAATTCGAAAGAACGTTTTGCAATTTCAGGCTTTTGTTTTGTCATCGTCTAGTAAAATTGCTCTCTGTCGTTATTTATGTATGTAATATTATAAAATCGCTCATGTCAGTTATGTTATTCTTTGTCGTTGCGTAATATCGCCGGGTAAAAGCCGGTTCGTCGCAAGCACTATAATAATAAAGTGTGCGCCAATTAATCCTATCGTTAAATTCAGTGCAAGAAACTGTCCGTTTCGAGCTCATAAGAAAACTCTTTCGGTATTTTGCAAAAAAGTTTCCAAGTAAGTGTCTATTGTTTTAATATTGCGTAATATTTAACTGTTCGCGTGATTTACAAGTTATTCTACGTCCTTTGTTTGCGTAAATTCACGTCATCAGATTAATATTAGCTTACACTTACGTAACTTTATGTATTAATTTAAATTTATGTAGTAACTTTAGTATTGTGAAAAATTATTTTTAGTTCTTATTACTGAGTCTTGTGGTTTAAAAAAATATTTTCATAGATTAAAACATAAAACGAATGGAAACCTCAAAACTAAAGTCAATGATAATGTGGACGACAATGAAAACTCTATATTGTCTTCAGCCTCAACCTCTAAATTACCATTTATCCTAACAGGAAAATTATGAGGTATTAAAAAACTCTACAAATCAGAAAATAATGGCGCAATATAAAAATTGTCCCAAAACTATAAATGGTTCGATAACTTCTACAGGAAACTTTATCAGAGTCATTATAATGTAAGTTATATATTCTTTATATCTTTCAATTTTGATTTTTATTTGCGTGTCGATTTCAAATAGAAAACATTTTTTAACTTTGCTGTTCTTTTCTTTCAGAGAATACATCCTCACTTAATACAAAAAAATAAAATTAAAAAGATTAGAAAAGAAGAAGTATAGTAAAACAGATATAAGGCAACAAGGTATTATCTTAATGATGCAAAGTAAATCGTCTATTGCAGTGAAGAAGGTAAATATTATTTAATTTGTAACATACTCTGATTTTTATTAGAGTTTTCTGATTTTTATTAAAGTTTTGGTAACACTAAAGTAACTAATGCATTATTTAATTAATTAATTATTTAATTAAAGCAATATTTTGGTTTGGAAAAACAAATTTATTTATTTATCATTACTTTTTTATAAGTATAAAGAATGAGTATAATTTATCTTTTCTTTATTACAGATATATAATTTAATTTTAACTTACTTCATTGAAGAAATTCATCCTTTAAACACGATTTACAAAGCATCATTCAGAAATTTAATCTGTGGATTAAACAGGAAACAATAAACCTGAAAAAATTCTACCTGGAAAAAGTGCTTTGTCTACTAAGATTAATAACTCCTACAAAGAAAAAACATCTAAATTGAAAGAATTATTACAAAAAACATCTAAATTGAAAGAATTATTACAAAAGCAAGTTTATATGCTGATATTTGGTCGTGTCGCAACAGTTATTTAGGAATGACTGTCCACTTTATTTTGGATACGTTTGAAAGAAAGTCTTATACATTAGCTTGTATAGTAAAAGAATATTTTATAATCATACTTACAAAAATATTGCATTAGTTATCCATCACATATTGACAAATTTCAGTTTAAATGTATCTAAAGTTACTCAGTGATAATGCCACAAATTTTGCTAAATCTTTTAGATGTTTTGGTATTACCACTTGAAAACTGTAATCAAAATTAGGGTACACTACAAATAAATAAAGATATTTTGAATGATGAGGATTATTCGGATTCAGATATTGAAATTAACATTAATTGATTTTGGAAAAATGTTAATAAATATTGATAGTAATGAACATGACATTGAAAATTCTATTACAGATGAATTGGGAAATTATTTTATCTCGTCAGTTAACATGTTGTTCCCAAACATTAAAAACTTATCGCTAAGATTGTAAAAAAATTTTGGATAAATCTAGTAATGCTATGTTGAAAGAAATTGATTTTCTGTTTTTGCAAAGTTAAATGCTTTTTGGAACTTGTTTAGTCATAGTACAGTTGCATCTGATATTTGTCTTCAGAAATGTAATTGTAAATTTTCAGTGCTGTTATTACGCGATGGAATTCTCAATACGATGCTAAAGAAAATTCTTGTTTATAAAAAATAACTCAATACACTTTTTGAAAAGCTAAAGTTCAAAAAATTGAAACCAATTGAAATTGAATTCTTAGAAGAATTTATTATGTCTCTTTTAGCAAGTCTTGACATGTTACAAGGAGAAAAAATAAATTTTTTAGGTTTGGTAGCACCTTTACTATACTAAAACAAAAACTTACAAAATTTATGCATTTAATATTGTAATCCATTTGTAGTTGGAATTCAACCTTCTAAAAGCGATTATAAAATTATATATTAAATATATTTTTGATCTTGGATCACCTGATAGTAAAGCATTTATTATATCTGCTATCAACTTACCTAAATTTAAATTAAATTGGGTGCCAGAAGATAACATAGAGTTATGTAAAGAACTTTTTTTAAAGTAGATAACTTGTATTGCAAAAATTTACTCTCAGACTAAACAATTAACTTCCAATAGTAGTAGTAGTACTAACTTCCGAAAACGTCCAACGCCTGATTATCATGAAATTTGGTAGAAATACTATCCAAATGACATCAAATGAATGCCCTTAAATGGATTTTCATCAATAAAAAGGTTTAATGTAAAAAATGTTTAAATAAAGTTATATACCACCTAAATGCACACGGATTTTTTTCATAATATAGACAAAAAACTGAGATTAGTGTGACACCAGTCGTTCAAAGCAATATTGAAGTACTTTCTTATTTAGAAAATAAATCTGAAGAAATAGATATTCTTAATTTGTATTCACAAATGTCAAACAAATTTTTTTTATGTATAACACATCATTGTTATCAGCATCAGTAGAGCGCCTTTTTAATTGTGGACAACAAATATTAATTCCACGTAGAAATCGATTATCAGACGAACATTTCGTCTAATCGAACTTTTAATCTTAAAAAATAAAGATTTATAAAAATATGAAATCGCGTTTTTTGTATCCTAAATCGTTTTACTACCTAATTTACTTAAAAACAAAATTATCTTAAAAATTATCTAGATAACATTTTTTAAAATTTTATTTTTTATCTAGATTAATGTAAAATTAATCTAGATTAATGTAAAATTAATCTAGATAAAATTAATCTTTATCTTATCTAGGATACATTTTTGCGTGATTTATCTTATCTATATTTAGATAATTTTTAATTATTTAATTATCAACACTGGTTTATCGCTACCTATGCATAAACCGAGGTCATTCTTTCGTTGAACAGAATAAGTTGCTTCAAAAAGTATGAATAATTTTTTAAATAAGGAACTACGTCTTTTCTTTTCATCAATTGATTTATCAGATTTATCTCATTATTCTGTTCATAAAAGTATTAAGGTACGATTATAAAAAATTAATAGTTTTCGAGTTATTTAACACTTTATGTCATATATGCCAAAATAAGGTATAAAATATCTCGTAAACTATTAGTTTTTGATATCATTATCTTAATATTTTTATATTCAGAATAATTAGAGAAATCATATTGTGTAAAAAAAATCATATAATTCTATTTAAAAAAACAAACTGACCTTGAAAGTTCAAGAAATATGTCTTGAGAAAGGTTATTTTTGTTTATCATAATATGTGCCCCTTTGAATCGAACAACTTTTTCCTTTGGTATTTTCTATATTATTAAAAATAACGGAGATATTTTAAATGGTCAAGTTAGAGGAATCCTGTATATAAAGAAGGTCTCCGCAGATAATCTTTTATTTAAAGAAACTACCACAAAATATAACAATTTCGAAATTTCGGTAGTAATAGAGACAATCGTAGGTGTTAATTCTAAGCTTCTCTTTTGCTCTCTCTCTCTCTCTCTCTCTCTCTCTCTCTCTCTCTCTCTCTCTCTCTCTCTCAAAGCATATAGTCTATAATCAATTCACTACTCACCTTCATCTTCATCAACTCCTTGATCCTCTTCAGACCGGTTTCGACGTGGCAATAGCACACAGACTCTAATTAAATTTGTCGATGACGTGCGATTGGCCATTGATCGTAGAATAGTAATTCCATTTAATTTGTTTGATTTTTCCAAGGCTTTCGACTCGGTCAACTACAGGCAGCTGATACATGAAGTCGCTCAGTTTCGGATATCCAATCCTGTTCTTGAATGGTCAGATCGTACCTGACGAATCGTTCCCAATGCGTTCGAGGATTCGATGGCCTCTCAAACTGGATGCCCATCTTCTTTGGAGTACCGGTTCGATGCTTGGTCCATTATCATTTGCAATATTCATTGACAACTTAAGACATTCGCTCAAGCACTCCAATCATATCCTCTACGCCGATGATCTACATGTATATCTGCTGATCAAAAGGAGGCTCTAACTTTGATAAGAGAGGACATCTCAGCTGCCGCGCAGTGGGTATCGTGCAATTTTCTGATCTTGAACGCCAATAAGACGAAAGCCATTCTGTCAATCGTTCCGATTCATTAATAACATCCTGATGAATAATAGCATTGAACTGAATTTAAACGGTACTCCAATCGAATTCTCTAGTCAAGTTATTAACTTTGGCGTCACCTTCACCAATACTCTCAACTGGTATGCGTAAGAGTCTTTCTCACAGAGTGAATGGATTCTTGTGGTGCTTAAAGTACCATAAGCATGACCTCTTGATTCTACTGAACGTTCGGTTTGTATCCTTTCTGATCTTTCCACTCTTGCTACTATGACTACTGCTCAGCAGTGTTCACGAACTTGACTGATCAACAGAGACTAAGGAGTAGGCAGACGACGAATGCATGCGTGTGTTTTATTTTTAACTTGCACAGGGATTTTAACTGTGTTTCTTCTTTCTATGATGAGTTAGGCAGACGTCTGGCTGCTCTGCCTCTAGCTGACGACAGAAGGGATTACCTAATTGGTTGCTTAGTATATTTGATCCTTAAGTCACTCCATCTTATCTTGCTGATAAGCTGAATTTCTGCTCGAGATCTCGTGCAACATCCCGTGTTTTGCAGTGCCAACCTGCAGAATATCAACTTATCAGCATTTTTTTTGTCTAGGCAACCTCCTCGCTTTGGAACTCTTTACCCAAAGTGATAAGGAAATCTGAGTTTGCTTCCTTTTTTTGGCACTTTTCTGCCATCTGGTGTTGCGGGGGGTGAGCTAGTCGACCTAATCCTTTCTTCGTAATTATTGTGCTTAATAATTTTATCAATAATATTGTTATATATAAGACTCTTCTCATTTGTAATGTCTGAGATATTTAGCAAATGTCACATTGCTTTTCTTTTCCTTTCTTTAGAATTATTAGGTATATTATTTTTACTTTTATTTTTATTTCTATTATTTTTTTGTATTATTTTTAGTTTTATTTTATTTTTAATTTTCTTACTGTTTTTATTATTTCTTTGTTAATATTATTTTTATTTTTAACTATCTCCATTTTTACTGTTACTGCTGTTTTTTAAATTGCATTGTATAATATCGCGTATCTTGGATGATTCTACAAGTTGTACCTACATTTCTTAGAGAGTTAACCCTAAAATTAAAATGCTTAATCAATCAATCAGTCAATCAAAGTTCTAAGCCCTACAATCATTTTTAAACAGAGGCCAGCCACTATATATTTTTAATTAATTTTTTAATTTACGGGTTCAGTACAACACTTGGAGAAAAAGTATTGGACCCGTAAATTAAAAAATTAATTAAAAATATATAGCGGCCGGAATTCTATTTAAAAATTGTAGGACCTAGAACTTAGCTAAAACTGACAAGAACTGTTGCTAGAATTGCTGAAAATAGCCGGTACGACTTTTTCCTCCAAGTGTCGTTCTGTCTTCTATTTGAAATATGATGTATAAAAATTGATAATTGTTGGAACTTCGTTTTCAAACGTGTATTGTAAAACTTGGATAGAACTAACGGGAACTGTTGGAACTGTTGCCAAAAGCGGTAATATTTATCGTTTTTTCTTGCATTTTAGAGAAAAAAGTGCCGTGCTAAATTCGCGAAGTTAGCATTATATTTCCGTTTTTGGTTTTTTAATATAAAAAAATGCAAAACTTTTTTTTATTTTTATATAGAACTATGAAAAGAGAGAGAGTACTATTGGAACTGTCATTATTCTTTTTTATATTAATAGATTAATAGAATGTCATGTTAATTTCACAGATCCTGCTGATTGTTTGTCGATCTTGAAACACATGGCGTTTTCCAGAACGGTACAACACAGTGAATCATTATTTGTTTGTCATTAAATAAAGATGAAATGATGTTGTTATACTGTGTCCTAGTTAATAAACGTCTACAATCTGAGACTGAAATTGCAGTACGTAATAACACAAATTAAATTGACAAGCACAATTTAATATTATTGATTCTATTAAGCATCTTTAAGTTTATTAGCATCAACAATATTACATTCCTTGGTCAATTTAATTTGTGAACTCTTGCACGGAATTCGAGAGATTCAGGTTCGAATCTTGACTGAGGTGATATTTTTGCAATAAATTATTTTTAGTACTTTAAAGATGATTATTAACATCAAAATTATTAAATTGCTTGTCAATTTAATTAATGATATTATATGTACTTTATCTTCTGCAATCTTAAGAGTGTATTTCAAGACTGATCAACAATCAGCGCGTAGTTTAATTGAATTGAAAATTGTAAAAAATTCACACAAAATATTATGAAACTCGCCTTAACCCAATCTGATTCTTTCCACTCATTTATAATAAACATTTCTTGATCTATTTTCACTTAATATTGATCACAATGTTACAACTTTGATGAAATGCAAGAATTTAAAGAAAGAAATAATTATTTATTATATTATATTATTTTATTAAGATATATGAAAAGAATACAGCGAAAACGGTACGAACAGAATACGGTACGAATACAGCAGCATACCTTAGAAATGCAATTTGATAGATATTTTAAATTAATGTTTGCTTGACAAATATTGTAAAATCTACTGTAGAAATCCGTCGCGATATATCCGCAGCTCTCATTCTATTTTCCGCGCTCTAGTTGAGAGATTTTTATTTTATTTTCCATTTCTAGAAAATAAAAATTGAACTCAGCGAAGAGAGGTTCGCCCCTATACCAATTAGTTGCTGTCAAATAGAACCTTCGCGCGAAAAGGAAAGGAGAATCGGGTTATTCCCGCGTACAAAAACTACATTATGGTTACATTTCCTCATATGGTTACATTTCCTCATATATTTATCGCTTTTTATGTGATATATTGCTTTGTTAATAGTCAATTCAATTTTATTACGCGCTTGATATAGATTCCCGAGATATAACCGTATCGCGAAACACTTTAATCGATCGGAGCGAAATCGAGCCGAAACACGGTTAATCGGCGGACCGGCCGGAATTAGTTGCTGCCGCGGGGACATTGTGAAAATTGTGGAAATTCACACGCATCGTACATCACCGATGTTCACGATAATAAAGTACATTACACATTTACGCGCGGCCACATTCCGCAATCGCTTCGGCGATTCGCGGTTCCGCGGAGCGAGCTGCGAGCTCTCGGGATATTGCGAACGCTTTTTGCTAGTTCGCCCTTTCTCCCACTTTCGCTCGTTCCACCACTACTAATCAGTTCAATTGTAATTGGAAATCGGCCAAATGAACCGAAATCGAAGATGTTTGTTATAATTTAAAAACTGGACGTTTTGAATATATCAAAACGCTGATTAAGAATGACGTTGTGAAAACTGTCGGATCAAAATTAAAACTTTTTCTACGAAATATAAACTATCAAGATTTTGCTTCTTTTTGACTATCTTGTTGGCACATTTTATGAAATTGTTTGTTTTTAATTACGCTTCTTTAATGTTTATAAAATTGTGGGAATTATTTCTTTTATTCATGTTAATAATGTTATATAAATAGTGAAAGTTAAGCTCCAAACGCAATGCGAGGGAATAGTAAAGCAACAGAAATAATATGATTTCAACCTATAAAAAAATCGGATACATCGGAATAATTGAAGTTTAAATCCAATGTACTTGGGTCTGCCATATTAAATAAGAATTGAAAATATTTAAGTAGATCTAGAAGGGGGATAAATAATTAATAAAATAAAATATATAAAAATTAGATTTTTATTTTTGATTGGGAAAATAATTTAAAAAATAAGGAGAAAGGAGGATAGAAGAAAAGGTTTAAAAAATTATATAATAAAATTTTTTTAAATTGAAGGAATTTCAGAAAAATTGTGATTTAAAGATGGAAATTTGTTTAGTCATTCTAGGGAGGAGTTAAGGAAGAATATATTAATAATGAGTCGTTTTTTAGATATTGCTTCTCAAATAATAAATAAGAGAATAGATAGGCTTAAAATGGAAATTAAGAATCCAATAGAGGAGATAATATTTCAAGATAAAAAAGAATCTGGATAGTAATCGGAATATATAGTTTCTGATAGCTTAAAATTGTGTTATTTCTATCATTATCGCTATTTTTTCACAATTTCTGAAGCTTTAGAGTCAATTTAATCTCTTCAATAAATGAGCATAAAAATAATATGATAAGTATATATATGTTTTATCTTCCATTTATTTACAATGCAAATTTACATATATTTGATTTTCATTTTGTGTGTTAGCTGTGATATAAATTAAAGTCTCACATTAACCATAATGGTTGAGTTTTAATTCAAAACATTCAACGAGTAGCCTAAATAAATCTCTATACATTTCAAAAGAGCATTGAATGGCTGTCACTTCGTGAATTTAAATCGTTTGGTCAATTGACTTCCTCACGGACCGTCACTGATGCGCGAACCGGAAACTTATTGCCTCGATCCAGATTTGCACGCGTGGATGCGCAACGGGATAATGATTGAATCTCGAGGGGAGGAAGAGATACGGGAAATGAAAGGGGATGAGGTAACGGGGAGATGACGGGGGTCAGAGAGGAAGATGAACAGGCAGAGCGAATACAACCTTTATTGTCGCTAGGTGCCTACGATATTGAACAACAGCAGCAATCTATCCGATCGAATATCCAACAAGCCCGGGCTCAATAGTCGCAAGAGGGCGGTCATGAGGGCTAGGGAGTGTGCGCGGGGAGGGGGAAAGGGCACCCGCGATCAAAAGCCGCGCATGCAGGATCCCCCTGGATAACGGCATTAATTGAATCGCTATCGGACGTGCCGTGGTCTCGCGTTATTCTATTACCGAAGCAGCTATTGTCTTCCGTGGTTTATAGTCACCTCTTCCACCCCGTCGAACCCAAGCCCCAAACCCCGACCTCGACACTTCACACCCTCTCTCTCCTCCCCTGTCCCGACTTCCGACACGATCGCACGATCTCTCGCTATCGCGCTTATCCTCCTGCCTTTGGTCCAAAATTCACATTGGTTAGTCGTTCAATTTTATCGACTAACGGCGATTTCGCAATCGATCGATTTAATCAGACCGATTTATTCTATACAGAATGTGAAGATCATCCACTTTTGTCCTTTACCGTAGTTAAAGTCCACTTTTCTCAAAACGTTGTATGAATGCATTAATAGTCGTTGCTTTGAATAATTGCTTAATGAACGGCGAATGTTTCTTTCATGAGTAGAAAAAATTGGCTCTTTCTGAATCTATCGCAGAATTTCCGTTAAAATAATCGCAGATTTTATAGCACTCTATTATGCACGTATGAGGTTATAAAATAACACTTATTTAATCCGCTTCAATTATTCGATAAATTATCGAATGGCTCTGGAATAAAAAAACCGTTTGGAACTTATCGCGTAAAGTAGATATGTTTCTTGGGAATTGTCCTATTGCAGAAACATTACGCATATTCGTATCTCTACCCGATGAATTATTAATGTTCACGTTAATTTCTCTATTTAACGAGCTAATCTATATGTGCGAAATACATGCCGGTATGATCATTAGTGCGTTTAAACATTACGCGGACTGTTGCCTCGTCTATGATAATCGAATTATTTAATTGATTGAATATACAATTACACGCCATAATTAATGTAGTTGACTAATTAATTTGATAATATCTTTATATGTTTGCGCACAAATAGCGACTTGCAATACGCTGCGCGAACGCATTAGTTTATTGCTGTGCAACTGGAATATGAACCTAACAGACTATTCCTAGATATTAAATAATTTTGCGTACAATGCACTTGTCGTTGTTATTTCCGCCGGTTAATTATTAATATCCTGCGAGATAGAGCATATTATTTCAGGCGGGATGCCGAACGTCGATCGATTGCCAATAGCGGAGATTTGTGGCTTATTATCATAATTGAATCTAATGCTTTAGAACATATGTTTACTTTTCTTTCATAACATCTTCGATTACATATGGACCTCTTTCTCCGCGCATATTTCACGCATAATTTTCTAATTTTCGCTCCGTGCCGAAATATGTATCATCTCTGGATCGTTAATTAGTAACCCATGAGTCTCCGCGCTTCGATAATAGAGCAGCTAACCGTTGTAACTAGAGATTCTTTAATCAATCTGAATTTAAAATAACAACCTATGATTGGTTCAATATTTTTCAATTCGTATTATATATAATTTTCTGAAATTTAAATTTCCGTTAAACATAATGAATTAATTAGCATTTCAAAGAATTTGTTAAAATTTAATTTATATTCAATTTATATTAACTTTTACAAGACGAAAAAGGTTCTATAGATTATATTGGCAAAACAATAACATATTTTGAGGCAAAGAGAGTGAAATGAAATAACAAATTAGAGTAACTCCGGTATATATGCCACATCTAAAAAAACTCGATATTTATTAAGTAATTATTTATTGTATTCAAGATACATGAATTACATCAGCAAAAAATTTTGTACTAGCTACTACTATGAAAAAAATATTACAAATCTAAAATACTTATTTTTCGTATTATTAAAAATAATTTTTTGAAAACTTTACATTTTTGTTATAGGTTTATCCCATTTTTGTTATAGGGTTGGAATATATACGGCTTAAAAAGAGGGAATGTATAAGTCATGAAAAATAAACAATGCTTATAAATTAGACAATAAAATAACACAATAACTTTTAAAATGTATTTACAAAGTTTTAAGAAATAAGAATAGTAAATATGTATATGAGGAATAAGAATATTAATATGTCTATGAAGTAATATAGATTATATAGATAATAATTACAATCTTTTATATATACTACAAATATTATGACATGACAGGTACATATTTCGTGTAATGCATTTCTTGTATTTAATACTTCTTGTATTTGCTGAATTCAATCTGCACACTTTCATTTGTATGTTTTATTTGTCCAAATCCTGTCCGCTAAAAATACCGTATATCCAAACAAGTGGGATATACAAGACATCAAGCTGAATATAAGAACTAGCTATTATTTATATATATATATATATATATATATATATATATATATATATATGTATATATATATGTACTTTATTCTTTACTATCCCTTTACACTTATGTATCACCAAATAATTAGCTCATAAATAATTTACTTATTAAACCCTTTGAAATCTCTACAATAATCATTTTATGTGAATTATGATATATAATTGCGTTTTTCACTACATTGATAAATCGAGTTAAATGACAGTAATTTTATAACAGTAACAAATAGAAATCATAACAATACTAATATAATATAATATAATATAAAGGTATATATAACACACACACACACACACACACACACACACACACACGCACACACACACGCACACACACACGCACACACACACGCACACACACACGCACGCACGCACGCACGCACGCACGCAAATACTCACACGGAATGATTATGTGCACATTATCCCCACTCTTATTTGTTCTGACTTCTGCGGCATAAATACCGGAGTCATCTTATAACAAATCTTACTCAAGATAAAGCTATAAGATTTAAAAAATAGACTACTGTTTTCTAAAAATTAATGTTATTACTATTCAAATGATTTTTCTCTGACAATTTTTATACATATGTAAAAATACTCGACACTTATAGCACTAATCATGGTTTAATACCATTGCGGAGATAGTATTGGGTCATCTAAAAAGTATCCGCGGTTTTTAGATGACCCAATACATACCTTTCTTTCTCTCGTATAACTTTGATGATAAATGTCGGATCCATTATTATAACCAGACTCTGATTAAAATCTTTAGTTGTGATGACTGTGGTCGCGGCAAATGGGTTTATTCGACTTGATGAGTTCACCCGACATACGAATTGTCAATTTGCAACTGATAATCCCGATTTTTAGCATAAACGAGTGCAAGCTCATGCACACGTGCAACGTGACGTGTAAACGCCGGCCCATATCCGTTAAAGTCTCGTAATTTCCGACGATACGACGCGTGCTACCTCCACCTCGGTATCGAATAGAGACATGTCGTGGGAAAGGTGGTTAGGAGCAACTAAGAGGATTGTAGGACACTATCAACACTTCTCAACTATCATGAACGCCTCATCGGCCCGCGTCATTCATTCCCTGTTCTACCATACCATCGTAAACGTATTATTAATGGAGACGTATTACGAAACACAACATACACTGTTCAAAATATATGAAGAGTGTGTAGCAAATGACATCGCGACGGTCTGATTGGCACTAGAATATTTTCATTCCAAATTAAAATCGTGCTGATGTTGTACATGATTCAACGTGCGAAAGTTAAGATACTGATACTAACTTGCGTAGTATACAGATAGTCGTCATGGGAATAATACTAAAAGCAAGATGAATGAAAGGGTCAAAAGTCGAAAATTTTTAAATCACAAGCATTTGAAAAGATTCCCAATTAAAAGCTAAAGAAAGCTAATAAAATATTAAAATTTTTATAATAATAAATATTATTTTTCAATAAAACTGATCTTAATTTATTTGT
Source organism: Acromyrmex echinatior (assembly GCF_024713525.1). Classification (NCBI taxonomy): domain Eukaryota; kingdom Metazoa; phylum Arthropoda; class Insecta; order Hymenoptera; family Formicidae; genus Acromyrmex; species Acromyrmex echinatior. Next base: position 4,222,081 of record NC_141862.1, on the reverse strand, counting down.
TATTAGATGTAAAACGCGAATTTGTACTTTATACTTTATTATACTTATGATATATTTTATACTTTATACTTATGACTATGGATGTATTGATAACTTTGTATCAAAAAGCTATATAGTTGACATCGAAAATGGACATAAAATTGACATAAAATTATTATAATTAAATTATTATAATTGCAACTATTTTTTTCTTAATGGGTTTGTAGATTAGTTAAATTTGATTTTTCCATTAATTTTAAATTGTCTTAATTTCAATTTATAACTTGTTATCGTAATTAAAGTAGATTAATATTTTGAAAGAAATAAAATACGATTAACGTGAGTTTAAATCGTAAGCACGATAAGCGACATCATTACAGTCGCTGTCATGTCTGCCGTTAAAAAGATACCACTGCAAAGCCAGAGCTGGGAGATAAGTAGCTCTCACCAACATCTCTCGAGTGAGTGGCTCGACTTAGTCAAACAGATGTTTCGGTTAGATGTGTAGATAAGATAAGAAGAAATTGTTTACAATCACACTCTTCAGCAACCGAATTAGCGTGCAAATGAGAGACTTTGTCCCAACGCGCTATTTGTATATTTTCGCATTAACATCATACGGTCTCAGATTTAGGACTATCACACACAAAATGACATAAGCTGCATAATCATACTAAAGCTGTTGAACCAATGAGAATCTTATGTAAATCGATATGGCGTTTTTATATCGAATGCTCATTGATCCAGCGGCTTTATGCTGAATGCTGTGGTTATGCAACTTATGTGTGATCATTTTGTATGTGATGACCCTAAACATACGTCTTGATACTACATGCAAATATCTTAAAATTGACAGATAACTTTATTGATAGATATCTTAAAATTTACAGATAACTTTGTTATCCGATATGTTTTTATCCATTTTGAGCTTTAAATTTATTAATTTTATTTATGAGGTAATAATTATCTCAATAAATCATTTATAACTTTTTAAGATGCTATTAGCATTAAATTATTTATAGGTGTCTAATAATATTGACGCTTATCAACATTAATGTTGATTTATTAAATTGGTTGTCAATTTAATTTATTACTACTCCAGATTGGTGAATAGTGGCGCTTTAAAAAATTATTTCAGTGCGTGGATTGCTGAATTGGATATATATATGAATTCATATCAAAATATGTATTATTTAAGCACTAAAATCCAGTTCAGACCAATAAGGCTAATCATTACTCACAATAAATTGTGTATTTAAATTTATTATTTTTCAAATTTTATAATACTATTTTTATTTTGACGTTAAGCGATGCATAGCAGCGCGATACCAAGTACCTATACGTAAAGAATGCTTTCCAGCAAGGACATAGTTAGACAGTGTAACATAGTAAATCATTACATCCTTGTTGTTTGTTAAACAAAGATGAAACGATTCAAGCAAAGAAAAGATCGAATGAACCACTGACATTAAATTTAGCTGTATGTGATTTTAAATACATTCAATCGTTACTGCAAGTTCTTTTGGCGTTAAACATTTATTGCAAATAATTGTTAAGTAATAGTATGAATAAACATATCCATTTTTCAAATAATTATTTAATAGGTTTTTATAAGTTCGATTTTTTTGGTAATGGCATACTTGATTGATCGTATAATGATCTCATATTCATTTTTTAATTATTAACTTTTGAATAAATATAAGTTTTCTTTTTAATTTCCATTGAATACTTTTGAACGCATTTGTATACTTGATATATCTTTTTTGCCTTTGTTAACACTTTTTTATAATAACATCGAATAATCTAATAATCTATCGAATAATTTATTAAATATAAAATGTAACATAAAAAATTTTTGTTTAACATGTTTATACATAACATAAAGGTTAACTGTAAGGCTGTCATTTTTAAATAATTAATCTCATTATGAAAATTATATTAATATAATAAAATAATGCAAACATCAAATATCATTTCCTATCTCGCTAAATACTAAACAATAAATATGTGTGGGATATAATATTTCGCGAGATGTTTGCAGATGTCGTCGTATCGATTCAATTAACTCGCGATGAAATCGCAATTACATTCGTGAATTTATACAATGATATCGTGCCATTTTCGCCGGTCAGTCTCCGTCGAAATACATCAACGCGCGGCTTTTAAAATATATCAAACGTAAGATACAACTTAATTTCGTTCCGGTATACACGTGACTGTCAAAGTTGTCGGTACACACGATGAGACAGGCAAGTCTCGACAAGAAGCAAGAAGGCGGAAACTGTGTATCCCACGAGAGTCGTACAGTCACCTGGCATCCAACAGTCGTCTATCCGCTTCAAACCTTTCCGTTCTGCACGATAACGACCTTCGTGCCGGTGTTATGAGTTGAGAGAGTTTTGAAGAAGTATTTCCAATTTAGCCATATCCTCTCTTGTTACTCTTCAAATATGTAATATATTAGTCCTCTGTACGAGATCTTACTTGAGATTTTTAGTTTCATCATTCTGTAATCAGTTACATATCAATAACAAAGAATGTATCACAGTTTTGCTCTCTTATTTCAAAAGTTCACGATTTAAAAAATTAAATTTCCCCGAAAATCGGAAAAACTGATTTTCAACTTAACAAAAGTTATTAATTAAATAATATTAATCAAATAATATCGGCAAAAGATTTGTGACGTAACTTTTTCACCGTCACAAGATAACTTGACCGAAGTGACATTTACGTCCTACGTTCCGACTCTGAAGTATCTGTACTACTGTGATTTTGAGCGATTCTTTTTGTTGATTTCCGTGAAATATTGTCGTTTGCGTGTTGAAATCATGTTTGAAGTTTTATGTACGACCAATCTTGACTATTATTTACTGCTCGAGCCTGGGCACGCCAGCGGCTTTCTTCCTCCATTCTCACTATCTCGCTCTCTGCCTCGCTCGATTAGTATGCACGAAAAATTGGACAAAATTCTTGGAAAAGCAAATGAATCTCTCACGTAAAGGAATTGCTAATATATTAGCAAGTGCTAATATTTCGAAACAAATAGAAAAAAATAAGTTATATTAAAACGTAACTTTGAAAAATATCCGTTCCACTTACATACCAAAATTTATTGGGAGTACAAATTAGTTCGGTTCGTTTTTTTATGTTCAAAAATGCATTTATTTCAAAACAAAATGAATGAACAAATTAATTAAAGTATTGTCCATGGCTACTACTTTTTCCCATCTCTCAGGCAATTTTCGAATTCCATCTCGAAAAAATGACTCTTTGGAAGCGATCCAATTTTGGAGAAGTGAACAGGTGACTTGCCAAATCGTGCTGCATCCTTCGGAACAACCAATAATCAGAAGGAGCAATGTCCGGAGAATACGGCGACTGCAGTAAAACATCCCATTTGAGCGTTTCCAAATATTTTTTTACGACTTTTGCGACATGAGCGTTGTCATGAAGAAAAATAACTTTATCATGTCTTTGCTCATATTCCAGCCGTTTTTCTCGCAATGCACGGCTCAAACGAATCAATTGTAGCCGATACCGATTGCCCGTAATGGAATCGCCAGGTTTCAGCAGCTCATAGTAAACAACACCCTTTTGATCCCACTAGATACAGAGCATGATCTTCGAATCATGAATGTTCGGCTTTGGTGTTGATGTTGAGGTCGATGGCAACGATTGACCGCTTAGCGTAGTATTTTTTCTTCTTGGAGTTGTCGTAGAATATCCACTTCTCATCTCCAGTCATAATCCGATGCGAAAAACCTTTTCTTTGTTGTCTTTGAATCAGCTGTTCGCAAGTGAAAAATTGCCTTTCAACGTTTCTCGGTTTCATAAGGCCCAATTTCCTTGTTTTTGAATTATTCCCATGGCTCTCAATCATGCAGAAATGGTTTGTTGAGTAACTCCCAATGATTCTGCAAGCTCCTCTTGCGTTTGACTCTGATCTTCTTGGAGTAATGCCTCTAATTCTTTGTCTTCGAATTTTTTTGGCTGTCTAGAGCGAGGCTTGTCTTCAATGTTGAAATCTCCATCCTTGAAACGTCGAAACCATTCCTTACATGATTTATTAGTTAGAGCAGTATCACCATAAACTTCGACAAACATTCGATGGGCTTCAGCTGCACTTTTCTTCCAATTATAGTAGAAAATTAGAACCTCCCGCAAATGCTGCTTGGTTAACACAAAATTCGACATTTCAAACACAGTAAAAATCAAGGTTTTTATATGAAACTCAAAGCGATATAAACTGAATATTATTAGCAGATGTCTAACCTCTCTGAAAACGCCAAAATCAGCTGTCACTATGAACTATTCACAATAGCTGGAGCCATCTTTTGGACCGAACTAATTTGTATTCCTAATATAACATCAATATTATTCAAAAATCAGTTCCATATATTTTAATAGTACATTAGATTATCTGAAGGTATTGTGCGAATAATAAATATAACAAATATGTAAAAAGAAGATCTTGCTTCCATCATAGGCTTATGTATTCTTTCAACGTGTACTCTCGCTTTGATTCCTTATGTTTGAATACTCTAATAGACTTTAACATTGATAAGTCATTAATAATAATAAGATTGGTCGGACATAAAATTTCAAATGATTTTTTTCAATTTTCCTTGCCGATAAGGAAATGGAACTTGATATTGGACGATAGATTTCATACACTAAATAAATTTATCGGTTTCAGAGGTTCCATCTTTTGGGCAGAAACCTCCCCCTCCTCCCCTATACTATGGGCATTCTTTCTGCTTTAAAAACAAATTCTCTATTTTAAAAACAAAAAATATATGAAAAAGTAATTGATATAATACAACCCAACTAATACAAAATTAAATGAAATATATTGAGAAGCGTTACGAGTCAAAAATAATAGATTTAATTTATTCAATGTACACTAACAAAAGATAATAAATTTAAAGTAGCGCTATATGAAAGTTGTCGACGGCGTTTTGACTCCGATTGGGTCATTTTCAATGTTAAACATATAAAACTAATAACTATAAATCAGAATATTAAAACGGTATAAATTAAAAACCAATAAAAAAAGAAAAATACAGGCTTCAATTCTATGAAAAAATGATGGCAATAATTCTCCAGATAAAAGTAGCGTTGACTAGATCCAAAAAAATCATTTATGCTTGAAAAATATCGTAGTGTGCAAACAGTAGGTGCGATTTGTCGTTAATGTCGCCATTACAATCAGTTTTTTTAAGTAATCACAATAGATAAAATCGATGTGATAATGAATCTGTTATTTTTCGAATAAATAATCAGCATCTAAGTAAAAGTAAGGGTAGGTAATACAATGTGTGAAAATATATAGAAAGCATTTACCTTATTGATGCGCACAATATGATTTATAAATTAAAGTCTGTCACAATATAATTTATAAATTATAAAATTTCTAAAAACCTTAAAGCAATATTTTGAGCAGTGTCATTACGATCAGATTGAAATATGAAAAGTTAATATGAAAAGATCTTTTAGGTAAGAAGGAAATCATTAGGTAAGGAGAAATATTTATTACTTTACAGTTTTAATAAAATCATTTATTATTGTTTATACATGCTGCCTGAAAGAAGCATTATTGTTCCTACATATATCGATTATTGCGAAGAATATTATTAAGATTTCGGTGGTCTTATGGTTTTAGGACACTTGTACGGAATACAAGAGATCTGGGTTCAAATCCCGGCACAGGTAATATTTTTCGCAATAAATTTATTTAAAATTTTTCAGCACATTAACATCTTTCTAATATGATACCGGAATGAACATCAAAATTATTATTAAAATTTGCTTGTTGATTTATTTTGTGATATCATTCCAGTAGTTTAATTAGTTTTGTAAGTCCCGAAAACCAATTCAGCGCGCAGTTTGAATAGCTACGAATATGGTATATATGCATGTACGGTATATACATATATATATATATATATATATATATATATAGTATATATATATAGTATATATATATATATATATATATATATATATATATAAAACACATTGAATTATTTAAGCATTAAAGATCTAGCTTCGACCTATTAAAGGCTTGAACATTTTTACTTAGTATTTATAAAATTATATATAATTTTATATAATTATATAAGAAATATTTTTTTCTTGGCCATGTAAAATCCATCTTATATCAGAACTAAGTGCTTTTTATATGTTAATTTTGTGCTTTATTTTCGAATTTTGTGAGGAGGATTTTAGAAGAGGTTAGGAAGAAATTGTTATTAAATAAATAAGAATAGACTGTACGTCAAATTAGCACTCCCATTTTTAATTGCGATTTTCTGCACTCATTTAAGTACATAAATCAAGAATCAGAGAAATATAAAATTTTAGTAAGAAGTACTTAATTTTGTATATCATTTTTTTATAATAGAAATGTTACTTAGTTTTATACAGGTTTCACAAGCGTGCTGCTACATACTATGATGACATTTGAATGAAATAAAAAAATTAACTTCATGAATAAAGTCCATAAAATTTTTATAAATGGAATGACCAGCAAAAAACCTCAAGTTAAGTAGTTGTTGAGCATCATTTTGCAAGTTGTACATGAAATCTAAGAGACAATTACATAGTTTAAAGGCGCAATGATGTTCGGAGAAACAAAGAAACAAACGTGGTTACATGAAATTTTATTAATAAGAGTGTTACCATTATAAAGGTTTGACAATCATATCCACTACACATCAAGATATTTGGATGAAATAAAAAATTGATTTTATAAAGTCTAAAATTAAAAATTAATTTTGATTAATTGAATAGCTAACAAAAATTCTCGAGTTAAATGATTGTTTAGCAAATTATATAAGAAATCTGAAAGACAACTACGCAGACAATGACACTACAAAGACAATGTGTTGTCAAAAAAAACAAAGAAATATTTGCGGATACATATAACGAATGAATATAGCGAATAGCTGACAGCGATCCAATTAGATAATACTGTGAGAGTCAAGCCATCGTGACTGCCATCAAGCCGCGAACGGCCGTAACGTATTATGAGATTTACTTGCATGCTTTATATCGTGCGAGATAATGCAAACTGAGCTGAGCAGTACTATTCTGGTATTGCAAACATTTGCGAGCGAGCGGGAGTGCAAACTCTATTCGCCGGGCACGGAATATGGCATACGACGAATTTTTCACTTTGAATTCCACTTCGTTCTTTTTTTCAGTTTTGTCTTTGGGGTTATAACCTGGCCACTTCACAATGAGAAGCACAAGTGAGAGAAAACCAAGAAAGCGCAAACTAAACGAGAGCTCGTCGCGCATATCGCTGCAATATAACGCCTCGTGCGAGGTTCTCAGGAGAAAAAAAAGGAAAGATAACGCGCGTGAAAATGAGAATGGCCAGAAAGATCTTTTTCTCTTTCTCTCTTTGTGTCTCCTCTTCGCCCCTTATTATCAGGAAGTTTAGTGGTTGGTCTATCCGCAAATAATTTGAACGATTCTTAAATTATTTTGGAATCTTGCAATTATATATTTTTTTTTAATTTGTAGAGCATTCTCATAAAATGTTCGATGCATAAAGAAAATTTTTGTCAATCGACAGAAAAATAAAATACGCGCTGAGATATTAATGAGTACTCCATTTTCACAAGACATACCGTTTTTAATAATTAAATTTTGTCTATACTTTCTTTAGGAAAATAAAAGTTATAATTAATTAATACTTTTTTCACTTAAAATCACGAACGAGAAGAAGATATTCTAAGTTCTAAAATATTCTTTTAGAAACAATTCATTAACACAAAAATTGTGATAATAAAATCCCAGATTAAACTTTCCTCTCTTTCCCTTCAAAAAAAGTCCTGGGTATGTTATAGTTCGACCACGTATATTGTAGGACTTCTAAACTTGTTTTCCTTAGGCTTTTGGAAAGTTTTATTTTCGTCGCTTGGTTTTCCTTGCATTTCGTCGAACGACATGATGGCGGGATGCATGCGATGCAGCGGTGGCACGCATCGTTATGTAAGAGAGCTCATTTTTCTCTCTCTCTCTCTCTCTCTCTCTCTCATTTTCTCTCTATTTTTCTCTTTTTCTACCACAAAATCCACAAAACGCGGGAATTGAATATCGGAATCGAGCATTCTATTGAAGGCGCGAGAGCTTATAGCTACACCTGGCCGTGGAAAAGCCATTGATATGGTATTTCGGCGACGGCGGGGATACGGAATGGGGGAATGTGGTCTATGATAAGCAAAGAGACGGATAAAAACGGAAATCTGTTTCCGATATGCGCGCGGCTGGCATTAAAATGCAATCTCATCGCCAGTTAACTTTTTTACATTCTAACCCACAGCGCCGACCCTTTCTTTCCGCCATTCTCCCCAATCATTTTCCAAGGGTCTCCACGATTCTTCCTACTTCCTCTTTTCTGTACGGGCGCGGTAGTTTTATCCAATGGCGTACTCTTACCCAGGATTAGCTGTCAATCTGTCACCACCGGGAGAGAAAAAAACTTTTCTCGCTTTTTTTTTGCAGATGCGTGAGAGCACGTAAGAAATCGACATTGGAAAAGCAGTCTGCCGATATCTGTCCTGAATTACCGATGCAATGCGCTTTGTTGTGTTAAAAGAGGTATCAGACACACACATACGCGCACGCACGCACGCACGCACGCATGTTACATTTTTTTATTTCAGTGTGCTTATAAATGTAAACAAAAACATAATTGCAATTTACGCAAGTTGCGCAAATAGTGCCGGCAATTAAAATTGTGCGAATGATTTTTCTAAATGATTATCATCAAATGCGAATATAAATTCACCGCATAATTCGCACGCGAGACTCGACTGTGCGTCATACAGGCTCGTGTATCCCGGGCAAGATCAGGGTGCAAACTTTAAACAATTATATAGCCCAACCATTGAAACGCTCCATAATTTCAAAAGCAATTAACATGGCTCGATTAGGCCCGGGCGCGCCCATAAAAATGCGATACTTGGTCTGTGCCGCCCTTAAGTGCGCATCCCGTATTTCGCGAATGTGCGAGAAACATTCGTGGAGATACACCGGAATTTCATACCATAAAAATAGCCTTTCCATGTCTTCATGATGTTCCCCCTCCTATATGTTCCTCCATCGCGGATGTGGGGATGAAGTTAAAGAGATATTAAGAGAGAACGGGACGAAGGAAAGTTTAAAAATAAAATAGTGTAATTTTTTAGTGGCGAAGAAAAAAGAAAGGTATGTAGAACTTACAAGAGAAAAGGGAGATAAACGTTTTTATCTTTGACGCGAGAATATATTTTGTCTGCAGTATGTAATGGAAAATTTCCAGTATTCAAAAATTAAGAGACTTCCTTCCTCGGTCGATAAACGCGTAAATGACATCGTGGCGCGAAGAGAGCATCGCTATTTTTTTCTTCTCTCTTTTGCCTTCTCGTTTGCCCTCGTCAGAGATCCGACACTTTGCTTGCTGAGCAATTTCCAGCATTACTAACAATTTACATCAATTCTGCGGGGCTAACATGAAGCGTTCGCCCTACGGTATATGGTTTTAATCGGTGCTCGCTTGAGTCTGTTTATTTATTGGATGGCATATAACTGAGCGGCGACGACAAAACGACCATCAGGTCGATCGGCAGGGAGGAGAAACGACTGGGGAATAACGTCGCCCCTTTTTTTTCCGGTCTACACGCATTTACCCCCGGGACGCTTCGATGAACACACCGGCCGCGTTTATACCCGCGGTTGTCCGCGTCTACCAATAGTTTAACAGATTCATGGCCACATTTGCAATGCATCGAAAAACGACGGTGCAGCGTTTGTTCAATTCGAGCTGCGTGTTTGGCCCAACCAGATATTGAATTCTATGCGGTCGTTTGGCCGCGTCGCGCCGTGTCGAGATGCCATCGGATCGCCGCAGTGTGACGCGGCGCGGTACAAGAACGAGAGCGAAACGAAGCAAAGCTTGCATGGCCCCCGATTTAACTTTTAAAACGTTAAGCGTTACCGTTGCTGTACTTCTGTTTACGCCCTCGCTTCTTTCACGCGACATAACGAACCGTTATTTAGTTATTTCGGCGTGAGGAAAATCGACGCGTATCCGGGAGTACAAGTTCCGATTGTTATGTACATATTCGACGAATGAAAAATACACAAGCGTCGCGAACGTGTTTACGCGTTTTACATCATTTCCGCCTGAAAGTGACGTTTTCTTTCTCTACTTATTTCAATTTTCCGAAGACGCGCGTTCATTCAGTTTGCAGCAATAACAATAACGACTAGTAAATACATTCGTGAAATTGAAAATTAAATGTTTTAATTATTAATTGCGTCAAAGCAAGTGTGTTATTTACTAACGCAAATTATTTACTTGAATTAACAACATTCATTAATTTTTTTGTAATATTTACTTTTTTAGGAACTGTTTAGATGTGCGAGTAAAAGCTTCTGATTCTACGCTATTTCCGCTAATGTTTTGTAAATAAAAATATTTAATAGTGAAATTAACAAACAGAAATCGAATAGTTTAAATATTGCTGTAATGAACTGGAAGCTAAGGGTTGCCCTCGAAAATATATAATTTCTCGCTTTAATATATTCGTACTTGACAAGAAATGAATGAAGCATTTTAACTAGAATCGACTAATTCTGTATATATTCACTTTGTGCATCCAATCAGCCGAGACCTATACTTCATTCGTTTTCTACTCTTCAAAGCTCTCGACTAACAGCGACTCAATACCGACAATTTGTCTCTAGTATTAAAGCTGTCCTTCCAATATTAACAACAAAAGAATCGATCTTTGAATAACTTGAACTTGAGATAAAGAATCTCATAATTGTTTCGAGTTCTCATACAAATAACATTTTTAAACGTATACAGAAAAAATGATTTTACTGAAATATTTAAAAATTTATAGATATAATATTCCAATTTGAAAATAATTTTGTTAGACCATGAAAATAAGTACATACACACAGGAAGCTGAATCTTACTAAGAATGTCAAAATTTTGTGAAACACTCGTTATACAGGGTCCAGCAAAATGATCTCCCACATTTTGCACCGCTACTGTCCCCGAACCACTGAAGAGAGGGGGAGTTTAGCGTAGTCGGTTGGTAGCTCGCGCCTTGCCATTTCAGTTGTCGTCGTGAATTGGACGGGCGAGCATCGTGCCTTCGTTATCGAAACATTTATGAAAAGTAACGAATCTGTGATTACGACGCAAAGAACTTTTCGTACTCACTTCGCGCTTGGTAGACATGCTCCAGTTCCAGATCGCAAAACAATACTGTTGTGGGTTTCAAATTTTAGAGCTACAGGTTCAGCTTTAAAAAGAAAATCAACTGGTAGACCCAGAAGTGTTCGGACACCTGAAAATGTTGCAGCTGTAAGAGAAGCAGTTGAACGATCTCCTAGCCGTATATCGAAAAAAATGGTCGCCACTTGGACTCTGTAATTTTCAAAACTCAATAAAAACAAATGGCATAGCATAAATTTTCAGTTAATAAAAATAAAATCTAAATAGCATTTACAATGGCGTTTTTATTAAAGATTAAAATGTGGGAGATCATTTTGCCGGACCCTGTACATATTGCGCATATTTGCATATTTTGTGTGTATTTATATTTTTTGGTATATTTTCATATATTTCAAACAATTTTATATATTTTATATTGTAAACAATGTTTCTTTATTATCAGTATATTCGACATTGGACACATTTGCTGCATAAGACACATTTGCTGCTTTTGACATAAAATGTTCTTTTGACGTAAAATTTTCTGTATACAAGATTATTTTCTCAAATAAACGTAAAAACCGTTCATTAGATGGAAATGGGCCATTCATTAGATGGATTTTTGGCATAAAACATGCAACAAAAGTTATATATGTAATCTTACGCTTTTGGAATTTCTAAATGTGCTTTTATCCATCTAAACTTAAATTGGAAAGCGATCAAAATTTGCGTTAAACAAGTCGTTTTTATCGACCGCACAGTGGCAGTGGCTGACAGTGGTAGATACTTGTTAGATCTAGAATTTCTGAAATATTTTATTTTCAAGTATTTCTTTAATTTTCAATGAAAAAAGTAAAACTATAATACAAATAACTGAAACAAAATTGTCACATAACCGAATTACTATGTATTAAAAATAACTCTTTTAATATAATATTAGATCATTTCCCCATGGGTTTAAATGAATAAAAGTCCTATTATCGTATCCAAAACATATAAAATTACATATACAGAAGAGCAAAAGTTTCGAAATGGATATTTCGGAAAGTATGCATTTTTTAGAAAAATATTTCAAACAAAAGATATAAAAAATCTATTTAATGATATTATCAGTTTGACTTTAGTGGCATCGCCAAAGTAAAGGTCACATTGATTTTTTTAACTGGAAACCTTTATTCTTCATTCATATATTTTTGTAGCTTATCTCGAGAGTTTTTCAACAGTATAATAAAATATTTTTTTCATTAAGTACCTCTTTAGTTATAGGCCTTGAAAAATTCCTAAAAATACATTTATTCAGTTTCAGAGATAAATAGAGTAAATCCGGTATATATGCCGCACTTATCAAAAATTTAATTTATTAAGTATTATTTATTATGTTTAAAGTAAATGAATTATTATATATCAGTAAAAACTTTATATTGTCTACTATTATGAAAAAATATTGGAAATCCGAAATATTTATATTTTGTATTAAACAATGAACTTTTTTAAACTCTTATATTTTTGCTATATATTCCATAGAGGTGGGATATATGGCTACTTATAGAGGGAAGAGGGATATGTATGGCTCACAAAACATTTACAAATAATGCATATAAATAAGTCATAAAATGATACAATAACTTATAAAATGCATTTATAAAGTTTTATTAAGGAATAAGAAAATAATAAATATATATATAAATATATATATAATAAATAATAATTACAATCTTCCCACATGTATTACATGTGTTACAAGTGTTATGATACAAGGTATATATTTCATGTAATGTGTTTATTGCATTTAGTGCACTGAATTCAATTTGTCCACTTTGTATACTTCGGACATAAATTTCGCCTGCTAAAAATGCTGTATATTCCAAACAGATGGGATATACAAGACAACAAAGAATATAAGAGCAAAGTACTTGTATTTTGTTATACAATATTTACTAGCTTTACTATTCCTCTACACTCGTATGTATCACGAAATAACTACTAAATCTTTTGCACGTCCTACAGTAATCATTTTATGTAGATTATAATTTATGATGGCGCTACTCAACACAATGACAAATCGATTCAACTTACAATAATTTAATTAATATTAACAGTAAGAAATTGAAATCATAACACTAATATAACAATACTAATATAACATAAAAGCATGTAACAAAGTAGTTGCCTAAAAATTATTCCCACTCCTTTTATTTTTTCTGACTTCTGCGCCCTAAATTCCAGCGCGGCATATTTGCCGGAGTTACTTTAACATATACAAGCGATTTACCTCTATTTTCAATTTACTAATTGATCAGTCAACGTTCTAGTGGTTAGAAATGATTTAATTCGATTTCTCATATTATTCTGCAAAAAAACATCTATATACATTTCTTTTTTATAGGGTTATTGAATAGTTATGAACAATTTTTTATTTAAAGAATCAAAACTACAAATAAAAATTCCGAAAAAATTTTGTAAGCTTAATTGAATCAAAATAAACATTTTTTGTCTCTTAGACTTTTTTGATAATCAATAGCTTTTAAGATAAAAAATGTCTAAATTTGAAAAACGACTATCTTTATAATCATTTTCTCACGAACTAATCCAATCAGCATAAATAAAAAACGAAAATATCTTATACTATACGAGAATTTTATTTTATTTTGATCAATATAGTGTTATTGACAGTAAAAATTTTATTATAATGAAGGCTCTGAAGGTGTGTTCGCGGCACGCCTTTCTATGGTAGAAGTCTCGTTGCTCTATAATATGTTCTTGTTTGGTTTCGAAATTGAAATGTTTGATTTGTAGATTCTAATAAATGCATAAATGAAAATGATAATAAAAGTGATCTCATATACATATATGCAATACATATATGCTGTTGCAGCCGCGGTTTCGGGATCGTAAGGTTCTCAATAATATTAGACACTTCTTCTTATTTTTACACGAACACGCTACTTTATTATAAAACAGTGAGAGCATACGACTCGGATTAAACGTAGTAACAATGGCAGTAAAAAGAGGCGAACGGCTATAATGGCGGGAAATATATAATGGCGGGCACTCTCTCTGCTCGCGATCCGATCTCATCTTCTTCCGTTCACACGCGGCTACTTCCGGCATCTTCCTCAAAGTCACTCCTCGGCCGGTAACACGCGTCTCGCCCTCTATGTCAACGGTACTGAGGGCGCGTTTCCAACATCTCTCCCACCTTGAGTTGTGACTTCTTGGTAGGAGCAACTCAACCTATCTAAAAAAAAAATGAAAACGAAAATAAAATGACAAACATTTTCTAATATTTGAACCGATCCGGTTTCTTGATGATACGACCCCTTCGGGTCTTTAAGCTAGTTTCTTCCAACGATTTCGGTTCCTCTTTAGGGACAGCTACAGACTCTTCGAGGGTATTAGCTGCTTTTCCCTTAGTAGTCTCTGACGTCGTAGTGGTAGACTCGATAAAGTTATCAGCTTCAGGACTGGAGTGTTCAACTTCCAAGGGAATTAGTTTTTGAATGGGTCGAACCAGTTCACCTTTGCTCGTTTTCAGTTTTATCACCCGCACGTAACCATCTTTTCCGGGATAGACTTCTCTAATAACGGCGAGCGGCCAGTCTAATCGCTTTTGTAAATTGTTTTCAATAAGCACGACGTCCCCGACAGCCACGGACGCGGAACTATTGCTGGGTTTAGTTCGTCTAGATAACTGGCCCAAGTACTGTATACGGAAACGTTTTCTGAACTCTTCTTTTAATCTTTGACGATAGCGTATCCTCTTTGCAAAGTGGGACTTGTAAACTTGATCCAAGTCAGGAACGCCATTTTCTCGAATGTCACTGATGAACATTGCTGGAGTCAGCGCTGTGATTTCAGTATTTTCCTCTGTCAAGTAGGTAAGGGGTCTTGAATTCATAGTAGCCTCGCAATCGCATAAAATTGTGTTCATTTCTTCGTAGCTCAACGAAGTTTTTTTTAATGTCCTCTTCAATAGATCCTTAAGGATGCGGATAAGTCGCTCCCACCATCCTCCCCACCAGGCAGTTGAAGGTGGATTAAAATGCATGTTATCTCATTGAGTGCACAATATTGGGAAACTTTCCGCCAATTAATCTTCTGTAGTAGATTCCTGGCCCCTACAAAATTTTTCCCATTGTCGCTATATACTACAGTAGGTCTTCCTCGACGTGCAATAAATCTTCTGAAGGCCTCCAGAAATTCCTCTGTTGATAGAGATGTAATCAACTCCAAGTGGACTGCACGGTAGACTGCACAAGTAAACAAACAGATATATGCCTTTTGTCCACCGCTCAAAAAGAGTGGTCCAGCGTAATCGATACCTATCACTTCAAACGCTGCGGCATCTCTCACTCTGTCTTCAGGTAACAATCCAGGTGGTGCTTTCATTGTCTTCGATGCATACCGACGACAAACGACGCATTTTCTTATAACTGAGCGTACCGTACGACGACATTGCAGGACCCCAAACTTTTCGCGTAAACTATTCATCACAATGTCAATACCAGCATGATTAAGTTTCAGATGAATATGAAAGATGATCTTCAACGTCAATAAATGAGCTGAGTCCAACACCACGGGACATCTGAAAGAAAAAGTGTCTTGACGATTGGAGATCATTGTCTTTGTGCGTATTAGTCCATTCTCCTCGAAAACATTTAAGCTTCGTAATCGTGAATCGTTACTTCCCAGGAATGATTCTTTCTGTGCCAGTCTACAGAGACGCAATTCTGCTTTAGTAATTTCTTTGGCAGTTAACTCTTGAGTTTTGTTTACTTGAATTCTTCGACAATTATTCACAAATCTTAATATCCACGCGATAGTACACAGAATTTTGGAATACATCGAAAATCTCTGCAAATACCAGGGGACTGTCTCTTCACTCGCTTGTTCTACAGAGGTTAGCATAGCGATTTCTTCAATAGTAGTCTCAGGGAATATTCTCTCTTTGCATCATCCGGGAGTCTTGCGTAACTCTAAGTTAACTATGTTCTCGTCAATTTCTCCCTCCTCCTTGGGCCACTCTTCGGGAGGTAGTTTCAACCACTCCGGTCCCTCCCACCATTTCAGTTCAAGGAATTTCTTAGCATCACAACCTCGTGAGGGTAAATCTGCTGGGTTCATCACTCCGGGGACATATCTCCAAGATTTAATATCCGTAAGGCTCCTTATTTCCAGAACACGATTCCATACAAAGACTGCCCATTGTCTTGTTTGTCGAATCCATGTTAGAATGGTCATCGAGTCGCTCCAGAAATAGGTCTTGATATCTTGATAATCCATATCCTTTATGAAAGATCGCATCATCCTAGCTCCAATGGAGGCTGCTAGTAATTCAAGGCGAGGTATGATCTTCTTCTCTTTGGGTGCTACTCTAGATTTCGCTTCTACGAGATGTATCTCGACTCCTGTGCTTGACTCAACTCGTACGAAGATTGCCGCCGCGTATGCGTCTTTACTGGCGTCGACAAAAACATGAAAGGACAGTGAGTCGGGACCCCTCTCCTCTCCAAAAATCCATCGTGGAAACTTCAATATGCGTAGAAGACCCAGTTGTTGAACCCATTTAAGAAATTCATGTTTAATGTCGTCGTTTATTTCCGTGTCCCAATCCACGTTTTTATTCCACAGATCTTGCAATAGTAATTTTGGTTTTAACAATACGGGACAGACGAATCCGAGAGGGTCATAAACTTTCTGTACTTGTGACAAAATGACTCTCTTCGTGTATTTTCTCCGTGATCGTCGGTGCAGGAAATTCCGGTAACATTAAAATATCCCTCTTGGTGTCCCATATAAGTCCAAGCACCGTTGATTGACTCTCAGAGTCCTTGCCAGTGTATTTCCAATCTCTTAAATCAAATTTGGCTTGAGTCAAAAGGGAACAGGCTTCTCTCCTGAAAACTTCAAAATCAGAATAAGAATTGACACTAGTAACACAGTCATCGACATAAAAGGATTTTGCCAGTTTCTCATAAACTGCTTTGTTATATGGCAAAATGGTAGGGTTTAAGGCTCTATTAATATGCAATTCAATCGCCGCCCCTAAAAGGAATGGGCTGCTTGTCAATCCGAAAACAACTCGACGATGTCGATAAATCTCTATTTCTCCGTTAACGTTCCACCACAGGAATCTCAAAACATCTCTACCGACGGAGAGACGCTGATTTGTAAGAAGGCTTTCGCGATATCAGCTGTTACTCCTATCTTTCTCTCTCGAAATCGATGTAGCAATGTTGGAATAAACTCTATAAGATTGGGTCCAGTCTCCAAGCATTGGTTAAGCGAAGGCGATTCCTTGACTTTTGCTGACGCATCGAAAACAGGGCGTATCTTCGTAATTCCTTCTTTCTTGACTACAGGTCTGTGTGGAAGATAGTAGCTCTCTTAGTCGACTTCAAGTACAGGTACCCTTTCAATAATCGCTTCTTCGAGCCAATTATCAAAGACAGCCTGGTAGTCGTCGAATAAATCTTCTTGTCGCAACCTCTTTGTAACGCCTTTTAGTCTCTTTTCGGCTACGTCTCGATTATCTCGTAGAGATGGATGATTCTCTTTCCACGGCAGAAGAACTTCGTATCGACCTTCGTTGTCGATTTTCGTTGTCTCTTGAAATGAGGTCTTTATTTCAGCTTGACGTGCCTCTTTAGTAACACTCTCAATAGGATCCGTGATGCCCAAGACATCGAGTCTCCATAAATCTGATATGTTGGCTTCTTGAGTGAACATCGACATAATCGTCAACGTAGTATCGGTGCCACTGTCATCGTCTATGTTCCTACCCAAGATTGTCCATCCAGCTTAGTTTCTAAAGCTGTTATTCCTTGATTTATCTGTAGGACTTTCCCTGTGAATATTTTGCCAGCAACATCAGCTCCAATCAATAGTGAAATGGATTCTTGACGTTCACCGGTGTCGCTCAAGCGTATGTTTTTTTTCTCAAGTATATCCATCCAAGTATCATCGATATTACAAGGGGCGTCCTGGCAGATAATGTTTTGTTGCAAAGCTACGAAGTCGCATTTATATGTTCCATCTAAGTTGCCGATGTAGATCCGATAAGTTTTGTGTCTCTGAGGTTTGGTTTTAGTTCCTTCAAACAACAAGTGTATCATCGTCTGTTCGCTCTCAGTCTCGTATCCAAGCTCTCTGGCTACTTTTTCCAAAACATAAGATCTATGCGAGCCAGTATCTATGACGGCACGAACATTCACCAAGCCTTTTGGACCTCGCATCTTGACTTTTAGTGTAGGCAGAAACATTTTTGTATTCGAAGAGACATTAGCGAGACAACTGTTTCCCTCGTGAAAAGCTGGTTCTTTCGGTTTCTTTTCATCCGCTTGCTTGGTCTCATCCTTGCTCGACAGGTTTCTACACATCAGCAGGCAATGTCCTTTGCTGCACCAAGGGCATTTTATTTTGTTACGGTGCATCTTTTATAGTTGTGCTCTACTTTTAGACAATTGAAACAGCCCTGCTTGTCTTTTACAGCTTGGATTCTCTTTTCTAAGTCCATACTTCTGGCCGTTTCACAACTCAAGCTGTCATGATTAGCTCCACAAAATATACATTGCTGTGGCTTTGCTTCTTTCGCCGATAATAAGCTAGACGCTGTCGCTATCTCTGGATCTCGTTCACTCTTTGATTTCCTTTTATTTTTGTCCTTTGTCATCTGGAAATCGTTGCTCTCGAAGCATGCATTTGAATACGTTCCTCGCTCTCGACTTCTCTTCCTAGAAAAGTCATTAGACTAGTAAGACGATCTTTTGCAGTAATAATTACAACAGTAACAGACGCGTCAGAATGAGGAATTAATTGAATCCTTGTTCGTTGCCATGTACGTAAAGTCTCTTCAGGCAGTGAGGATTCTACTAAAGGAAGCAACATTGCTGCGCACATTTCTGTTGTCACGCCTAAAGTTTCAAGTGCTCGTATATGTGTCTCTAATTTATCATAAGTGATTGCGAGTGACATGTTTTTATTCTTACTTAAGACTAACTTTAAAAGTTCGCGTACATAATATTCAATTGTGCGAGAGCGCACCGCGCGGAAAAATTCGAGTGATAAAACGGCACAAGGTTGATATGATAAGCGACAGTAAAGAGAACTCCGTTTCTTTGTAATTTAACAAAAAAATTTTCTTTAATATGCTCAGTTACAAAGTCAAAAAATATAATTAATTAAATATTAGATTAACAGAATATTAAATGCGGTCACCTTTTCCAAATGATATTTTGGAATCGCGGTAATGGAAAATCTCGGCGATTTTCTCGGCACTTCTCGAAAGATTCGTTTTATAGCGGTTTTCACTAAGCGGTTAGCACGGCGATTTTACGAAGCGATATAGTAGCGAGATTATGACTCTAAAAACTCTAAGAACTTTTAGACTCTAAGAAGGAGGCCGGCGAGATCAAAGCATTTATTGTTTTCGGCCTGGGCTTTCTTCTTGGAAAAAATCCAATAAAATTTTGCCACAATCGTAATTATTACGTGGCATTAGGTGTACAAAATTGATTGGCGCTTTGGATTCTTCTCTAACGACGTTCAACGTAACAGTCATGCGCGACAGAAAATCCGTGCGTGGGATTGGTGACAGCGCGTGACGTATTCGTCGGAGCGCGGCGCTCGCGTGCGCGAATTGAATCGTTCTAGAACTTTCGATTGTCCGTTGCCGGTAACGACAACTTGTTTGCGTGTAATGACTTGTTTTTAAAAAGAACAAAGAACGCCAAATCGCTGATTTTTTATCGAGGATTTATAATAGATCATGCTCGAGATGAAATCATGAGCTCACTTTATGCGTGCGTTCAATGACAATTACTGTCGGTCGACTGAAAGAATTCTTGCTTTTCTTTTCGAATTACCGATCTCAAACACAATCAATAAGTCTTTTTTGCCGAATCGAGACTCGAGGCTGTGTATGGCTTTCTCATAATTACCGGCCGTTAGTGGAAAACTATTCACTACTTCAAACGCGCGCGAATCTTTTACCATAGACTGTACCAAATATTGGAATTTATCTTTCCTCGACAGCGTCGCGTCTTCATGAATTTTTTTAAAAGTACTCCAAAACGGAAGCCAATCTTTGATATCACTGCCAAACTTTCTCAATTCAATTTTCGGCAATTTCAATGCGCGTATACTTTCCTGTGTTGTCGTGGTAGTCCGTTGCGGAGTCGGTGTCGGTGTTTCGAGTTCATTCTTCCGCTCTAAAAGACAGGTTAGCCCGACCTTTGCTTGATGGTTGGCTTGCTGGTTGATTTCGTGGCATACTCATCTGCGTGTTGTGCCTCTCTTCCAATGGTTTCTTCAGAGTCTCCAGTTTCGATCATCAAGGTCTGCAGCTTTTGATTTAGCTCATTAAGCTCACTCGTTTTGTCTCGTAGCAACGCGAAGCTGACTTGCAATGAGGTTATGTCCGGCAATTCCTTCGACTGCTCAGTCCGGAAGGAAGTACACTCTCGTAAAGGCGGATCGTGTTATTTTTAGCGTTAACTTTACTTGTTCCATGTCTATGGATTACTTTCTTACGATCTCTGCTTGCTATGAAACGGCTACAACGAAATTTCTCAGTTCTGTCACGGTCGCCAGAATGTTGCAGCCGCGGTTTCGAGATCGTAAGGTTCTCAATAATATTAGACACTTCTTCTTATTTTTACACGAACACGCTACTTTATTATAAAACAGTGAGAGCATACTCGGATTTAACGTAGTAACAATGACAGTAAAAAGAGGCGAACGGCTATAATGGCGGGAAATATATAATGGCGGGCACTCCCTCTGCTCGCGATCCGATCTCATCTTCTTCCGTTCACACGCAGCTACTTCCGGCATCTTCCTCAAAGTCACTCCTCGGCCGGTAACACGCGTCTCGCCCTCTATGTCAACAGTACTGGGGCGCGTTTCCAACATATGCAATAAAAATATTAAAAATTCGTATTTTATTAATGTTTATATCCTAATATAGATATATTTCAATTTAAAAACAAGTGCTGTGCTCAGCTGTGATACCAGTTCAGATTCGGCGTTGAGACCACTCATGCGTCGCAGATGCGCTTTCAGAGCTTCATTATAATGAAGTTTTCACTGTTATTAATAGTGCAAATAAAAAAAATAAAATTCTCGTTATAGATTATAGATTAAGATTGGCCGAATTTTTCGTTTGTTATTCCTATTAATTAATAGATGATTAATGGTAATTATGCAAAATAGGACATTTTCAAATTTCGATATTTTTTGGCTGCAATGTTGGTAATAATCTTTGTTATGATTCAAATAGTAATAATAAGTCAAGAGAAGTCGAAAAACAAAAAAAATTTTCATTGGAAATGTTACATATAGTAGCACATAGAGACCACTTCTATTATAATACTAGACAGCTAATTTCCTACTTTTCCTGTTGTCAGATAATATGTATTACTCGTGGCACATGCGCATTGTAAAATCGCGCATGCGCAAAACATGTTTATATATTTTCATATATTCGAAGAGTATAATTATATATACACACACAGAATGAACGAAATTAGGCTTAGTCAATGTGTTTTTGCATGAAATGAAAGGATCTGAAATAAATAGTGGTGCACGTGATTTGTAACAGTTCGTGAAAATTAAAAGTTAGATCGCCAATGACATTCTTATATACTTATAAGAACTAATCACAGAGAGGCTGATCACGTGACCTATTGGCATCTCTTTTCTATACATGATGGTTTTCTATTGCGCATTCACTACTCGCAGGCAACACTTTTATATAAGGAAAAGTGGGGAGCCAGCAGTCTAGTGTTATGACAGAAGTCTGATAGAGACGCATGACTTTCCACGCGAAGCGACTTCCATTCCATCTCTCCCCCCCCCCCCTGCTTGGGAGCGCACGACTTCTACGCGAAGAAATTCGAATGGAAGTCATGCGCCCCTAAGAGATAAGGTAGAATAAACAATTAAAAAAAATAAGTAGACCATATATTTTTCGACTTCCCCTGATTTATTATTACTATTTGAGTCAAAGATTATTATCAATATTGCAGCCGAAAAATTTATTGTTTTTCGATTTCCCTCGATTTATTATCACTATTTGAGTCATAACAAGGATTCGAAAAAGGTTTTGTTCTGCATACTTACGTGATTAATTTGTGAGAAAAAAATCATAGTTATTTTTTAAATTTAGACATTTTTTTATCTTAAAAACTATTGACTTTATCAAAAAAGTCTAAGAGACAAAAAATGTTCATTTTGATCCAATTAAGCTTATAAAATTTTTTAAGAATTTTTATTTAAAGTTTAGATTTTTTAAACAAAAAATTGTTCATAACTATTCAACGACCATATAAAAAAATAAATAGTGTATGTATTATACTAAGATGTTTATTTGGTTTATTCGCAAATGTAAAAAAAATCGAATTAAATCATTTCTAGCTTAATATTAATAATGTAATTAAACATTATTAATATAAAGAACAATGTTTTATAACACATAGTTTCATTTACCTTCCAAAGAAAATGTATATTAATACTATATATATTACAGTATAAATATATAAGGTAATTAATCAAAATGTTATTTATTAATTGCTTTTTTTAATAACAAGAATTTGCATAAAAATTCGGCATTTATTAATCACATTACAAAACATTTTTTACTAGATGAAAAGAACGGTTTTATCTAAAAAATTAAGGATTGAAAAATAATTTGAAAATTTAAAAATACAGATCTAAAAATAATTTTGTTGGACTATCAAAATAATTATTTAAGAAACTCAAGCATGACGAGTGCTTAAAATATTGTAAATAAATTTTTTTTAACAATCAGTTTAAACGTCTTATATAATACTTACTTTGATAGTCCAACAAAATAATTTTCTGATCTGTATCTAACCATAAGTAAAAATTTTAAACACTTCTAAACCATTCAAAACCATCCTTTCCGTGTGTTTCAGAAAAATAACGATCAAGCGATAAATAACATTTTTCAAAATTGATACAATATTTTTCATGTACCTAACAATTCATTGGATATTTCGTATTTTTGCATAATCGACTTGCAATATTTCTCATTCTTTGAAATGCACGCGTGAAGAACATTACCTCGCTCGATAACATGATTCCGGAAATTGAATTCCCAAGCAAATACATACCGTGAAAACCTGTAAACGAGAAATCGGAGTTAGAAAGAATCACGTGACTCGGCCTCGTACAAACTGAAACGTTATTGGGGTACCTCGGGCTACAAACCTAACATAATATAACGCCTAGCACTCAGTGAGCTTTTATAGAACGGGCGTGGGTTTTCTCGAAACAGAAAGTTATCCGGAATTACTCTTAAACATATACAACAGCCTGCGTAAAACACACTCGTAAAGGTTACGAGAGAGTACGGAACGAGAAAAATGTTGGAATAGAACTAATCTTCCTTTTCCCTTCGAAATAAAAATTAAGAAATATTACAGCAATTGAAATCCGTCATTTGTTACGACTTATCGATATTCAAATATTTCAACAATTAAACTTCAATTGAAACTTTGAAAAAGCTAAGGCGAATATACTTTTTTCGTCAAATATTTGTACTTCATTAAATTGAAAATTGAAGTAGGTCTCACATTATTGAATTCGTTTATCTTTCTATTTAAAATATCAATAATATGCTCGATTTATCAAGTCACTTCGGAATTTTCATTTTCATCCCTTCGACGGAGAGAATTTACGCGTCAAGTTCACGGTTTCCAATTTAGTCGACAATCACGGAGCATTAATTTTATTTGAGAACTTTTATAATGCTCGTAACGTTCGGAAGAAGATCATCAGAGAGCACGCGTCCCTTTTTTCTATTCGCGAATAACTTTTTGCGGTGTAAGCGAAATGAAAACTTTGACTCTATTGCCAATACGAACGTATAAATTTAGTCGTGTTTACACTAACTATTATTGCGATATTCTCGCGATTTTATGACTGAAAAATTAAATCATACGTATTCAAAACTTTATATCCGTTTTTTCTAGAAAAAGTTTCTCATCAATTATTAATATTTGTTATCTAACAATTCTTCCATCTTTTTCTTGCGATATATGACATTCTCTACATGAGATAGCTTGTTGAAATGATACTAATTAATACTAATTGCTTATAATAAAAAGTGTTATAATATATTGCTTACACGAAAACAATGCGATTTTAATGAAGGATTGGAATAAAAAATTTATAGCGCTATACTTTATCTGTATCATATCATATTAAAACAAAAAATTTTGTTTAATTTGATACAGCAACGTTCAACTTTAAGAATCTGTTTTTTAATTATGATAATTTTTAACGAAATGAATAATAATCAAAATCAAAATGCCCTTTTCATTTAATTCGCTACAACTTAATAACAAAATTTTATGAATAATTTTAAAAAACAATTGTAGGAAAAACTTTAACTTTTACGTTCGAAAATCGAAAATTTTCACAAGTTTTTTTTAGGCGTGACAGGCCCACAAAGTGAAAAGAAAGTTTTCCATTTTATCTAGCTCGTAATTTTCTATGTAAAAATTACGAACTCACAGAACTTAAAAACATACTGTGGTCTTTCGAAAGTAGAGGTTTTTAGCTTTAATAGAGATTTAAAACTCTTTTTTAAATTTAAATTTTGTTTTAACGAAGTTGTAGCTGTCTCAATTTTGAAGTTCGTAGCGCTACAAACTTTTCTTGTTTCTCAACCAAATATAAAAATTTAGATTGACATCTAAAAATAATTTTGTTGAAAATTAAAATAATTATGTAGAAAATTTATAACAAGTAAAGCCTGCAAATAGTTTTGACATTTTAGAAACTAGTTTGAGCGTTCTGTATAATTGAGGTTTGCTTGGTAAGTATCAAAATTATAAAAATACATTTTATTGTATGAATGAGTAATTATATCCCGTTTTATTATATGAATGAGTAATTCTATCATATACTAATATAATTCTATCATATAATTTGGTGTGCTACTTCAAGCGGAGAAAAATGGATGACAAACTCAAAATGTTGTAAGTCTATTTATGCAAACAACATTTTTATTTAGACTTGCAATGTTTTTCAATTTTAAACTTTAACACTATTTTTTAAATTAGGATTATTTAATTAAAATTTTTTATAAAGATTGATTGCTTATATCTTTATTAGAGTAATTTTTCGTAGCATTTTTGAAGTGATAGTTTTTAAAGATTTTTTCTTTCTTTTAAAAAAATTAAGAAATGGTACTTAAAGTATTTTGCTGTGGCATGTCTTAATTATTCTGATAGTTTAACAATTTATTTTTAGATCTGTATTTAATTATAATAAATTTTCAGATACTTCAATCATTCTTTCTTGTGTATTAACTAATTAAAGAAATCGATATTTTTATAGAGTATAAAGTTTAAGTTGTACACGGTATAATACATAAAAGATATGCAATCGATTCAACATGCACATAACAAAAAGGAAGATCGGTTTGGAGAGATTTATTAAGCTCGAATGGAGTCGTAGATTTAAAAATCATGGAAGGTCGGCAAGAAGGACGCAAAATATCTTCGAAAATATTAATTATCAACTGTCTGGAAATATTAAAATCCGCAAAAATTAATATTTTTGAGATTATGTGAAGTGATCAATGGATATTTCAGCATGACAATGCCATAATACATACAACAAAATTAATTAAAGCTTGGCATAAAGAGAAAATAACTTGTTCAAATTGGCCAGCGTAGTCTCCGGATTTAAATGTAATCGAGAATGTTTGAGGATATTTATCTAGATGAGTATACCTAAATAATCGCCAATTCTCGTCGCAAAAAGAACTTATAAATGTTATTGAAGCAGAATGAAAAACTATACCACTTAATTATATTGATAATTTGTATAAGTCATTACCTAATAGGATATTTTCGGTTATAAATAAGAATGGTATGGCAAAATAATTGAACTGTTGGCGAAGCACATACGCTGAGTTACTATCGCGAGAAGGATCCTGCTGTAAAAAAAAAATATTTTCATGACATGTGTGATGATGAATGCTATGAATGTGAACTGTCACTCCGTCTTTATGAATCATAATAGCACGATGCTAAATTATTATAAAATTATAGATATAAAGTAGTGCGGCCAGTGCAAAGAGAATGCGGACTGTGAACGAGTCACGCGCAAGTGCTCCGTGGAAGAGTGCGACGTGATCTAAAGACTGTGAAAAAAAGACATGAAAAATCGAGCAAGTGAAACGCGAACTATTGGAGCAGAGCGGCCAGGTCGCTACTCTAATGGAATGTTTCACATGGTTGCAACGATGCGACGAATGCATCGAACGGCTCGAAGAACTTTGTTGTGCCAAGCTTCCGCGCCTCGCCGTTAGACATAGACAATCCGTGGTGGCGAAGATCACGCGACTCGCGGGTGAAATTGGAACATTCGTGCACATTGGTGGCGAGTACGCGAGTGGCGACGAAAGATCTCTCGTCTGGCAAGAGATCAACGCTGTATTCGAGAACCGTATTCTGACTGGTGTTGTAATCAACTACATCTCGAGTTTTTGGAAGACGCGGGCAATGCTCGAACGAGTGTGAGACGCTGTAGAAATACATAATAGTGTGAAAGTGAATACCGCGTTCAACAATGAGTTTGCGGCGAACGAATGTGCCATCAAGAACATAAACATAAAGAACAATGAGATATATCGATGCATCGATTTGCGCAAATGATACGAACAGAGTGTTGCCTACGTTGACATCACTCGAAAAGTTTCAGGAACGCGATAGCGAATTGATTGTCAACTTGATTGTCAACGTGAACAAACTAAATCCCATGCATGCAGGATGCCACATCGAAGTGTTGCGAGAAATTATGCTGAAGAAAGCGGTAATTAATGTGAAATCCATGGACAATGCTTCGCGTGGTCGGTAGTCGTTTCTATATCTCGCAGAAAAAAATGTGACTCGTAATTCATCGTATCCACATTATACTGTTATAGTGTTAAATCTTGCGGCATCGAGTTTCCAATGACTTTACAAGTCATTCCAAAATTCGAACGTTTGAACATGGTGTACGACATCGAGAATAAACAAGTCCTTCCTCTTGCCTCACTTGTGACAAGAAGGAGAAGCACATCAACATGCTGTATTTGCAAGATGGTGTCGCTCTCTTTATGTGAATCAAGAATCCCGTCTTGTGAGATCGCAAATTACTAGAGACAAGAAAAAGAAATTTTTCTGTAATCGTTAAGTACACATGAAAAAAATATAATTTTCTCGAAATAATAATAATAGTAATAATTTCTGTTTTTCAGATGTCTTCATTACTTCAGTACGAATGAAAAATTACAGTCACACGTGGCAAAATGAACGACTGCGCTATCCGACTGCCGAGCGAGGACGACAAATGGTTCGAGTTTGCAATAAATCAAACCACTGCAATAAAGAACAAGTGCCGTTCATCGTCTATGCCGATCTGGAGTGCGTTCTACGTAAAATGGAACTCAACAAGGAAGACGCATGTCAACAGCATGAGATATTCAATATAGGATATTACATGCGATGTTCATATGATGATGCGTTATCATCATATCATTTCCGTCGCGATAAAGACTGTCTAGCGTGGTTCGCACGATAACTCCAAGACTTAGCGTATTGAAAAATCGTATTCACTAACGTGCCCATGGTAGCGTTGTCGAAAGAACAATGGAAGATATACCATAGTGCGACGCCTTGTCACATCTGCGAGAAATCGTTTGCGCCAGACGACACGCGGGTACGCGATCATTGTTATCTCACCAGTAGATATCGCGATCCAGTATGCAAACTACAATCTAAATTGTAAAAATTCACTATATATTCCGGTCGTATTTCATAATTTATCGGGCTATGACGCACATTTTATAATTAAAGAAATTGCAACCGCATACGATGGATATGTAGATCTCTTTCCCATAACGAAGGAAAAATACATTTCATTCACTAAACATGTCGACAGCACCAAAGATGAAAATAATTTTCAGAAAAATTGTATAAAAATGAGGTTCATTGTTTCTTTCTAAATACGAGCTTTGATTGGTGTCGTATCTCGATAAAGAAAAACTAAAAATTACACAATCAGAATTTTGCAAACTCAGCGCCGAGGAATTTGATTTTCTCACACGTAAAGGCGTCTTTCCTACGAATACGAGTACGTTAATTGCGTCGAAAAATTAGAAGACACGCATTTACCACATTTACACATTTATCGCGTAAATCATTTTTCAGTTCGTTAACACTGTATCCGAGAGCGATTACGCTCACGTCGCGAACATTTAACAGCGATTCTCTATTCAAACGCTCGGCGAGTACAGCGGTCTTTACTTGAAAACCGATTTCTTGTTATTAGCCGATATTTTCGAAAATTTTCGCGAAAATTGTCGCGAGTTACAGTCTCGATCCCGTGCATTACTACATCTTGCCGGATTTCACGTGGGACACCATGTTGAAACATACGCGCATAAGATTTGAGTTGCTCACCGACATCGATATGGTTCTATTCGAGCACGGTATACGCGGTGGCCTCAGTCATATTCAGATAGATACGCGCAGGCTAATAACAAGTAAATAACTTTCATATGATTCGCCGAAACCATCATCGTACCTTATGTATTATGACATGAATAATCTGTACGAATGGGCGACGTGTCAATCGCTGCCACATGCCAAATTTCGATAGATCAAAGACGCTGCGAATTTTGAACGCAAGCGCGATCACTCCGAATTCACTCACAGGTTATATTCTCGAGGTTGATTTCGAATATCTATAATATCTGCATGACCGACACACTGATCTACCTTTCTGCCCAACGTGCGATAAACCGCCTGGCAAGCGCGAAATAAACTTCTAGCGATGCTATACGATAAACAGCGTTACATCATCCATTACTATAATCTGCAGCAATGTCACGGTTCTCGAATAACAAAGATCCATCGGGTGCTACAATTCGTGCAATCTCCATGGATTCGCGAGTAATCCTATATCCAACTCAATACAAATTTCAGAACTCGCGCGAAAAACGATTTCGAAAAAAATTTGTATAAATTAATGAACAACACGATTTTCGGCAAAACCATGGAGAATGTGCGCAACATCGACGTAAAATTATTGACAAAATGGGACGGATGGTACGGTACGGAGGCAATGATCGCAAAACCGAATTTTCACAGCCGTAGCGTCTTTGCGGAAAATTTAATCGCCGTCGAACAGCACAAACTTGAGATGAAGTTCAACAAGCCGATTTACGTGGGTATGTGTATACTCGACATATCGAAAGTCTGCTTATACGAATTTCACCACGAGTACATGTCACCGATGTATCGCGACAAATGCAAGATCATGTATATCGGACAGTCTTATATACCGCGTCGAGTGCAAGAACATTTACGAGATGATGAAAGGCGATATCGCTAGATTTAACACGAGCGATTATCCGATGGACAACGTGTACGGTATGCCTCTCGCGAATAAGTACCCGACCTGATGAAGAATGAATAATTGTACGATAATGAATTCGTGGGACTCAGAGCGAAGATGTACGCGGTGAGGATAGATGACAAGAAGGACATTAAAGAGATGAAAGACGTAAAGACGTCGTAACGCGAACGATAACATTCGACGATTATACGCGATGTTTGAAGAGATTGAAACTTGTTGACTTGTCAATTGTGTATACGATTTAAATTACACGAGGTGTACACGATATTCGAATCAAAAATCGCTCTGAATCCATATGACGACAAACGATACGTTGTACCAGACTCGACAGAGACGTTACCATGAGGATATCTTTGTAATATACTACATGGGCTGAAAAGTCCCGGGATTTTTCATGAAAACAAGCGTTTTTTGTGCAAAGTTATATTTATTCCTCAACATAGTTGCCCTTCGAGGGCGATACACTTGGTATAGCGATTTTCCAACATTTCGATGCCCTTTCTGTAGTACGAAACGTCCAAGCCTTCGAAATACGCCTCGGTTTCCGCGATGACTTCCTCATTCGATGTGAATCTCTTTCCCTGGAGCCACCGCTTGAGGTTTGAGAACAGATAATAGTCGGGGCCAAGTCTGGAGAATACGGTGGGTGAGCAACCAATTTGAATCGTATTTGACCATCGCTTTCAAGGACATATGTGACGGTGCGTTATCGTGATGGTACAGAACTTTTTTCTTCGCCATATGGGGCCATATTTTGCGAGGATTACAAACGTGTGGTGATCAACGCTCGTCACAAGTTGATTTTGATACGACCGCAACGTTAATAATTATCGGACGTGAAATCCGATAGAGCCAACGCTTGAATTATTCAAAGTACAGTGGCGAATGCCGCTGTACGTGTTATTGAGCGAGGTAAATAAGCTGTCGATGCTGCGCGCTTTGGAAAGCGGACAATATCTGAGCATGGCTTTTCGCTCGTGGGATCTGTACGAGTTTCCACTTTTGCAAAGCACAACCAAGCATTTGTGGATCATCAAGACGGCTATTCAGCTCGAGAAGCTATGCTATATCATCTTCGCTATACATACAAGCTGAAAAAACATCATGTCCGAGGATCTAAGTTGATTCGACTGCAAATTAACCAATGCAAAACTCTACCTGAACTAGGAATGTTATCCGTATGATGACTTGAATCTGGATTTTGATAAAAATTTTCTGCAAGGGCTACTACGGATACGAGTATCTCGAGATACACCTTTACGACTTTTCTACGTAATGGTTCGTGCATCAATTGCTCTCGAACGAATTAGTCAAGATTGGCACCGTGGACTTTGAATATAAACAGAACGTGCCTGTAAATACGACAGCCTATTGTCTCATCGTATACGATCGCGTAGATCAGTATAATTCGTTTATCAACGTTGGGCGCAAAAGTATCTAAGTGCATTCGACACGATATAAAATCTGCGATACGTCGCAATCGATCGCAGTCTTCTTCTTCTTCTTTTCGACAATATGTCCCTACTAATATTCGTGGATCTTCAAGGGGGGGGGATTCATTAGTAACAAAAAATTTATCGTGAAGGAAGGCAATGCTGAAATAGAGGACCGGTCTCACGCTTTACATTTTTACGAATCCCGTGTCATGGAAATTTTTGACAAGATCCGACAGATCTTGCATTTCTTGATTGATTGCTTATCATCTTGTATTGCGATGGGAGGACGGAAGGATCCTATACAGCGAGACAAAACACTTGATCATGATGGCTATCTTTGAAGATGATGCTATCTTGTTTCTGGATGATGAGCGAGAATGTATATACATCGAGACTTTAGATGCAGTTTACGAAGATATAGAATCTTTAACTAATATGGATGTTACTAATACTGTGCGATGTGGACATGTTAAGAATTGCACGTTACAAAGTATTGAAAATATGTAACTGATGGTTGCAAAAAAATTTTTTAAATAAAAATACGTTAACGTTACGTTAAAAATACGTTATTTATTATGTATTTCTTTTCCCTTTCTTTGTAATACGTATATGTATTAGGTGTTGGAATTAATTCGTAGCGTTTTTAATGAAAGAATGTTATTTATTTCACATGAGCATTAAAAAATACATTAATGAAAGTACTTCCCATCACTTGTAAAACGCTACGAATTAATTCCAACACCTAATATATATGTATGTATGTATGTAAGCATGTGTGAATGTATGTATGTACGTATGTATGTACATGTATATACATATGTACTTATGTATGTACATGTATGTACATATATGTCTGAAAAACATCAATGCTTCTCTTACGCGCGTCGCGATATACTCACCGATCTGACAGTGTATAAGCAGTATATAAGACTTTTTTTTATTCAATCGTAAGCTTCAGTTACGTGCGTTAAGCATGGACCGAGTAAAAGAATACATACACCGTCGAAAGTCGAGCAAAAGAGGTACTGTCTCGTGCCATCAGGTCCACCAAGTCCCCTATCGAAGGAAAAAACTAGATACTGGGAATGCTTTGGGGAAAAAACATCAAAGTCGTCAACGTGTTTATCATCATCAAAATATAAGACATAAAGTATATATATATATATATATATATATATATATATATATATATATATATATTGTATATATACTTTATGTCTTATATTTTGATGATGATAAACACGTTGACAACTTTGATGTTTTTTCCCCAAGGCATTCTCAGTATCTAGCTTTTTGTGTGTGTGTGTGTGTGTGTATATATATATATATACATATATATATATATATATATATATATATATATATATATACTTGTATATATATAACATTGATATACTCGCGAACAAAAAAACGTAAAAAGTTGCGATAAAATGTATTGCGGTACGTTTGGAATTCTTGGAAAGAGGGGGAGGGAGTTCTTCGATTCTATTATAGAAGTATTACCATACGTCACAATTTATGCGGTACAATCAATTTTGCGATATCTGCTTTTACGAACGGTTCAGAATGTACTTCGCTAAAGAGAGCAGCGCATCGTACGAAGAAGAACTATAGTAACATGTAAGTTTCAATGCTACATCAAAAATAAAAAAACATGTTTTCAAATATTATGTATGTATACAGCATGTATGGAGCATCGCGCGGTGCGTTTACTTAGTAAATGTTATTATTAGACTTGACGGCTATAGGCTACAAGTTTTTAGAAATTGGAATCAATATTGGTCCACCGAGTTATGTGGAGATCGCTTTGGGAGATCATTACGGACAAAAACTCTCTCTCAAAACATGGAAGGGCCTCTACGAGCAGCGGAATATTTACAAGATTTGAAACGAATACAAAGACAATTATAAGCGTTGGGCCGCTAGAGTTTGCATGCTGAGCGATGCTATGCTCATACGTTTCGGTTCTTCATCCGTAAACATGATTATGATTGAAACAACGCTGTGACGTTGTTTGAGTTTGACCGATATATCAATGTAATATTTGAATGATTAGCTAGACTAGATATGGTCAATATATATAAGTATATGCTATTCTCCAATATCGCGTCTCCAAGAACGTTCTCCAAGTTTGACGGATGTATCAATGTAACATTTGAACGATTACCTAGACTAGATATGATCAATATATATAAGTATATGCGATTCTCCAATATCGCGTATACAAGAACGCGACAGCAATATATTCGACAAGCATCAGCTTGTCGATTGAGTTATTAATTTTAGTTTTTAATACGTACGAAATCAATAATATGATTAAAAATTTTTTTCGTTCACGTTACTATATATATGTACTGTCTTTACTTCCCATCCATTCATCATATCCTATACCTCGATGCGCCGTCGCATTTAGTTTATATAAACACCTGTCAGCGTTTCTCTTAACGTTTCTAGAATTCTACAGCCAGCTATACTTATAATTTAAAGCGTTTAATATACAACGGTCGCTCATAACTAATATCCCGGTAGCTTCGCCGCAGCGAAGGATGATTCTCAGCATCAGCTTTGTCAAACTTCGTTTGCGCGAAGTTCATTTTTCTTTATACGAGTGATTTTTTATAAAACGTGCAAGAATATTCCATCATTTATCCATAATGGTAGATTATTTTTGCACGTGTACGTAATTAAGTAAAAGTGATTTTTACAGTGTAGTTTTATTATCTGTAAACAATGAATGATAAACAACAACAAAAAGTTGTGGCGACTGCTTCTTCTTCCTCAGGTCCCTTCGTCCGACTGAATAATAAGACTATTGCAATTGATATCACTCAGTTACATGTCGGCGAAATTGAGTTATTCCATCACCTTCTCAAGATTGGCGAGATTGTGGAGGTTGATGAGGTAGTGGAAGAAGAGGAGGAAGAGCAAGAGGATGAGGAAGAAGAAAAGAATGGAAGAAGAAAAGATTGAAGAGAAAGAAGAGAAAGACCAAGAGGAAGAAGAATTATACATGGGTGACCTGCCTATAAATTTTAACAACATAAGTCCTCAAGAATTTGCGGATTTCATGATGAGCCTCTATCTATCGAGCGAATTTGAACTCTTGAACTTTCACGTGACTGAAGCTGAAGAGGAAGAGGAGGAAGAAGAAGATGAAGAGGAGGAAGAGGAAGAAGAAGAAGAAAAAGAGAGTGTCCACCGGGAGTCCAAGATCTCCACCAGAGAAGTGGAGAATTCTCCTCCTTCCCTGAAATACCCTGCGGAAGAAATATCGCAATTATTTGATACAATAAATGAACTCAACTTAGGAGTTTATCTTCTTAGTGCCCTGATTGAGCAGGAAGAGGAAGAGGAGGATGACCATTAAAGCGAAGAGGAAGATGGAGAGGGGGAAGAGGAGAAGGGGAAGGAGGACGCGGAGAAAGTAAGAATTTTTATTATATATTTTGTTTAAAATATTTTGTCCGCGATGCATTTTTGGGGAGAGAGTTCGCGGCACATATCATTAATATTTGATGTTTATGTAAACAGTCAATGTCTTCGACAAGAGGCCTTTTCTGCGCTGTCACCTCCCTTCCCCCGTGACATACCCATGTCCACGAGTACCCGCGCCTACGAATACTCTCCGCGCCCGCGCCCTACGCGCCTATAGTTTTTTAATCCAAAATCTTTACAGTATTGCTACTTACATAAATAATTAAAAATAGCAGCTTTTTTTAAAGAATACAAACATTACGACACATCTTCAACAATTAAAATTCAATAGTGTTAATAAAATTAACCAAAACTAATCAAAAATTTCTTTTAACAAAATCACTCATATGTGATGGGCTTCAAAAAAAAGCGTTTACAATTTTTGTTCTTGCCCTTTTCTTAAGGTCTCACCAGGTACTTACTCGTTCGCCTGGTCCGCCTCTGACTTCATCCGATAATTAAATCATGTCCACTAACTGGTACATTTACCTTAGATATTATCATGATTCGTTGGCAATAGTCTCATACATTATCGCCAAATATAAGGCGTTTTAAAGTACGTCATAAGACAGGTAAATTTTTACGAGATGGCGCCATAATGAACTATGTAGTATATAGCCAGGAAGTAACACTATTCAAATTGCCTCATATCAAGTTTCAGCGAAAAGCGACGCTTAGTTTACGTGTGGCAGACGTTGGAAGTGAGTATGGCAGCAGTTGTCGTAAAAATAGAGAAATATGAACTCCATGCAGTAATTAAATATTTTTATTTAAAGAAGTGGACGGCTGCGCAGATCAAAGCCGAGTTGAATAGAGTTCACGGGGATATCAACCAAAGATGAAGGCCCCGGACATCCAGTTGAAATCACTACAGAAATGATTGAAAAAATCCATCGTATCGTCATAAGATTGCCAATTAAAAGTGCATGACATTTTATTAAAAAAATGTTTTATTTTTTAAATTAATGTTATTAAATGGTGAAACTGCCCCAGAATCATGTATCTTATGATAAAAATAAATGCATTTTTTAACAAGTTAATAAATAGTAAAACCCAGGTCAATACATTAAACGAGCTATAGTTAGGTGTACTAAATAATATTTATTAATCACAAATTTTTCGATGATAGGTTTCAACGGTACGTTTAGATTATACTTAGTCCTCATCAATCGCAAAATACCAAATATCTAATTATATTAACATATTGTGAGGATCATCTCACGTTCGAGTTACAATAGATAATATAACAGATTTCTAAGAATCATCTCACCTTCGTGTTACAAAGAATAGTATAAGGTGTAGTAACAAGATATCCATTATTTTTGCATGAAATTGAAGGCTTTATTTAGTATAATTAGAATGATCCGATTTAGGTCAAATATGCACCGTTTTGTTCGATAACTTGTTGCCATTTTAAAGGTAATTCCATTATGCCTCTCTCATAGAAACCCTCGTCCCTATTAGCAAAAAACTGGGACAGTCGATTTTCACAAGCTTCTCTTGAGGCGAATTTTTCACTAGCAAAATCATTCGCCATAGACAGGAACAGGTGGTAATCACTTGGAGCCAGGTTCGCACTATAAGGTGGATGCATAAGAACCTCCTAACCAAGCTCCCGGAGCTTCTGGCGAGTCACTATTGATGTGTGTGGCCTGGCGTTGTCCTGATGGAACACAATTCCTCTCCTATTGGCCAACGCTGGCCGCTTCTGGGCGATTACTTCTTTCGGTCCAATTGTTGACAGTACAGATCCGAATTAACAGTTTGGCCGTAGGGGAGCAGCTCATAGTAGATGATTCCCTGCCAATCTCACTGAACACACAGCAAAACCTTCCTGACCGTCAATCCTGGCTTGGCCACCATTTGCGCCGGCTCACCGCGATTCGACCACGACTTTTTTCGCTTAATGTTGTCATAAGTGACCCACTTTTCATCATCAGTCACCATCCGCTTCAGAAATGGGTTGATTTTGTTACGATTCAGCAGCAATTCGCAGATGGAAATTCGGTCTATGAGGTTTTTTTGCGTTAACTCGTGGCACCCATACATCGAGCTTCTTTTTATATCCAGCCTTATTCAAGTGGTTCCAAACGGTTTTTTGTGCAATGTTTAGCTCCTGGGAAATCGAAACAGTGCTTACATGACGGTCGGACTCGACGATTTCCATTTATTTTATCGACATTTTCGACAATTGGGCTTCCAGAGCGTAGTGCATCTTTGACATCAAAATTACCGGAACGGAATCGACGAAACCAAAATTGCGCGTGATTGGTTGTTACAGTATCAGGACCATAAACACTATTCACATTTTCAGCCGCCTGGCTTGCGTTTTCGCCTTTATCGAAGAAAAACTGTAAAATATGTCGTATTTTCTTTTTGCTGGTGTCCATTTTTGACGCGCGCTCAAACAATACTGAGTCAAACAATCACAAAACTGTCTCAGAAGTTTTTTTAGTACGAAATCTTATCTTTCTAACGCCATCTAGCGTAACCCGATCGCACTTATACAACGCGAGATACAGATTACTAAAGTCATCTATTGGAAAAATAATGGATTTCTTTTTACTACACCTTTTATATCGTAATCATATCATATGTAGTCAAACTTGATAATTAATAAACGATGTAGTGAAGAGTCATGATTCTGAATCAATTCATCGGTTAATAGCGAGAAAGGGCAGTATGAATAAATGAATAAATTCCAGTCATATTAATGCTGTAGTTTGATATCAGATCATATAAATAATTATATGTACGTCCTTAATACAATAATATTGGTAGATAAACTAAACAGAATAAATTATCGTCGAAATTGAAACTATAAAGAAATTAACAGTTTGTAATTTAAAAACTATCTTTAACAATTAAAAATATATGATAAACCGATAATAAATTATAATTTTATGTACGTGAATATATACAAATTTTTTTCAATTGAACAAAAGCACAACGCGAAATACAAATAACGACGCTTTAAATTTATAATGTCAATTAACAAAATTAAATAATCATCAAGGAATAAAGAAGAAAGGTTACAACATTTACATTAATATGAAGGCAAATTATAAGTTAGCAACAGTCTATTAAAAATGTTGAATTTAGAATCAGTTATATTCACTAATGCCCGACTGATCTTGACTATGAGAGAGATAAACGCAAATGATACCATATGTATGTAAAAGTATATAGTATAGGTTACAAATGTATTAACAAATTGAACAAATTCATAAAAGCGCATAAAGACAAAAAGTAATTTCTGAGAATAATAATGTAATTTATAAGATCCAATGTAACAATTGTGACGTATCTTATATGGGACAGACGAAGAGGAAACTCAATACCAGAATAAATGAGCATATTAAAAATATAAAGTTTGACTCATCTAGACATTCGATTATAACAGAACATATAATACAATCATAATTTTGATTGGAAGAATGTCAGAATAATGGATACGGAACCAAATTATAATAAAAGACTCATTTCGGAAACACTACATATAAAAAAACAGTTAAATGGTATAAATTTAAAAAAAGACACCGAATCTCTAGAAGACATATATGTTTATCTGTTAAATTATTATTATTATCTGTTAATTTTTAATAATAACAAAAACGACAGCGCTTAGTTCTTTTGTCTTTTGACTTTTTAACATATGTATGGTAACATTTGCGTTTATACTCTCTTACAGTTAAGATTGGTTGGGCATTAGTGAATATAACCGATTCTAAATTCTATCTTACATTTTTAATAGACTGCTGCTAACTTACCATTACATATAATTTATATTTGTCTTCATATTAATGTAAGTGTTGCATAATCTTTATTCTTTATTCCTTGATAATTATTCAATTTTGTTAATTAAATTATTAAAGCGTCATTATTTATACTTCGCGTCGTGCTTTTGTTCAATTGAAAAAATTTATATATATACACGTACATAAAATTATAATTTATTATCGGTTTACCATGTATTTTTAATTGTTAAAAATAGTTTTTAAATTACAAACTGTTAATTTTTTTATAGTTTCAATTTCGACGATAATTTATAATGTTTAGTTATCTATCAATATTATTGTATTAAGGACGTATGTACAACTATTTATATGATCTGACATCAAACTACATTATTAATATGACTAGAATTTATTCATTTATTTATACTGACTGCCCTTTCTCGCTATTAACCGATGAATTGATTTGGAATCATGACTCTTCATTGCATCGTTTATTAATTATCAAGTTTGACTACGTATGATATGGTTGCAATATCCTTTGTAACACGAAGGTGAGATAATTCTTAGAAATCTGTTATATTATCTATTATCGAACATGAGATGATCCTCATAATATATTAATATAATTAGATATTTGGGTATTTATGCATTTTGCTGATGAGAACTAACAAGGGAAAGTTCACAACTGTCCGCAACCGATTTTTCATGAGATATGTTGTGAAATATGAAAACCTAAAAGATATGTATTTTTTTATATGTGCGCTAACTTATGTTTAAGAAGCGAAACTCTTAAAAAAAACGGTATTTTCATTCAAGGCGAATATCGTTGGAAGTATAAAAGATAGAACAAAATTTTTTTAACAAAAGTTATACAGTTTCAAGAATACTTTAAAGTTATGGATAAAAAAAATTTTGTTTATTTTTTTGTTTAACAAAATATCCCCATAATTTTTTAAATTTTCAAATTTTTTTACCAAATTATAGATTATTAGGTGTACAAAAAAGTTCTGAGCTTTAGATTTGATACAACCGAAATAACAATTTAAATTTTATATATCTTTCCGCCCTTTTGCGGTTTTAAAGCGTTAACATTTGGCCTTCTAAAATGCCATACGGTTTGGCGTTTGATGCACATAACCTCAAAAATTAGTAGTGTTCACGATGGCAATAACAAAAGAGCATATTCGATTTTCCATCCACTTCGCGTTTCATCTGAAGAAAAATGCTGCTGAAGCCACTGCAATGATTTGTGCTGCATATGGAGAGAATGCTGTAAGTCATGCTACATGTAAAAGACGGTATCAAAAGTTTCGCCAAGGAGATTTCAGTCTTAAAGATGAATCGCGTGCTGG
The DNA here is from genome assembly GCF_024713525.1 of Acromyrmex echinatior. Taxonomy (NCBI): domain Eukaryota; kingdom Metazoa; phylum Arthropoda; class Insecta; order Hymenoptera; family Formicidae; genus Acromyrmex; species Acromyrmex echinatior. Next base: position 4,182,444 of record NC_141862.1, on the reverse strand, counting down.
ACGCCCTGAAAAGATTGAAACGGACGAATTGCAAGCACTGCTGGATATAAACTCTGCGCAAACTGAAAAGGAGCTTGCAGAACAGTTTGGCGTTATGCAGCAAGCCATTTCCGTACGATTACATACGATGGGAAAGGTTCAGAAGGAAGGCAGATGGGTTCCGCATGAATTGTCCGAAGACAACAAAAATCGACGGCGTGACACTGCACTCACTTTATTTTCAAAGTTCCGGAAAAAAGATTTTCTGCACAAAATCATTACAGGCGATGAAAAGTGGATTCTTTATGATAACCTTAAACGTAGAAAATCATGGGTTGATCCTGGGTCAACCTTCGACATCGACGCCAAAGCCCAATATCCACGCCAAGAAGGTTTTGCTCTGTATCTGGTGGGATTGGAAGGGTGTGTTGTATTACGAGTTGTTACAACCGGGTGAAACAGTCACGGCAGACCGCTCCCAACAACAATTGACCAATTTGAGCGATGCATTAGAAGAAAAGAGGCCATTTACTGGCTAAGGACGTTGTAAAATGATCTTGCTTCATGACAATGCTCGACCTCATGTTGCGAAAGCGACTCAGGACCATATCTTTGCGTTAGGCTGGGAACTTCTTCCGCACGCGGCGTATAGTCCAGACATGGCGCCTTCCGATTACTACCTATTCCGGTCGCTGCAGCATCATTTGGCTGATACACATTTCGTGAGATTAGAAGAGATACGAAAATGCATTGATGACTTTATCGCTTCGAAGCCGGTGAGTTTCTATCGTCAAGGAATTCGCAAGCTCCCCGAAATATGGCAAAAGGTCGTTGATGCAAACGGAGAATATTTCGCTGATTAATATTTTTTCGTTTGTTTTTGAATAAAGATTGAATTTTACAAAAAAAAGCTCAGAACTTTTTTGTACACCTAATATTTTTTTACGAATTCAATCATGTGTAATAAAGTTGTATTACAACATATCATTTTCGAGAATTAATTATTAACGCTTCCGTGTATACGTAATCCATGCTAATATGCATAAGTAATTGTCGTCGGTAAAGTACAATATATTGGGAGTACAAATTAGTTCAGTTTTCCAAAAGATGGCTCCGGCTGTTGTGAATGATTCATAGTGACAGCTGATTTTGGCGTTTTCAGAGAGATTAGATATCTGCTAATAATATTCAGTTTATATCTTTGAATTTCATACAAAAACCTTGATTTTTATTGTATTTGAAATGTCAAATTTTGTGTTAACCAAGCAGCATTTGCGGGAGGTTCTAATTTTCTGCTTTAATTGGAAGAAAAGTGCAGCTGAAGCCCATCGAATGCTTGTCGAAGTTTATGGTAACACTGCTCCAACTGATAAATCATGTAGGGAATGATTTCGACGTTTGAAGGATGGAGATTTCAGCGTTGAAGACAACCTCGCTCTGGACAGCCAAAAAAATTCGAAGACAAAAAATTAGAGGCATTACTCGAAGAAGATCAGAGTCAAATGCAAGAGGAGCTTGCAGAATCATTGGGAGCAACTCAACAAGCCATTTCTGCACGATTGAGAGCCATGGGAATAATTCAAAAACAAGGAAATTGGGTGCCTTATGAACTGAAACCGAGAGACGTTGAAAGGCGATTTTTCACTTGCGAACAGCTAATTCAAAGACAACAAAGAAAAGGTTTTTTGCATCGGATTGTGACTAGAGATAAGAAGTGGATATTCTACGACAACCCCAAGAAGAAAAAATACTACGCTAAGCCCGGTCAATCGTTGCCATCGACCTCAACTTCAACACCAAAGCTGAACATTCATGATTCGAAGATCATGCTCTGTATCTGATGGGATTAAAAGGGTTGTTTACTATGAGCTACTGAAACTTGGCGATTCCATTACAGGCGATATTGGTATCGGTTACAATTGATTCGTTTGAGCATTGCGAGAAAAACGGCCGGAATATGAGCAAAGACATGATAAAGTTATTTTTCTTCATGATAACGCTCGGCCTCATGTCGCAAAAATCGTAAAAAAATATTTGGAAACGCAATGGCTCAAATGGGATGTTTTACCGCACCCGCCGTATTTTGCGGACATTGCTCCTTCTAATTATTAGTTGTTCCGAAGGATTTGGTACCGGTTCACTTCTTTCGCAGAAATCGAAAATTGGCTCCAAAATTGGATCGCCTCCAAAGACGAGTCATTTTTTCGAGATGGAATTCGAAAATTGGCTGAGAGATGGGAAAAAGTAGTAGCCAGCGGTGGACAATAATAATTAATATGTTCATTCATTTGTTTTGATATTTTGAACACAAAAAAACGGACCGAACTAATTTGTACTCCCAATATAAAAACTTGAAAAGATGAAGATTTTAAGTAAAATTTGTATAGTTTTCTATATGCTTTATTATATATGTATTTAAATTTTATATACAATATATATATATATATATATATATATATATATGTGTACATATATGTATTTAGATTTTCTAAATATATAACATTTTTTAAATATATGTACATATTAACCTTGTTATTATTTCTTTGACATTTATTATGTCTAAATTATAAACAAAATTGTAAGGTTCATAACATATTCTCGTAAGATTTATAAGAATTTTGAAGTGTTCATAGCTTTATACAATATTTTTATAGACAGCTTTTTATTAGTCATAAGATTTACAAGAAATCGTAAATATTTAAATACGTAAATACGAATAATCTTACGTCTTATGATACGTATGCATAAAATTAGAGAGTACTGGTTATAAGTTTTTATGAGTTTTACGAGAATAAGATACGAGTCTTACGATTCTGCTTAATCTTAGAATTGACTTATTAATTTCTTCTATAAATAAAAATTAAAAATAATTTTATTTACTTTAAATACGAAGCGCTACTACTATCACGTATTATTATGATTATACGAGGGCAAGTCAATAAGTTCTTAGAAAAATCTGTCAGAGAGCACTCGCAGTGTCACATTACTTTTTGACAAGTAGCATCTTTCAGCTGATTACTGTCAAATTTTAAGAGGAATTCATCGCGTCGTTTCATTTCTGTAGATGATTAAAGCGAACAACCTTTGTATTTTTTGCAAAATAGAAAAAAATAAGTTTCGTGCAGTAATCAAACATCTTCATATAAAAGGTTTAACGCCGAAAGAAATCAAAGCCGAGTTGAATAATGTTCATAGCACACCTGCACCAGCGTTTGCGACTGTATACAATTGGGTGAATGAATTTAAACGTAGTCGTACATTCATTTGTGATGCGGGATACGTCCAATTGTGGCTGCTACGCCAGAAATCATCGATAAAGTACACGATATTGTTTTGACTGATCGAGTGAAAGTGAACTTGTTGAGGTCACAGGCATATCACATGGTACAGTGGTTTCAATTTTGCACGAACAATTGGGTATGAAAAAGCTACTGGCAAGATGGATGCCGCGTTTGCGCGGACTGTGGACCATAAGCGCGACCATGTGACGATTTCAAAACAATATTTGAAGATGTTTCAACGTAATCCAGATGAATTTCTGCGTCGATTCATTACTGTGGACGAAACATGGATCCATTACTTCATACCCGAGACGAAGGAACAGTCAAAACAATGGATTTCATTGAGTACTAGCTCCGAAGAAGGCGAAGACCGTGAAGTCGGCCGGGAAAGTGATGGCCACAGTTTTTTGGGATGCACGCGATATAATTCATATCGATTACCTTTCGTTGAAGCAAACGATCAATGGCGATTACTACGCAGCCTTATTGGACCGTTTCAACAACATTTTAAAGAAAAAACGTCCTCATTGGCGAAGAAGAAAGTACTCTTCCATCAAGACAATGCATGGATTTACACGTGCCCGGTATCGATGGTCAAATTCAACGAATTCCGCTACGAATTGCTTCCTCATCCAGCATATTCGCCCCCTGCACTATTACCTGTTTTCAAACCTGAAGAAATGGTTCAGAGAAAAGAGATTCACCACCAGAGAGCAGCTCATCGCTGAAACAGAGGCTTATTTTGAAGGGTTGAACAAATCATATTATTCGGATGACTTGAAAAAGTTAGAGAATCATTGGATCAAGTGTATTGAGCTGAAAGGAGACTATGTTGAGAAATAAAAATCGATCAAAAGAATCGATCAAAAAAAATGTATTTTACTATGTTTTTCTAAAAATTTATTGACTTGCCCTTGTACCGAAGGCACTACAGGAAAAATACAACCACTAGATGTTTACGGATTTAGAATTTGGAAAAATTTTGCTAAAAGATTTTCAGATGTTGTTTTATTATTAGAAAGTAGGGGAGACCGGGATCAGTTGAATATAGAGGTAAGTAGAATAATCGAGGCTACATTAAAAAACAGAACACGCGAGACACGCGTAAACGTGTCTGAGCACGCAGCAGCGGCTGCCGCTAAGTCTGCTGTAATATCTTGTTGCAAACACATTTATGATAGCAGTTATGCCACAATTTAAAAAAATCGCACACCTAAGTAAATATTTTTATTCTTAAAGTTTTTGGTTTATTATCGTATATGGTTGTCTGAGATATTTGATTTCTACTTATAGTAAGTATAGTTCTTACTTAATAAAGTCCAACAGATTTTTTTTTATTTATGTGTCTTTGTTATCGTATATTGTTAATGTTTTTAAAAAATGAACGGATGGGAATAGTAGACTGACCACAGCATGGAACTGTATGTACTCATTTAATACATGTATGATTCATTTAGTGACGACTCTTATAATATTTACTCAAAATTTTATTCCTTTAAAGAGATTTTCCTCAGTGATAAATGTTATAAGTTTAGTTCCCTCATGTCCAATCTCGAAAACTAGGCTTATTCGACGTTTTTGCATGAAATGAACAAATTTTGCAAAAAGAAATATTGTTTGCCCTACGAAACGAATGTTTGTGTTTAAAATATATTTTTATAAAAGTTTTATTAATATGTAGCCAAAGATGTAGCTTAAAATACATTAATCTTTATTTTAATAATCTTAATCGAATTATCCCGGTCCCATGGCTAATTGAATCAGATGGAATGCATCAGAAAAATGCATTTTTTTTTTCATATTATTATAGTTATCAGTTTCCCCTTATTATTAAAATATTATTAGGTAGTCAAATGTATGTAACTTGTGAATTCATTTTTTCGATAAGTCTTTTAATTTTGTCTGTAAAAATTCGAAACTGAAAAATGAGTCTATTAGCCCCGATCTTCCCTACTGTCAAAACTGTGTTGTTTTTGTAAAGGAAATATATTTTTCTTTAGTTATAGGAAGTATGTCTACACGTCCTTCGTACGCTATTTCTTTGATGATAAAATGCGAGTCGTATCTCGATAAATTATGGAAAACTACGAGTGTATGCAGTATGCAGTGTGAATCTTTGTAATTCAAGTTACAATTCGAGAGGCGCGGGGCCTAAATCACCCGGTCAAGTAGTAATGATCGCGTACCCGTGTGTCGTCAGGCGCGAATGATTTTTTGCACACATGGCAGTGCGTGATACTGTCAAATTTTTGCTAATCGTCTCGCGTGAAATCTGCCATGGGAACATTAGTAGATAAGATAGTATTTACTTTATGCGCTAGATTTTAGAGTTCCTCGAAAACCACGCAATACAATCGTTACCGCAGTGAAAATGATGTTTCGACAGCGAATCATCATACGAACAATGCGCGTAGTATCCGATACTAAATACTTTGTGTTGCTGATACGTGTGCGTAGACTTATTCGGATCTCTCTCCATCTTTTTCAATGTGCACTCCAAGTCAGCGTAGACCACAGGACGCGCTCCTTCCTGCAGTGATTGCTGAAGCTCAATCACTTGTTGTCCTCACTGGGCAGCCTAATCGCGCAGTCATTCAATTTTCCATAATCCTCAGTATGGATCTCCAGCTTTGCGTTAAAATCCAAAATAATGCAGGCATCTGGAAAAATACATAAAAATTATTATTATTATTATTTATACAAAAAAATGTTGCTGAAAATGTTTATAATTTTTTTGTATTATTAAATGTATGTACATACCTATCACAAAAGTATGTCTTGCTCTTTTTTTTTCTTGAGTTGCGAGCTCACGAGGCGGAATAGGTCTTTAATCAAGACAAAATGCCCCGCAAATTATCGTCCTACAAATCCTGCAAATACAGCAAATTAAGATGCTTGTTCTTCTTGCAGTTGGTGAGTCGTAATGGAAGAATTTCTTTTTGCTTCTCGATGCTGTACACGTTGATTGAGATGTTGAGATTTTCGCATTTTATTATTTGGTCAGTGTCATCGGAAACTGAATGCTTTGAAGATTCAACACAGTATAATGCGGATATGAGAATTCCCGATTTGTATGACTTTTAGCCGGATGTAGAGCGGCTACTATTGACCACGCGAAGCACGCGTTGCCTATGGATTGCACGTTGATTACTGCTTTCTTTATCTTAATTTCTCGCGGTAATTCGATATAGCATCCCGCGTGCAACGATTGTAATTGTTTATGTTTACGGTTAAATTCAGGATACGCGACAGCGTCCATCCGCTATCGCGCTTCTGAAATTCCTCCAGTGATATCAGGATAGGCTCAATGACGCGCAACGCGTACCACTCTTCTAAATTAGAGGAATGGAAGAGTTCATAGTTTCTCATACTGACATTTTTATTCGCGCGTTTATCACTTGCTATGAATTCGCCATTAAAAGCAGTGTTTATTTTAATGTTATCATGTCTTTGCATTACACTCTGCACATGTTCGAGCACTATATCTCTCGCAACTGGCGAGGTTCGATGTGCCTAGCATTTATCACTCCACCGGTTAGTACGGCTTTCAAACGCTGTTTCGATTTCACGCCATTGAACTCCCGCGCTGTACCTGACACCTACTTGCACGAAACATCCACGCACCGAATTCTTTAAACTTTCTAGTCGCGCGATACGAGCGATCAATGATTGTTTGATCTCAATTAATAATCATGGACTTTTAACACGACTCTGTTCCTCCAGTGATTCGATGAAATTATCGCAACGCTGTTCTCACGCGATGTACTCTTCTCGCGTATTCAATTGAGCGGCTCATGCCACCAAATCACGCTCCGTTTGATCCATATTGTCATTCTGAACTGTCGTTTGATTGCTGACAAAATATGTCCTCAAAAAAAAAAATCTTTTCGTTTTATACCTTATGGAGATGAATCATTTCTTTGGTATGCTGCTGTGTTTGAACATATTTCCGAAGGGGCGATTTTATTGCGGTCGTAAATCGATAAGTTAAAATATTTTTGAAAAAAAGAATGGGAACAGACAGACTTTATTGTTATTGTTGACGCCGATCTCATAAGTAAAAAAGGTTTGATATGGTTAAAGTGCATTCTTATGATATATGTCATTGCACAGTTCAAAGTATGCTTAATGGCAGTTACATTTAAAAAGAAAAAAATAACTCGCATATTCATGAAGATAAGTGAAATTCCACATTGGATACACTATCCAAAATGCATTTTTGAAAAGAGAACGGGAACAGACAGATTTTATTGTGTTGTCGGAGCCGATTCCATAGATAAAAAAGGTTCGATATGGTCAAAGTGCATTCTTATGTCATGTATCACTGCATAATTTGACGTAGGATTGAAAATGAAAAAAATCCCCTCCATTTTTGGGATATGTAAAAAAAAGTAGAAGGGAACACTGTTTAAGAAGAGCTAACATTATCGCATCAATCTCAAAAGAAATCGAATAACTCTTAGTAAATAGCTCTTGAAGAATAGTAAAAAGTTCTTGAAAATATACAGCAAAAAGGTGAACTATGTTCCAATTCAAACGGAAAGTGAAACATGCGAGGGACAGTAAGTTGTGTTCAATTATATAAAATTTTGTTTACACGCTTTTTGGTATATGTTATACCTTTTTTCTACTTACCTGTATTCTTCTTTCTTTAACAGCACATCTTCTTATACACCTCCGACATTTTGTCATACACCTTATATTTTGAGAAGGAAATTCGCATTGACACCTACAGCTTATAAATATCTGAACATTGGAATCAGCGTGGGACTTATGTCCTATGTAAAAATTATGATTGATGATAATCGAGACAATCGCATAATCTTGTCTCATACGACATGGAAAGCGTTCATTGAGAGACGTTGAGCAGTCAACTGTTTTCTCCTTTCTAACGATTCAAGATTTAAATGAAACTTGTTAAAATTGGTAATGAATATAAAGATATCATTGCATGGTATGTGTTTGTACATAAATCCAAAAACTATTCTTTTCATGTTTGAACTCGGACTTTGTATCGAACATGTATACTTTGAACTGTGTCAGTATACTCACGGTGTTAATGAGAAATTCAAATATTTTGTGACTTTTTTACACCAAAATTGTATTACTAATCAATGCGATGCTACAAATACTTTACACAAAATTTTTGATAAAAATTCTATTATAGAATGTGAACTAATAGCTTATGCGTTAGATAATATTGTATATGCTGCGTTACATGAAAAATAAATGTATGTATTAAACATATTACTCAGTCTTCAAAATGATTCATTCCTACCGTTTCATTCTATTATTTTTTTTTTCAACTCCAAGTTAGTAGATAAGAAAGCGCGCTTGACCATTTATATTACATTTATCTTGCAGTGGGATGATCCCGGCGGCGTGAGCGCGTGGAAGGGGGCCCGGGGCACGAGCGACCCGGTTGTGGCCAGCGCCCGTGTGCCTCCCCAGCTCCGCCAATCTCCCTCCCCTCCGCCACCTACGTCGCCGCTGCCGCCACCCGGCAGCGGAGGAGGGCCACGGCCACCCAGAGCCCGCTCTCTCTCTCTCTCTCTCTCTCTCTCTCTCTCTCTCTCTCTCTCTCTTTCTCGACCTTCTCCTTCTGCGACATGACTTGTTCGCAGAAGGAGGAGAATGCCGTCCAGGCGCTCTCCCCGCCGACTATCACTCTAACGACGGCCTGCAGGAAGAAATCGCCCCTTATTTCACGGACCAGGACACCGCGCTCGCTTGCCCAGATCAGGCAAGCCTCTAGCGTATGTTGCGCGGTGTCCCCGTCGCAGTGGAAACAGCACGCGGTTTCCTATTCGGCTCCTTTCCTATTCGACGCAGGTACTCCCCGAAACAGCCGTGTCCGGTGAGCACCTGCGTCATGTGGTATGAGAGTCCGCCCCATTCCCTGCCAACCCATTCCTCTAGGCAGGGGAGGATGGCCTTCACGGTCCGAACGCTCATTGTCGGCGGGTTGCTCTCGAGAGCGGCGCGCCACTTTCGAAACACTCGCCGACGGGCCTTCCCGCTCAGTCGGTCCCCGGACCGATCCCGACAACAATTCCTGGGGTAACGACCCCCCCTCCTCGCGCAGCCGGATGGCCTTCATCCTGGCGTTTCCGCCAAGGCGTCAGCCACGTACTCGGCAGGAGGGATCCTCGCGAGGACCGCGTATAAGACACCGTCCTCTAGGCCCTATAGATTCTTAAAGCCAGTTGAACGCTGTGCAATCTGTCTTGGATACGGTAACTGGCCAGGGCTTGCCCGCTCCATACCGGAGCCTCATAATAGGTCCCGGACAGGACGGCGTGCATATACGCCCGCCTGACCAACGCATTCGGACCGCGAAGATTGGGCATGAGGCCGAGCAGAACATCCGCCCGGCCACCCAATCGCGGGGCTAGCTTGTCGAAATGCTCGACAAAGCCTCAGCGACCATCCAAGATGAAGCTCAGATACTTGATGATGGGCCCCACCGGGACGCGCATCTACCACGATGTGTTCCTGAGGGGGCACCCCACTCCTCCCGTCATGGAAAAAAATCGCCTCCGTTTTTGCGGGGGCTACCCTCAGGCCCAACTACCTTATGGAGCCGACCACGCACGCCACTGCGACGTTCGCCATGCATACGGCTCTTTTCCAAGTCGTACCCCCGGCTACCACCAATGTATCATCTGCATAGCAGACGACGTGGCAACAGGGGGAGGGAGAGGACTGCGCGGAGAACTGAGTCGTATGCGACATTCCAGAGTAAGAGACCCAGCACGGACCCTTGCGGAACGCCGCACGATGTGTTCCTCCGCTGCTGGAGTCCCTGTTTGTTATGGAACTCCAGCTGCTTGTGTCGGAAATAGTCCTTTACAATGGCCACCAGGTAGGGGGGCAGGAAGTGATGTTCTCTCATCGTCTCCACTGCACACCTGGCTCCACGGCACACTGTGGAAGGCGTTGGCGATGTCAAGTGACACCGCCACCCCCCCGCCCGCGGACCTGCTCCGAGAGGGTACGGACCTACCTAATCTACCGTGAATAGCCCCTCTCGGAAGTCGTATTGACCGCGGGACAAGTCAGGACCATCGCGGGACAGGTGCCGGACGATGCGGACAGAGATACGCTCTAGCAGTTTGCCCGCATCGTCCAGCAGGCAAATTGGCCTGTACGCGGAGAGACTCTCCGCCGACTTGTCCTCCTTACGCAGAAGGACAAGCCGGGCCCTCTTCCACCTGGGAAAGCTTCCCTCTCTGAGGCAGCTCGTGTAGAGCTGCCTCAAGTGTTCTCCGATGAAGGGGGCCGCGGTGAGCCACTCTTCCGTGGACGCCGTTGGGTCCCGGCGCCCGCGACCTACTCCTCAGCCGGGCGAAGGTCTTCCTCATCTCCTCCCCGATGACGCTCAGCTCCTCCGTCCATCCCGACGGGGGGCCAGCCCTCTTTGGAATGTCTCTTTCCTTGGTGGGAAAGAGGGCGCCCATCACGTTTTCGAGAAACCGAGCATCCAGGATTTCCGCCACGGACGAAGCTTCTTCGTCACTATCTTGTAGGGCCTCCCCTACGGGTCTCTGTCCAGGGAGGAGACGAGCTCCCGCCAGGCCCCCCCGCGCAGCCAAAGGCCTTCGCCTTTCTTATGGCCGCCCTGAGGGCGCTCCTTGCGTCTCGGAGCGACCCGGCGGCCGCTTCCCTCTCTTCGTCGGTGCCCCGCTGCCTGCGGCGAGTGTACGATCTTCTGGCAGCCACGGCGGCCCGACGTAGCACAGATAGTTCCTCGGACCATCAATAGGCTGCCCTCCTCGCCATCGGGCGGCAGCGGAGCATCGATGCGTCGCACGCGCGCGACATAAAGCTCCTGAGCCACTCGGCCCTCTCCTCCATCGTGTAGTAAAAGTAGCACCCTGCAACGTCGATGGGCCCCTACTCCACAAGTGAACCCCTCCCCTGCCAATATGGGGATCATCGGCGGGATATCGCGCGCGTGTTGGCAGACCACCGCCACCCGACCCAGAGAATCCCTTGTCCAGTTGGAATGACTCTCCGGGATGCGGTGTGGATCAGCGGCGATGGCCAGCCCTCCCCCCCACTCGGCGAGGCATTGCATGAGCATGCTTTGTGCCCCGGTCGAGTGGTTGAGATTGATCTGGAGGAGACCGGCCACCATCAATTAGCGGCGCCAGTGCCTCCCCCCCCCCCCGCGACCGTCTCCACCTCCATCGCCTCGAGCGACCTCTCCGTCATCAGCTGCTGCTGTTGTTGTTGCTGCCGTGGCTGTTCCGGCAGCGCGACGGCGACGGCTCCGTTTTTTCTTCTCCAGCCGCTTCCGTCGTCGGCCGGTTGGCGGCTTTAGCGGGGGGCCGCTGGGCTTGGCCCCCTTTTTACGTATCTTCTTCCCGGCGCACTTCCGTGCACTCCGGTCCGCCGATACGATGGTTGGACGGCCGGCCGAGGGTCCCACACGCGAAGCAGTCCAGCCTGGCGTTGCCGCACTCTTTGGCCTGGTGGCCTACCGCTTCGCATCGGTAGCAGCAACCGGAGCGGTCCATCAAGCTCGTGCATTTCGACTGCACGTGGCCGGCCTCCAAGCATTTGTAGCACTGAAGGCCACGCGCGGGCAGCAACGCCACCTTGCAGCTGGACCACCATAGTGATCCGCCGTACCGCCATCAACCTCTTCCCAGAGTCCACGGGGCATCTGGCCCTGTAGGACCCCAGTCCGCTGAGCATCCTCCTCACGTCGCTCACCTTGAAATCGGTGGGCGACCTCTCGCACTTCCTCACAAGTTCTTTCACGTCCTTGGATGTTACGGAGTCGTCCAGGCCTGTTATTTGTATTTTTACTGATTTCACGGGCCTGATGACTCTGACGTCATCTCTGTCGCGGTATATTTCCCGCAACTTATCGGCCAGGCGTCCGCCTTTTCGCGATTGCCCTGGTCGTGTATTTCCCATATGAGGGCCCCTGTTATGGCCCTTCTGGATCTTAGGTCATCCACCCCGAGGTCCCGCAAGCTGATTTTGGTCCTCGGGAGACCTACCACCTCCGCGTACGCCTGAGAGTCGGCGCAGGTAAGCGTGATCGCGGTGGACAGCTGTCTAATCTTAGACAGCTGCGTCCCAGGGACCCTCGAGTTGACAGAAGAGGGATGCTCGTGGCCGGGCTCCGTTCCCTTACGCCTTCGCTGCTGCTGTTGTTGCTGCGACGGCTGCCTGGTGCCCCCCTTCTTTTTCAGAAGGGGCCGACTCGGGCCGGCCTGTGTATTGGCTGCGCGCCCACGGGCAACTTTGTTGGCCGCCCTTTTTGCCGCCTTTGAGACGACCTGCGTAACCCACATAAGATCGTTGCTGGCGGCGCTCGTACCCGTTTCCCTGTTGTCCGCAGGAGGAGGACCACTGGCAGCGGCGGCTGGCGTCCGTCGAGTCCCGGAAGCGGGCCTTTACTTTAGGAGCAGCAGTCGCCGCGTTGTCCGTCGTATTGCCTTTCGCTCCCTCGATCGGGGGCTGACTCCTCTCCATCTGCCTTGGTCTCTTGGTAGGCGCCTGCTGCGTCACAGCAGCAAGGCCCATGCCCTTCAGCAAAGGAGGCAGGAGCCTGACCAGGATGCCCTCGATTTTTTCCTCGAGGAGCCTCTCCATTTAGCAGTCTCCTGAAGTAGGGAGCCTCATGTCCTCCTCCGTGATGACGACGGGAACCTGGGTCTCTTCCCCATCATCTACGTCCCCCCGCGGTACAACTTCAAGGCGTGCCTTCTTGCTGCGTGTGGCCTGGCTGGCGGTAGGCTTGTGTGCCTGGATTTCTCTGCCAGACCACTCTATCGCGCCGTCCCAGCTGAGGAAAGGGATCGCGTCTCCGTCCGCGGTAGTCGCGGTTCCACGGGAGCGCGCGTTCTCCTTCTCTAGCCCTCCCTCAAGTTGGGCATTGCGGGATCAGAGGTAGGCTATCTCCCGGTTCAGCCTATTTCTTTCCTCCTCCCACCTCTCCCTCTCTTTAGTCGATCGGGGGGGGGGCGACTGTTACTCCGTCGCAATTTTGGTCCGCTCTATGGACGATCGACTCCAGTGTCCCAATAATTTTACTGCAGGCCGTCCATAAATCGCGGACAATGTCCCCGCGGATGTTTTTTGACCGCTACATCGATTTCGCGAGAACATCCAATTCGCGGGTGGCTACCGTCGCGACCGCTCCAACTGACTGCTCGTCACATTCCTCCGCCAGTTCCTGGATCCTCAGGTTGGCCTTCCTGGCGGAGTTCGACGATGCTTTTGCCGTGGGGTCGCAAATGATCTTGTAATCTCTCTTTAGCTGGACGACTTTTTCTGCCCTCCTCTCCCTAGCTTCAGCGGTAAATTTGCCGACGTTCTCAGAGTTTAGAGCTGGTCTACCCCGCGGCCTCTTTTCGCTCTCGCTCGTTCTAGAGGAGGAGGACAGTAGCGCGGAGGCCATCCTTCCCTCTCTCCTATCGCTGATGGTGACCGAATCCATTGAGACAGTCGATCCCACCCTGGAGATCGCCGTCTCGACACCGGCGCCAAAGATCGCACTGGCGGAGCTGGCGCTCATCCCAGCCTTACTGCATGCCGGGCCTAGGTGTTGCCGACGCGGCTCTCCCGGTCGGCTCGTCTCATCGCCCTGTTTGGATGGGTGTCTACCGTCCCTGTTGTTAGTTTGTGTGTTGTTCATATCCATTTAAGATTATTCCACTCCCTGCAGTGGCTCCGTCAGCCAGGGTGTATCCTTATCCTTCCCCCGGAACCTGTCCAGTAGAAGAGGCCTCAAGTTCCCCTAGGGAGCTGACATATGGCTTGGATCCCCGGAATATATCATCGGGGACACTGACTTCCAGCCCCTTACTCCCCATGAGCGGATGTGGTGCAAGTCCACTCACAAGTTTCGGGAGTCCTTCGCCTCCGACTACGAGGACATCGCTGCGGGTTGCGTCACCCGGGAGGCCCCGCGGACGGGTCGGGTCACGGAAGTGGCGCTCCTTCCGGACCCTAATCACCGCGGCAGCGATAAGTTCCGTCGCCCGGTGCCCCGCTTCGGAAGGGACGCCGTCGCGGAAATATCGGGCTACAACTACTCGGCGCCTCCCCCGGCCCCTGCCTCGGAATATGTCCGAGCGGCCGCGCGACCCCTCTACTCGGAGAGAGACAGGGGTTCCGCGACGGACTGAGAAGTCCGCGCGGCCCCGTCCTCCCCTACGGACAAAGTCCGCACCTCCCGAGGCGGGAGAGGCCCCCAGTGCAATGAGCCGAAGCTCTCGGAGATCCCTTCTTTCCCCAGCGGCATGGGCCGATCCGCCTTGAGGGAGCACCCGCTCGACGCGTTCCGCGGCCTTGAAGGAACCACCCCCCCCCAGGAGGGGAAGGGAGGGCCCCATGGGAGCGGTGGGCGTCGATGCCCACACTCGCACGGGCAGGGAATAGAAATTCCCTCTAACGGTGCCCTGCCACCGGGCGATTGAAGTCAGGGCCTTCAACCCCTACCGGCACATTGGGGACCCGTCCCGAGAGGATGAGACCTCCAGGAGTTCCTCCCATGAAGAGAGAGAGAGACTCCCTTGGGATGCCGGACCCAGGTGCCTCCTGTCGCGGAGGAGTTCGTACAGGTTGCTCTTAGACCCCCACGAGCCGCAAAGCGATTCGTGGGAGCCCCCTCACCACGACGTGGGCGCTCTTGCTTCAACTTGATATATGGTATCCCAGCATTTTTAAATTCATTTTCTAGAGTGGATGTCGCCAAAGCATTACGATGAAAATGTTCAACAATTTTTTTACATTTTCGAATTATAGTTGATAGCTCCGCATTTTTTTGAGCGAATCAGTAATAACTAACTGTAACGTGTGAGCAAAACATGGAACATGTTTCTTGTCAAATAAATTATAAGCTCTTATTATTGCACTTGCATTGTCTGTAACTATTGCCACTTTGTTCGTTATATTTCAACGATTTTTATATTTTTTTAACGGTTTTTTTATTGCTTCGCCGGTATGACTACCTTTTAATAATTCTGTATTTAACGACGCAGTCCTCAATCATGTTCGTATACAAAATGGCATATTACAGTCAAGTATGCATCCTTAGACTGACTTGTTCAAATATCCATTGTTAGAGGAACAAACTGAATTGATTCAAGGCAATTTATCAGCTTATTTCGAAGAAATTCATATGTTGCTAGCAAAATAGTAGTTCTAAAATAGATGTCACTGTGTATTTTATAATCAGGTTTAAGTCTGTATAGAAGTTGTTGAAAACCAAAATTATTTACAATTGTTCGATACCCTTATCGCCTTCTGAGATCGATTGAATTTTCCTTTGCCATAGCCGGCAAATCTATTATAGCCTTGATGTGAGTTTGAACAATCACGCGCTTGTTATCATATTGGTCCCTGAGAATTGACCACGTCAATTGACGTCCGACAATTAGCGTCCGACAATTCTAATGAACTGATTACAGCGTTTGCATCGCCGTGAGTGACGCCTGTAGGTACTGAAATCTTTGCATATTTGAGAGCGAGGTATTGGAATGGATAACCGAGTTGAATGTATCGAAAAACGGGAACCATTCATCATATTTGCCGGAAAATGTTGGTAAATTTAATTTAGGCAACCGAATATGCGTACTACGATCTGAATCACGAACACTTGAAGAGGACAGAAAAGATGGACGTTCGCAATGTCGACGAAGGGGAAATGAGCTCGCGGATCTTGGCAGATAACGCATAGAACACTTCCTCGAAACCGTCTCGATCGCAGCCTTCGGACTCGTCTAATAATTCTAGACGCGATTGCACCTCGTTATACTCCGCACAATAGTGCTCGAGTTTCGCCTTCCGCTCTTCGAGATGAGCCACTATTGACGGATTAATGGCGACTATTGACTCTACATAAGTCCTGATACGCGTACATGATGCCTTTATGATCGCGCGCTGTCGCTTAAGTGTCGTCGCTTCTGATGGTCGACCGTCTTGAATGCAACTACGAACGCGCGTACGCAACGAACGCGGCGAAGGGAACTTGGTCGGTAATGGAGACAATGGTCTTCCTCACCTTGTTACGCACGCAATTAATGCTAAAAAAGAATGCGACGGATGCTGGATGCCTTCCAGTCGAGTTGTTGGACGGAAACGTTCCTCTCGCAGACGTTGCGCCATTGAGGGATGGCTTCCGTTGCACGTCGTCCGGATCAGGCCTCGTTTTCCACTATCGACAGGATTCCGCTCGCGAAACGTTGATACTCATCAGGATATGACGTAATATTAGCCGGGCTGGGTCTCTGATGCTTAGATGCGGGCCTTGCGGCTGTTTTTGTTGAGTTGCATGCTGCTGTTGGTGCGACGCTTGTCTCGTCTCGATGAGATAACCTTAGCTGACTGCTAAATTGCTGCTCGCCATTTCACTGAGGCCAAATACTTGATAGTATCGGCTCGAAGAACCAAAGAAATGTTGGCGATCTTGCTGCATGCAGGATAAATTTGTGGTGGCACGGCCATGCGATCACCGTTCCAAGCTTTCCCGCGGTATAATTGCTTCGAGGGCACTTGGTCGAGAAAAATGAGATTTTCTCTGCTTTCCAAACTTTATTTAAACAGACCTCAAATACAGGCGAACGTGTTTCACAATAGATGTGGAAAGGATCTCAACGATGCGGTAGCGCAATAAAAAGCTATTCAGCACGAGGCGAGACACGTGCTGTCGACGAGACAATCAGAGCGGCCATTATGATCTGAGTGTACCGGATCGATTATGCGCGACGCATGCCTCGCTTAACAATCGATATCTCGAGGATTGATCGATTCTTTATTGAGCGATGTGATTAGACGCCATAAACGATAAGGGTATCGAACACGCCGCCCGCCTTGAAAGGGTTAACTTTCAATGTGACATACAAGCATGAACTCTTTAACGTAACATAAAATACGAATTGCTCCGACTCAACAATTGCGACTCAACAAAATCGCATCTAGTCATTGCACTGAAACTCAACAAAACTTGACGTCTAAATATACAAACTGAAAACAATATAATAAATTATTCTTATTCAACGATAAAGAGAAGCTTGGGCGAAGCTTGATATAGTTAGAAGCTAACAGTTGAAGCACTTAAATCTAAATGCTTAATAACGTATAGACTAGTTTCGATTGATAATATTGATAGCTTAGACAGTGGCCTCACGTAGGAACCCTTGACAGTCTTCACAGTTGTGGTGCGCGCGATGCCGTCGGGACCGAGATGAACCTCCTGAACCCCATTGCCCACTGAAGTGGAGCTAAATTCGACTGCTTTATGAGCACAAGTTGATTAGTTGACAACTGAATTCCCTTGTTAGCCATCCATTTGGTTCGTGCTTGTAGAGAGTGAAGATACTCATTACTCCATCTGCGCCAAAAATGCTGCCGGGTTTGCTCTACGCGTTGCCACTGCAACAGCCTATTTTCGTTGACGTCGCTCAAGTCAACGCAAGGAAGACTATTTAAAGTCGTGCCAACCAAGAAATATCCCGGACTTAGGTACGCTAGGTCGTTAGGGTCGGCGCTTAACGGTAAGAGGGGATGCGAATTGAAGATCGCCTCTATTTCACAGAGGGTCGTTTGCATTTCCTCAAAGGTCAAATGAGCCTTGCCAACGATCCGAGTCATATGGTATTTGGCAGATTTCACGGCTGCTTCCCACAAACCTCCGAAATGAGATGCATTAGGCGGGATGAAGCTCCATGAAATCTCCAACTCGCGCAGAAAATCCTTAATCTCGAATTGGACTTGTTGATCATTATATATATAGTATAATACTTGAATTTGCTTATGAGCGCGAAGGTGGTCCCGTTATCCAAATACATGTGCGTGGGTCTACCCCTACGAGAAATGAATCGCTTAAAGGAGGCAATAAATGCTTCAGACGTAAGGTCACTTACTAAATCCAGATGGACCGCCTTCGTGGCGAAGCACAAAAAAGCGAAACATATGACTTGTGACTCCGCGCGTTTCGATGCTTTCCCTCACGTAACAAGAGCGACCCGGCATTGTCTACACCGCAGCGAGAGAAAAGTCTAGAGACGCTAACTCGACTGGCTGATAATGAGCCCATTAAGGCTTCTGATTGATTAGATTTAGCCCTAAAACAGGTAATACATTTTTGTATTATTCCACGCACGGTAGAGCGCAATGATAACGGCCAAAAGCGCTGGCGCACGAAAGCCATCGTGGCTTGCAGACCCGCGTGCAAGTTTCATATGTGTTCGCGCTCTATAATGCTGAGTTAATATGAGTTTGCATGGCAGGAGAATTGGATGGCACGCATTGAACGCGAGATTTGAATTTTTCAATCTCCCGCCAATTCGCATTAGTCCGCTTTCATCTAAGAAAGGAGATAGCGATAAGATATCACTAGAAGCGTTTACAATTTCGTTTTTGACTAGCACTTGATATTCGCAATAGAACGCTCGCTGTTATACCGTTCTGCAAATATATACAATTTAAAGCGATAGATGTTTTAACGGGGGACACGAAATCAGATACTGCGTGTTCCCGATGCGCCTTGGATAATCGCAAACAATACGCTATGATGCGACATATTTTATTTAAATTGGAATACATATTTAGCAAGTCATCGATGATACAAGGATGGGAAATGGAAACGGCTACGCGGATTTTCTTTTGTTCGGGAAGATCGTTGTCCAAACGCGTGAAGACACTGGGCGGCCAGTGTTTTTCATCCCATTTTAGAAATTCGGGACCATTCTACCACCTCTCAGCATTGATCACGTCGCACGGATTTAACCCTCGCGACAATATATCGGCAGGGTTATCGGAAGATGTGACATAACGCCAGTGTTTGATTTCTGTTAAGCGCTAAATGTCGCCCTACTTGCCATAAAAACTGACTACTGCCGCGAGGGGGAGGTTATCCAGTTTAACGCGATCGTCGAGTTCGACCAAAGATAAGTCGGGCATTTCGAAAGTTCCAATGACTCTCTGACCTTGTTGATTAAGCGCGCCAGCAACAAGGCGGCTGATAGCTCTAATCACGGTAACGAGACGGTCTTGAGCGGCGCGACGCGAGATGTTGAGCATAGTAACTCAGAGTGATGGTCGTTGAGACAGAGGTGCGAAAATATATGCAAGCTCCGAACGCGCGCTGGCTGGCGTCACAAAATCCGTGCACTTCCATGATTAATTGGTGGGCAATTGAATTTAACGCATTGATTTTTAGTTGATTCAGATCTGAAAGCAATCCAGCGAGTGTGGATGTTCTGAAGAACAGACTCGTCCCATTGGATGGCCAATTGCCACAAATCTTGCAAGATGAATTTTGCAATCACAATGACCGGATCCAGAAGGCCCAGAGGATCGAATAATTTAGCGACCTCGGAAAGTATGATTCGTTTTGACACACAACGTGGGCTTCTGTTTCAAATTTGCAGAGAAATTGGAATCCTGATACTGATTCCACTGCATGCCCACAATCCACGAATCCGCAGTATTATCTCTGATAATGACTAGCACACAATCACGATTGTCTATTTCCAATAGTTCAGGGCAGTTCGAGACCCATTTGCTTAACTCGAATGCTCCTAATTTTAACAGTTGAATAATTTCATCGCAAATTAGTTTTAATTCGTCGACTATATCCGCCCATGTCATCGACATAAAAATCCCGAAGAACGCATGTTAAACCGCGAGTGAACTGATGAGCGTGTTGCTCAGCCAAATGCTTAAGTGGCAATAGCGTACCGCTTGGCCATCGTAATCGAAAATTGCCAATCGTTGTCCGAATCATGGGGTCACCTCAAATTTTATAATTTTTCGAGAATCTTATAGGCGATTGAAAAAGAAGCCTTTATTCTACAAAATAGATAAAAGGCCGAATCGAGCAGTGATCCTTCTTCTTAGATTTTCCAGTCACAGTCGCAATTCAGTACAATCGCCTTTGAGACATTCCGCCGCAAGAAAACCGCTGCGTTCCACTTGTGATTAGTTACGTGAAGATTCGCGTAGATCGAACTTTCGCTCAAAATCGCCTTCTCGCTCAAACTCTCTCTATATCGCTCTCGCTTTGTCTCGCTCTCGAACATTATCGATTCTTCGAGCTGGATTCGTCTTCGCCGATTATTGCTCGTTCGGGAGTGCCGTCGTCGCGTTCAGTGCGCGTAATATCTAAAAGAACAAAGAGAGAATGTAAGTGAGCAAATCATGAGTGAGGAAATAAATACATTGCTGACCGCTCAAAGTGACATCCACGGTCGCATGGCCAGATCAGTGGTAAATTTAAAAAAGATGGGGATGACCAACATCACTCTCTACGTCGTCGAAACCCGCTTAACGCTTCAATGATCAACTGTGGACGAAGTTCGAAAGACAGCATGAGTTTATACGAGCACATTATAAGGAAGCCTTCGATGAAAGTGAGTACAGTATGTCTCAATTCGCCAATTCCGCTGAAATTACTTACGTGCATCAGCGTAGTCTGTTGAATGATTACCTGACAAAGTTTAAGGAGAAGGAGTTTTTCTGAGAAGTCAAATACAGCATCTCCGAATGAATCGGGAAACGATTTTTCCACTAAATCGGCGTTGCCGCGTCTGAAATCTGATCATTTTCGGGCGCGTTTGAAGACTGGCCATCGTTTAGAGACATATTCTTGTCCATTGTCGGTAATAATCTCAAACGTAGAGAAGTTCCATCACTTTAAGCATTGCTCGGAAGAGTCCGCTGAAGCATTAATACTATTAGCAGTAACCGGAGATAATTATTCTCGTGCGTGGGCGCTGTTGTGCAAGCATTACGAGAACAAAAAAGAGTTGTCGCGCTCCAATTTTTGCACGTTTACCGCAGTGCAGAAGATGAAAAGTAATACCGCCGAGAAGCTTAGCCGCATTTACATTATCGCGATCAGTGCCGTGAACGGTCAAGAAAGCATAGGAAGACCAATTAATTCGCATGGCTTCGACTTCTTTAATCACTTCATCATCGAGTTCTTCGATCCGAAGACTCGTCTCGAGTGGGAATCTCACACGAGCGATTCCACGAACTTGCCAGATCATGATATCTTGATGGACTTTATTATCAAGCGAACTCTGATTCTCAAGATCGCAAAACCAAAGGCTACCAAGGTCTTCGGAGATCCACCGCGAATCGCGAAATCGCACGTTGCTAAACGTGCAGCCGATGCTCCCGACTGTTCTGTGCAAGGGTAGGTATAATGTAATGATGTGCGAACAATTCAAGGCGAAATCCGCATCCGAACAAAAGTCCGTCGCAGGAACACATCAGTTGTATACACAACTGTCTCGGTTTGCATCCAATCACAAAGTGCTAGTCAACAAAGACGTGCTTTATGTGTAAGGCGAGACATCACACGCTCCTTCATGAAGCGTACGTCACTCCGAAGCTCGCCGACGTAAACGCGTTGGCCGCTGTAGGCCAAGAAGAATGCAAAGCCATTCTGCTCGCTACTGCGAGAATTACTGTCGCTGATCGCCACGGAGATCCATACCCGGTTTAGAGTCTTAATTGATCAAGGATCGGAAGTATCCTTGATCTCCGAGGCGTTAGTCCAGCGCTTACGCCTGCCGCGATCTCGCGCGGCAATCTCAATTTTCGGAATCGGCGACTCACCCTCGGATTCCTGTTACGGGAAAGTGTCTCTCAGTCTCACATCCAGGATCAATGGAGCTCGAGTTATCGCTGTTGCTTTCATCCTACCACGACTTTAGCTATATCAAGGCACAGCTACGACATGCACGACTACATGGCCTCACATTGAAGGTTTCCAGCTGGCTGATCCGCAATTCACGGCCGCCTATCCCATCGAGTTGTTACTCGGCGCGGAAGTGTGCTATATCATATTACAAGAGGGCCTTCGATCCGCACACTCTCGTCGCTCAGTGCACTCTACTCGAATGAATTTTCTCGGGAGGCTGCGGCGAGAATCTCTGAGTGACTTCACATCGCTCCTTCCAGTGCACTGCCGACCACGAGCTGACCACGCTCGTGCAACGTTTTTGGGAGCAAGAAAAGGAATCTTCCGCTTCAGTGTCCATCACGCCAGACGAACAACGATGCGAGAAGATCTTTGCTCGAATTCACAGCTATAGGAAAGTATTGTACATTGTGCGACTGCTATTTGCCGCGTCACCAACAGTACTCGGTGACACCTGCCAATCAGCCGAACGATTGCTTACTGTCATGAAGCGACGGTGTGAATGTAACGTTCGGTTCGGACGTCTGTACCACGCCTTTCTAAAAGAGTACGAAGAGTTGGATCACATGGAATTAGTGCTAAGATCATCGGAGTCACAAGCTAGATGCTGAATACCTCACCACGGAGTGCTCCTAGAATCAAGCATGTCGACCAAACTCAGGGTAGTATTCAATGGATCTCAGAGTACAAGGTCCAGTAAGTCACTGAACACTCAGCCATTAGTCGGCGCTAAGCTGTTGTCATCGTTTGCCGTTGATCCGATGGCGGTGGCACCGATTCGCAATCGTGACGGACATCGAAAAAATGTATCGTCAAATTCTTGTGGCGCCTGAGGATAGAGATTATCAACGTATTTTCTGGCGTCACTCAATCAGCGATCCGGTTCGCGAGTATCGGTTAAATACAGTGACATACGGTCTGTCGTGCGCGCCATTTCTCGCCATCCGCACACTTTATCAGCTCGCCGACGAAAACGCAAGATTTCCGCGAGGTTCCGCCGTATTAAGACACGACTGCTACGTCGACGACATCGTGACCGGAGCATACACTAAAGACGAGGCAATCGCGATACAATCCGAACTCTGTCAGCTGTGGTGGGAGAGTTCCCGCTGAAAAAATGGGCCGCCAACCATCCTGAAATTTTCTTCAGTACTCCTGCGGGTCACTGTCTCGCGGATTCATGGTCGTGGAGATACGAGACAAACGCTCGGCTTGCAGTGGCACCCGATCAATGACATTTTCACATTCTTAATTCGAAACCGCACCGTTGAAAATTTCACCAAAAGGAAGGTTCTCTCGGAAATCGCGTGTTTAATAATCCGCTCGGATGATTGACATCGGTAGTGATCTGCGCTAAAATCCTGCTTCAGTCAGCGTGGTTGCAAAAGCTGGACTGGGACGCCCCGCTCCCTCAAGCAAACGCCTGCCATTGGAATCGCTTCCTAAAGGAACTCCCAAAGCTTAAACAGCTTCGAATCAACCACTGATTAAACACGGGCGCCGAGGACGCGAGAGTAGAGCTGCACGGATTCGCCGACGCGTCCGAACGAGGGTACGCAGCCGTGGTGTATCTTCGTGCGCTAGCAGCGCTAACAGTGTCAACGTTCTCTTGTTAGCGGCAAAGAGCAAGGTCGCTCCAATCAAGCCAGTGTCCTTGCCGCGATTAGAATTGTGCGCCGCCGCCTTGCTAACAAAATTAGTCGCACACACGCACACTATTCTAAGCCTATCCACAGCTCCAGTCTCTGATCCGACTTCAAGGCCATTCTATACTGGATTCAGGATCACATCTCACGATGGAAGACTTATGTGGCCAATCGCGTATCCATGATACAAGAGGCGCTTCCAGAAGAACAATGGCGTCATGTTCCCGGAAGGGACAACCCGGCCGACTGCGCCTCTCGGGGGATAACATCAGGCGAGCTTATTGATCATCCACTCTGGTGGTCAGGCTTCTCTTGATTACTCAATGATAACTCCACCTGGCCTAGTGCACAACCTGAAGCTCCACTAGAGGAATTGCTCGAGCAACGTGTTCACTCTCGCACTATCACGTCAAAGATTATCATGGAACCGGAGCTCCTCCTTCGATTCTCCTCACTTCATCGGCTCCTGAAGGTCACAACGTGGTGTCTACGTTGGCTGCGCTCAAGAGAGATACCAACGACGGAAGGAAGTCTGGAGTCGACATTGACATCCGACGAGCTCGACGTCGCACTGGACGATGGATCCGAGCAGACCAGGCATTGCACTATGCGCACGAGGTCACTGCCGCAAAGGATCAGTGCCCGATGCCACCTCGCAGCCAGTTACGGACCTTGAATCCATTCATCGACGAACAAGGAGTGCTGAGAGTCGGAGGTCGCCTGAAGCACGCAGTTCTCTCTCCGGACAAGCGGCATCCGATCATTCCGCCGCATTCACACCTCACATGCCTCTTGATATCGTCATGTCATCACCGAACACTTCATGGAGGAGTGCAGTTGATTCTGGGCCTGTTGCGACTACGATATTGGATCCCTCGAGCTATGACAAAATACTGGTTGCATCGGTATGTCACGTGGAGAGGAGTCATGCCACAACCGCCAATGGGTAATCTTCCTCAAGGACGCATCATCCCTGCGTCCATTCCTCAGAACCAGCATCGACTATGCCGAGCCGATACTCATTCACACGAATCGAGGATGTGGGCACCGGTTCCACAAAGCCTTCGTCGTAATTTTTGTGTGTCTCTAAAGCGACGCATCTTGAGATCATTTCCGATTACACGCATTCCTGGCCGCACTTCGTCGGTTCACATCACGAAGAGGACTATGCTCGGATATCTATTCCGACTGTGGCGAACTTCATTGGCGCCGACCGACAGATACGAAAGCTTCTTCGTGCATCTTTCCGTCAACGGCAGCCGCATGCTGCTGTTACAGAAGGAATCCGCGATTTGAAGTCAATTACTCGATATCTACGTGTCAAATCTTGTCTTGAGTTCTTATTTCCACGTTTTATGTGGTGCACTGCTTTCGTACTTAATATTTTTTATTTGTGCGTTTCTTTTTAGTGTTCTGTGCAGGTCGTTACAGCATATATATATATATATAAAGAGTCGTCTACGCGTGATACAGATTACTAAAGCCATCTATTGGAAAAATAATGGATTTCTTTTTACTATACCTAATATGAGTCAGCTCACGTGTTGTAAATGCAAACATTTTCTATCGTTTACGACATTCGTCTGCACGAATCTACTTTCTGCATGTTGATTGTATGCCATTAGTCCCTCTATATGTATATCACATTTTTTTTGTTTATTATTATATCAGTTACCTGACAGATGGCGTGAGCACCCTTCTCGTACTAACCTAACCTTTTTTATTATTATTTGTTTCGCACACGCCAGAAACCAAGCTCTGTCTTTTATCTTATTCAAAAATAAAGAAAATCCCAATAGTTTATGGGCCCAGGAGTGTGAACGGCTATAATAAATAAATAAAAAAAAAAGAGAGTGATAGTGTGCAAGGAAGATAGAGGTCCAAGTAACATCGCTTGAATCTGCAAGGATGGAAATAAACTTGAAGTTTGTTACGCAACTGAACTCAAGCAGTTACGTTCGTTGGCGTTTTGAAATTCAGGCTCATCTCGAAGCAAACGATGTGTTTGATGTGGCTGATGGATCGAGAGAGCAACCAACGGATGCCACATTGGCTGATTGGAAAAAGAAGGACGCTTTGGCGAGATCTTTGTTAAGTAAATCTCTCGATGATGCACATTTTAATTTGGTGGTCGCCTGTAAATCATCCGCTGATATGTGGAAGACTCTCGTGGGACATTATGATGAGGTTTCAAACACGACGAAGCTAGCTGCATTGGAAGCATACAACGACTATCACTGGAAAGACGATATGACTGTGACGTCGTATATTTCAGGGCTTATGCTCATTGAAAATAAGCTCAAGGCGCAAAAATTAAACATCGAAAAGGAAATGATTATTACAAAAATTGTTCGTGGTCTACCGCAAAAGTTTGATAACTTCAAGCAAGTATGGCGGATTTGTCCTACGAAGGACATTACGGTGGAACAATTACAAGCAAAATTGTTAGATGTCAAACGTGACGTTAACGTGACGTCATCCGGAAATCATGATGTAGCGTTATCTGGTCAGAAAGATCAGAAAGACCGAGAAATTTTCAAAGGTAAGAAGAAAGCAGGCTGGAAAAAGGACCGAAAGAAGCTATGTCACAACTGCAAAGTTTTTGGACATTTTGCTCATGACTGCCCATCCGAGAAGAAAGACACGAGCTCAGAAGGACGTTCGTCTAGCAATCGTGTGGCAATGCCAGCAAAACAACAATTAGGAGATATTGATGAGTGGATCGGTGATTCAGGTGCGTACAGCCATATTACTCGTAATAGTGATTGGTTTGTAGAATCAAAGGAATTGGATCCTCCGGAAGAAGTGAAAATAGGGGATGGCAGGATTCTAATGGCGACGGCTATTGGCAAAATAAATGTAACAGTCCATAACGGTAAAGAGTGGGTGCCGAGATGTCTCAAGGATGTAAGGTTAGTTCCTGATTTTGGACCATTCAATCTTTTCTCTATTGTAGTCACGACTGACCTTGGTTACGAAGCACTTTTTAGTAAATCAGAGGTTGTTGTAAAGAATTCAAAAGGCGAGATGATTGTCCGTGGTATTAAAAAAGGACACTCGACGTATCGAATGCTAATCAAAGTCGAGAAACCAGCTAAGGTTTGCACGGCTCAGAAGGAGATCTCTGCATCATGGGAAACTTGGCACCGTCGACTTGGACATGCAGGAAAAAACAAGGTCAAAGCTCTATTAGAATCTAAAGGATATTGTGCAACTGGAAAAGATTTCTTCTGCGAAGCCTGTATTTTTGGAAAAATGACCAAAGGACCATACAAGGAAATCATTAATAAGGATTTCAAGCCAGGTGCAAAAATTCACTGCGACCTTAGTGGGAAGGTTTCAATTGAATCGGCAGGTTGCAAATATTTTGCTGTCTTTGTTGACGAGAGCTCAGGATACAAGAAGGTTGCCATGCTGAAAAAGAAGGAACTTGTCGAAGAATTCAAGAAAGTGATTCAGGAAGTCAAGGAAGAGACGGGTCATCCAATTGAGATTTTGCGGACTGATCAAGGCACTGAATTCATTGGTACATCATTTCAAGATCTTCTGAAGAAACATAAAATCAAGCATGAGATGAGTGTTGAGTATACACCACAGTCGAACGGTATGGCCGAACGTGTCATTCGATCTCTTACAGAAAAGGCTCGATCTCTACTTGCAGATGCAAACTTGCCAAAGTTTATGTGGGCCGAATGTGTCTCGACTGCTTGTTATCTGTCCAATCTCGTCGCCACTCGTGATCTAAAGAAGACATCGTATGAACTCTGGCATGGGAATGAGCCGTCCATTGAGCATCTGCGTGCATTCGGTTGTGATGTTTTTGTGCATATCCCAAAACCGAAGCGAAATAAGTTCGACATGAAAGATCGAAAAGGTCAGCTGATAGGTTACGGACCGAGTACGAAGCTGTATCGAGTTTACTTTCAGGATCTTCAAGATGTTCGTATCGCACGTGATGTAAAATTCAATGAAGGAAAGCAAAATTCTTTCTATGTAGAAGACGAGATAAAGTCATTATCCACCAATGACGAAACTTATGAAGTCAAAGAAAATGATTCTACTGAGATTGTAAATGAGATCGTTAAAGTATCTACTCATCCGAAGTCAACAAATGTACGCAAACCCAGTGGACCTTTAACCATGAAGCTCCGAAGTCGTAGCATCATCATTGAGGATGTTCCTGACGAGAAGCAACAAGGAGGGCATGAAGTCCTGATGGCGTTAAACATGGAAGAACCCAAGACAGCAAGAGAGGCTCTTGAGGGTAAGGACTCCACCGGATGGCAAATGGCTATGCAAGATGAACTCGATTCCTTCGCGAAAAATGATGTGGTTGAGACATGTGTCTTGCCATCAGGAAAGAATGTTATTGACACAGGCTGGGTATTGAAGATCAAACGATATCCAAATGATGAAATCAACAAGCTAAAGGCTAGAATTGTTTGCCGTGGATATAGTCAAAAACGCGGGATTGATTTTGCCGAGACATTCGCACCTGTAGTTCATATGGATTCAATTAGAATTTTGTTAGCTATTGCAGCTCATGAGAAGCTGGTGATCAAGCAATGCGATGTCAAGTCGGCATTTCTCTACGGAGAAAACGAGGAAGAAATTTATGTGCGACCTCCTGATGCAGTAGACATTGATGATGGAAAAGTTTGGAAATTAAAAAAATCGCTCTATGGTCTGAAGCAGTCACCTCGGAATTGGAACAAAAAATTTAATAAGCTTGTCACAACCTTCAGTTTGATTCGTTCTATAGCTGATCCTTGCATATATTATGGAAATGATCAGAAGGGGCGTTTGTTGTTGGCAATATATGTAGACGACATCCTCGTTGCTGGACAACCAGAAAACGTTGTGACTGAATTGCTAGATTTCATGAGGGCTGCGTTCGAGATAAAGATCGAAGAGCCAACCTGTTTCTTAGGTTTGGAACTAAATGTTGACCGAAGATCAGAACGTATTCGCGTAAATCAACAGGGATATATTCGTAATATGCTCGCTCGTTTTGGCATGGAAAATTGTAACAAAGCCCCTACTCCGGGAGAAGTTCAAATTAGGAAACATCAACTAACGAACGATGAAACATTTGGAGTTCCATTCCCTTATCGACAGGCTATTGGATGTTTACTATATGCAGCGACGCATACGAGACCAGATATCTCGTTTCAGGTTAATCATGCTGCTCGTGCTGTTGAAGCACCAACACCGTATAACGTGAAGGAAGTGAAAAGAATTTTCCGTTACTTAAAAGGCACAATGTCAGTAGGAATTCAGTTTGGTGAAGGTAAAAACGAAGTTGTTGGATATTGTGATTCAGACTATGTTGGATGTCCGGACACTGCTAAAAGTACTTATGGACATGTGTTCGTATTAAACGATGGACCAATATCCTGGGAATCACGGAAAAGCACGATTGTCGCTGACTCCACAACTGTTGCTGAACTGCAGGCTGCTTATGAAGCATCGAAACAAGCCATATGGATTAAAGATCTCATGAAAGAACTCATGACGTCTTCTGAGAAACAAATAATAATCTATTGCGACAATGAAGCGGCTGTTAAGCTGTCAAAATCCGAGGAAATAAAGAAGAAAACCAAGCACGTCAATGTTCGCTTTAATTTTCTACGACAGACTGTTGGAGACAACAACGTGGAAGTTAAACATATTGCGGGCACAGAAAACCCAGCGGACATGCTAACGAAGCCTCTACCCCATGCAAAGCTGCTCCATTGCTGTAACCTTCTTTTTATCGAGTGAGACTACGTCAAGAGGGGGTGTTGATTGTATGCTTCGCTTGACTGCGTCTGCTTCCCCTGAGACAGCGGGGTCTCTCGCTGCATCTTCTGGATCGCTTCTCCAGCCTCATCTATTGCTGGGCCTCAGCCCACTCAGGCGTCTGTCTCAATCGACTCTACATCGGAGTTGTCCGATGTTGGTACTGCGCTCTGATCTGAGAGCTGTGCTTTCCTCTTTATTGGCAATCTTACGAAGGAAAGTCAATAAGTTCTTAGAAAATCTATCAGAGAGCACTCGCAGTGTCATGTCACATTACTTTTTGACAAGTAACATCTTTCAGCTAATTAATGTCAAATTTTGAGCAGAATTCATCGCGCGGTTTCATTTCTAAACGATTAAAGCGAACAACCTTTGTATTTTTTGCAAAATGGAAAAAACCGAGTTTCGTGCAGTGATCAAACATCTACATATGAAACATTTAACACCAAAAGAAATCAAAGCCGAATTGATACAATATTCATAGCACATCTGCAACAGCATTTGCGACTGTATACAATTGGGTGAATGAATTTAAACGTGGTCCTACATCCACGTATGATGCACCTCGGGACATCCATTGAAGTTACTACGCCAGAAATCATCGATAAAGTCCACGATATTGTTTTGATTGACGAGTGAAAGCGCGAGCTTGTTGAAGTCACAGGCATATCACATGGCACAATGATTTCAATTTTGCTCGAACAATTGGATATGAAAAAGCTATCGGCAAGATGAGTACCGCGTTTGCTCACTGTGTACCATAAGCACGTGTGACGATTCAAAACAATGTTTAGAGATGTTTCAACGTAATCGAGATGAATCTCTGCGTCGATTTATTACTGTAGACGAAACATGGGTCCATTACTTCACACTCGAGACGAAGGAACAGTCAAAACAATGGGTCACCGAGTGAATCAGTTCCGAAGAAGGCGAAGACCATGAAGTCGGCCGGAAAGATGATGGCCACAGTTTTTTGGGATGCACGCGGTATAATTCATATCGATTATCTTCTGTCGAAGCAAACAATCAATGGCGATTACTTTATTGGACCGTTCCAACAACATTTTAAAGAAAAAATGTCCCCATTTTGGGATGAAAATACTTACGTAAGATACTAACTCTCGAAGAAGAAAGTGCTCTTCCATCAAGATAGTGCACAGGTTCACACATGCCCGGCACCGATGGCCAAATTCAACGAATTCCGCTACGAATTGTCTCCTCATCCAGCATATTTGCCAGATTTGGCCCCTTGCGACTATTTCCTGTTTCCAAACCTAAAGAAATGGTTCGGAGGAAAGAGATTCACCAGAGAGCTCATCGCCGAAACAGGGGCTTATTTTGAAGGATTGAACAAATCATATTATTCGGACGGCTTGAAAAAGTTGGAGAATCATTGGATCAAGTATCTAGCTGAAAGGAGACTATGTTGAGAAATAAAAATGAATCGATCAAAAAAAATGTATTTTACTATGTTTTTCTAAAAACTTATTGACTTGCCCTCGTATCATCCCTAGACGATTGTATTGCCAGGCTTGAATTGGAGCTCGGAGCTGGTGATTGGATCGAGAAGATTGAAGTTATTAAGGGGATGCTGGAGCGAAGGCTGAAGTTAATCAAGGTCGATATTACAGATTTTTATTTCCAATGTATAAGATGCTTACGCCCTCTGAGTTAATATGATCATGCAGGAAATTCGATCGATTAATTATCGATATTTTTATTCCGTTTCCTACATTACCATCTTAGCAGGGACGTGTATTAGGGTCGATTCCACAAATGTAAAATTTATTTTGGAAAATTTTCCAATTTTAAAATTGAGAAAAAAATAAACCGTAATTGAAGTTAATCTTATATTTGTAAAATCGGACCTTAGAAATACAGTTGTATTATGTACAAATGCAGTGTAGGCCGTGATCCAATATAAATTACCAGTATTAAAAATCTGTAATATACATAAAGTACAGATTTTTAACTTTAATAGTTATATCGATACGAAGCCGTAGTAGCGCTTTTTCCTTAAGTCCATTCCTTAAGTGCCATTTTAGGTAATAATAATATAGTATCAATAAATGAATACGACATTGCACATACATAATGTAATTCTTTTTCATGAATATCCATATATATATATACAATATATATATATATATATATATATATATATATATATATAATGAGTATATTTGTACACATAAAACGAGGATTTATCAGAGAATTCGTAATTTGATTATCTTTTTAAGATGTTACGTCTGATCATCTGCGTTTGATTTTCGTTAGCTTTGATTTATGTTAGTTGTATGTATATTCTGATATTGAAAATATAAAAGCGTATATCACTAATATCTGTATATTTAACCATAAAAAAACACATCTCTTTTCATTTTTTCAACGTAGAAAAAAGAAATGAAGTAGCTACACACGTAGGTGAATATGAATTAGAAATATATTTTATGTTTTGTAATGTAAGTACATCATAATGTACATAAAATATAATTCTATTATTCACTAATGTGTATATTATATCTGCATGAAAAGCTAAGTATGAGCTAAGTATGATATAACTTCTATCTCTCTTTTATGGGCCTTCTACAATAAGCCATTAGTTACAAATCAGAAGTCAGAAGCTAAAAATTAATCAATCATAGTCAATTTTTCTGACTTCTTATTTATGACTGATTTATGGCTTAATTGTAAAAGGCCCATTAAACATAATAAAAAGAGATGGAATAGCTACATATGTATGTGCAATGTATTTATTTACGTACTGACAATACATGTTACATCCTAAGTTAAAATGGTATTGAGAATGAAGGAAAAAGTGCTATTACATTATACGCATATACATGTATTTCAAATACATGGTTATATCCGAAGATATATCTAAGTCACAATCAGAATGTATTTAGTAAAAATATACTCATTGTAACTTGCTGTTAGTCAACGTACACATTGACCTATAAGTGTATACATTTGCTAAAACATTTTGCTTTGAATATGATACACATACTTATACACATTTCATAAACATAGCATCGTACGAAAATTATGCATGTGACTATTGACTGTATAATGCATGTTATATATATGTATAACATATATATTATATAGGGTGTCCAAAAAGACTCCAGATTTAGGAGCTGAACATAAAGATGACTATAACTATAATCGTAAAGAAATGTGAATTATACTTGTATCGGCATGCATAGTATGCCAAAATATAATATGTTGACCTATGATTTACGTTCTCTTCTATGATTAAATTACGGTCATTCTTGTGGCCGTAATTT